>NC_081418.1:107959789-108314789 GCF_949786415.1 Peromyscus eremicus | reverse complement strand
AGACATAAAGTAAGTGGAGGTAGAATGGGAAGAGGTCAGATAAACATCTTGAAGTGATCATTGCCACAGGCATACAAAATCATGCCTCTAAGAAGCATTCATTTAGATATGAAAAAAGAGCTGCGGAAAGTCTGTGGTTATGAAAATACGGCAGCCACTCTTCCTTTGTGACTGGTCAAGGAAGCATGTAAGACAACTGAAGCATGTACTTCCTTGGAGCAAACAGCCCTTGCACATGACACAGAGTCCCTTCACGCTTAGTTGTCTGATCAAGAAGTTCTAAAGGACGGTGGGGAGAGCATGCACTCGAGACCGAGGAGATCACATATTTTCCATCAAGGAGCCAGTCTCTGTTGGAACTCAGGAAACTGGACCTGGAATCTAGCTGTCCTTGTGACTACAAGCTGCACAAGCATTTTGATATAAACACCCCACTTTTGGTAATTAGGACTTTCATATATTGCTTCAGCTACATGCTATCCACTTAACCATTATAACATCTCTCCCCGTGTTCATGATCTTCTATAGTAACAAAGACAGGGTTAGGAACTAGGAAGATGGTTCTATACTCCAATCTCTTGCTCTCATGCTATCTGCTCTACATAGAAGAATCTTATATAGGATTTGTTTGATACATAGTAATTGCTCAGGAAATCAATATTTCAACATACGTGAGTTGAGCAGATTGACTAGAGGAGATCTGACCTATCCAAGGTCACCAGCTGGCCCTCCTTCTGTGGTTCTGCATTGTCACCACAGGCAGGAACTATCAGGCTATCTATTTTCTTTGCCTTTCTCAATGGAGTCCTTTGGTGTGGGTTTATTATTTTAAAGAGAAGGACCTATATAACTCACAGTGACTACATAGGCACATGATTCTGGTTAGATATTATCAGTTGTTGAAAACTTCCCATTCATGCCTTTTCTTTTGAGTCTATATGCATACGTGTGTGTGTGTGTGTGTGTGTGCATATGTGTGTGTGTGTGTGTGTGTAAATGTGTGTGCCAGCATACATGCTGAGGATTGAACCCAGGCCTCATATATTTTAGAAGAACACTCTATCCCAGGCCTCATCCCTCATGTCTCCTCTTGAACAAGAGACTTCACCAGGCTTAAGTCAGGGAAATAAATTATTATTGAATCAATTCATAAATGATCACTACCCAGAGATGTGGACAGTAAACTACCAAGGGTTATAATCAATGGCCCACTCACTGCTTCCCTTTCACCACCATCTGGCTTAAGTCTGCAGGCTCCTTTTTCTGTTATATTAATATGAGTTCAATTGTCTTTTTAAATATATCTAGGATAAATAGTTGACTGGAAGTATAGGCAAAGTGACCCCTAGAGCCAACAATGGGAACCAGTGAGCCTTAGTTAGGAGAGTGACTAATGGCCAGTTTCTGTTAAGACTCATTTTCACTAACTATATCCTATCTCTTACATCAAAAGCCACAAAATAGCATTTCCAGGAAGCATACACCCAAATCTCCAAGTTGACACCCCTCTGAGTAATGGATTTACAGAAAGCCAAACAGTTAAAATTAAAATCATCACCCCTTCAGCTAAGGTTGTAAAATGTTTACAAACAGAAGGATTAAATTTTCATTTTCAGTCTGGGTATCACAGGATGCACAATTAATTGTAATTGTTTACATTTGAAGTGTCACTAAATCGGTCATGGTGGGGCATCATGGAGCAGGGCAGACAACCAGAGGGATAATGCTTATGAAGGACATGTGGCTACCTTAGTCTCAATTCGTTCTTACAGGCAGCCAGGCTTCCATTGCTTCTATCTACTTTCAGTGCCAGAGGGTAATTTGTACATGTATTCAATTCTCTACAAAATCTACTAGCCTTCATGTTGACTGTGAGCAACGAACCAGAGAACATTGGCTGGTGTGTGAGACAGAAAATACTCAATTGCAGCAGTTTCCCAATACTGGCACAATGAATCTGTGCTCAATTAATTGAATTCTCATTAACTGCATTCAGAATAAAGGAAACAGTGAATAAGGGTTAGTGAATTCTTGTGTTTGATTTTGAAAACGTCATGTAAGCATGGCTATCAGAACTTTCACTCATTTAAAATGCAGAAGTAAAATAAAATATGGTGAAATACACAAAGTTTGATTGGTTACAACTTTCAGCTCACGACTGCTGAAAATTTCATTTTCCCTGACTAGTGTCAAGACCTTGGATTAAAAGAACAGAACAAAACTATATTGGCAAACCTTTGCCATTTGTCTCAGTGCCCCCCTGCTATCAATGGGTAAAGTGTTTGGGACAGGTTTCATGAAGCTTAGAGACTTCTGAAGAATTCTGTCATATCCATCTGCTTGTTGGTCAAACTCTTTGAAGGCTTACTTATTTGTTGAAATGCAAGAAAATGATAGGAAACTTGCATAAAAGGCTTCTGGGTGTGCATGTACACATTTATTTACACATAAATGCAGAACACACACACTTCTGGAAGACAATTAGAAATTGTGTTAGCTTTGCCTACTAATCCATGGTTTCATTACTATGGTTGTAAATAAGAAATTTTTAGAAATGTTAGTATCTGGGACATACATAGCAATTGCTCATTTATTTAATTTTTTTCTGAATGGGAACTTCAACTTGCTTATTGGCACAGATTTTTCTTGCAAGTGTAAGTGGAGAGGCTTGATAAGCTAGCTCAACCTTAAGTAGCTTGAAAGTACTTGAGTAATTATTTAATAAATCCTTGAGGAAATCATGCTGGTAACTTTGGCAGGAAAGAGGACTACCCATTGACAGCCCCTACCTTAGTCACCAAAGTTGGCTCTGAAACTTCTGCTTTCTTCCAAAAGACAAATCAAGCTTCAAAGCAAGAAAACATGTCATAATGAAGGGCATTCAATAGAATGGGACTTGTGTCTCCACATGCATTACAGACTTATAATAGCATGATCCTAGAAGCTCATAAATAGATGACTGAATAGTAAATAAAGACAATGTGGTATATGAACACAATGAATTTATGAATGAAATTAAGTCATTTGCAAGACAATGGATGAAACTGGAGATCATTGAGTTAAGAGCTATAAACCAGACTCAAAAAGACAAACATGCTTTCCTTTTATGAGCAGAACCTACATTTGAAACACACACACCAGATATGCATATATCTATAAATAGTCATGAAAATAGAATGGTGGCCAAATAAGGAAAGGAATGGTTCTAAAGGAAGATAAAGGGATGACATGGTAGGTCAGTGGTCATGAACATGAGCATGGACAGTCTGATACATTATTTTGTATGCTAATTCAAATGTTAAAATAAAAATATGAAAACAATATGTCTACCCCTTAAAAAGATAATGATCAAAGTGTGCTTTACAAATTTAGAATAAATGCCTCCTATGCCACATTGAAGGGAGAAGACCCTTTACATATAAACTCTGGAAAGTTGATTAAGCCAAACTAATGATCAATAGACAATAAATACCTGCTTGATTGTAGCAAGAATTGTTAGAAGGTCTTATTAATAGAATCAAACCTGAGGCCAAGTATTGGGATGAACACTGGAAGATCAGAGAGACAGAACAAGCCACAGCTAACCTCACCTGGCCAACTTCTCAGCTGATCTTGTTTCCTCAGACTGGAAGCCTCTGTGTCCTCATATCGGAATGGCTCTCAGCTGAACTGTGCTGCTCAACACCTAAAAGCTTAACCAGCCAAATGCTTCTAGTTTCTGGTCCTCACGCCTTATATACCTTTCTGCTTTTAACCACCACTCCCTGGGATTAAAGGCTCACTTTCTGGGATTAAAGGTGTGAGTCACCATGCTTGGCTGTATCCTTGAACACATGGATTTCTGCCTCTGGAATGCTAGGATTAAAGGCGTGTGCTACCACTGCCTATCCTAAGTATCTAGTTGTAGCTAGAGTTTTCCTGCCTGGCCTACAGTCAGGACAAATCTCTCTCACCTGCCAGTCCCACAGCCGCTCAGAACCAACCAACTAAACACAGAGACTTATATTGGTTACAAACTGTATGGCCGTGGCAGGCTTATTGCTAACTGTTCTTACAGCTTAAATTAATCCATTTCTATAAATCTATACCTTGCCATGTGGCTCGTGGCTTACCGGCATCTTCACATGCTGTTTGTCATCTTGGCGGCTGGCAGTGACTCTCTCTGCAGCCTTCCACTTCCCAGCTTTATACTCCTCCTTGTCCCGCCTATACTTCCTGCCTGGCCACTGGCCAATCAGTGATTTATTTATTGACCAATCAGCAACACACTTGACATACAGACCATCCCACAGCATCTAGTGGCTTTTCTGTTCTCTGACCCCAGATAAGTTTATTAGGGTACACAATATTTTGGGGACCACAATACTATGGTGGTATTTTATTTGTACTGAAATGTGATTTTAATTGTAATTAATAAATAAAGTTGCCTGGGGGTCAGAGATATTAGAGTCATAGCAAAAGCTGGGCATTGGTGGTGCACACCTTTAATCCCAGAACTTGGTAGGCAGAGCTAGGTAGATCTCTGTGTGTTCAAAGATACAGCCAGCATTGGAGACACATGCCTTTAATCTCAATACCATAGAAGACCTGGCAGGCTGTACAACAGACAGTGATGAGGCAGTCTTGTGGTTGGTTTTACAACCAATGAGAAGGCAGAACAGAAAGTCTATATAAAGATAAACAGACAGGAAGTACCTCCTTTTTCAGAGAGGTCTCTTGGCTTAAGAGGCTAGCTGCAGCAGGTGGGTAAGGCTCTTAGCTCTGATCTCTTGGCTGTCTTCTTTGCATTGGTTCTGTGTTTCTTATTTAATAAGATGGTCGGTTACATCTACACAATACCACCACACTTGATGGGAGAACCAGCATAGCAATTGCGTAGTTAAGAGGTGACAGAATTGTAGAGATAAGTGGTCCCCTCCCCTACAGGGATTAGATGTTATCAAAGGAGCCATTCAGGTAAAGGGCCAGCTTGAATCCCTTTACTTTTACCTCCACAAATAAAGATGTATCAGGAGTGGAAATAGGGAGAACAATGCAGCAGTTTCCTGTCTGGCATGCAATTCATCTTGTGAAAAGAGCAGCTACCTAAAGGCAGACTTCTTTCTCAATGACATCAGATAGTTTGCTTGAAAGGACAAACTGAACTCGCTAATGTTCAGCTTGTAAATCAGAGCAACAGACTTCAATGGGCTGAGTGTTCTCTTCCATTCTTCCCACCCTTGACATAATCAGGAAAGTAAAATGAAAAAGTTACAGGATTTGAGGGGCCTGAGCCTCACCAACAGTTATGCATCTTGCAGGAATGGGTTTCCAGCAGCTGGCTTTGAAGCACCTTCTGGTGTCATTCCCTATTGTATTTCCACGTTTAATAAAGAAAACATGAATTTTTATTTCACTACAAAGTTATGTACCAGTAGTATGCATTTAAATCACAATGAAACATAATTTTTAGTGGTGCTTTTGAAGTGATTAAAGAATCCCAATGACATAATGGTCCCCTAGCCACTGTAAGTCACACTGACAGGCCTTTTCTACTGTATGTGTGTTCATTCTATACCTTTACCTAGATTCCATGCTGGTTGAAATACTAGTTACCTTCGTCAGTATGATTTTAAAACCACTAATGTACTCCTCTTTTCATATTCTACGTCTTATTAGATGTGGGCCACAGGAGTTCCACTGTGCACATCTGTCTCGGGGTGGAAGGGCAGTATCAGAAGATTCTGAGAGTGAAGCAAATTTTGCTTCAGACATTTAAAGATTCAGTGCAGTTGTAAAACACTTATCTTACAAGTCCTGTTATTTTCTTAAGCAAATATAATATAAATTTTTTTCTTATTCACCATATGAAAAGGCAATTTAATCTTTAACATGCAGTGTTGGATAACGAAGATCCAAACAATAGGAATGATGAGTGAAGACTCACTCTCCACCTTAAGGCTCTACAATTTAACAGGAAATTCAAAACTAGAAGGTAAGACAAGCAAAATTGAGTCCCAGTGTTCTACTGTGAACCATAGTCCAATGAGTGAAAGTAATCAGATGATCAAGAGTAATACTGAAGACAAACATTGGCTTTGTCACTGGAAGGGGATAGACCATGGGCATTTTCATACAGCAGTCAAACAATGCCACAGGACCACAGAAGAGCAGGGAGAGCTGAAAGTTCAAATTATTGCACTATCCATGCTTCCTATGATGTCAAAAGGACTAGAAGCTGCTAGGGAATTGGGAGGCTCTACCAGGGTGGCTGTAACAAGACTAAGATGACCCTACTTTAGGGATATTAATCCCTGACAAACTACCTCTTATAGTCATTATGGTCAATAGGCAGAGGCAGCTATAGTATCATAGAAGATCATCAAAGACTGAGTGGGAAGGGGCATCAGGAACTATAGCCAATGGAAAGAATCCTGGTTGAAAATGCCACAAGTCACCTGAGTGTAAGCTATGTATGCAAGAGACAGATGAAGAAGGGAGACTGCTCAGCAGATAGAAAAATCAGAGAACACCATGACCCTCAGACTGTAATCTATCTCATACAGAGACTTAGTCAACCACATTCCTTCATCCAGATACCTTGTATGCCACTTGAAAAAATACCTTTGGCATGGGGGACCAAAAACAGAGGGGTCAGTTCCTTTTGTCTATTGATACTGATCATTTTAGTTTAAAAGACTAAACTCCACATCAAGGGACTGAACCAACAGATCAGAACTACAAACTTGATTGCATCTTCATCAGCAGCTATTTTCATCATTAATTAATAATGGTCTTGGAAGAATTATATTAATTACAGACAAAAAAATTACATATTCAAGTTGTAATGAGTACTAAACTTATTACCCTGACTTGCCCCCATTCTCAGTACAAATGCTCTGCATCTGTGAGATTTAGCTCATTTTAATTTAATCATGTTTTTACCTGAGATCCACGGACCTCAATTTGCTTTAGAACTGCCTTTACTTGACTCTGTGTGACAGGCAATATTTATATACCATTGTTACAAACATTTAAACTCTTTGAAAGTGTCTATCCTTGTGATTAAAAAAAAAATTCTATCTCACTGAGTTAACGACCCATCCAAATTTAGATGCTAAGTTGCATTTTTTCTAATTAAGAATGTTTTGTTTCAAAGACCTAATCCTTATTCTATTACAAATACAGTTCATCCTGTGACTTGCATAATTATGTGAGGTCATATAAACCTTATAAACCAATTTATCATATTAAATCTTCAGAGGATGAAAAAGGACAAACCGGTTTTATGTACTGATAATTGTTCTAGCTATTAATTCTTTGTTCAGTATGGATATGGGCCACTCATTCTTTTTTTCTGTTAACAAGCAACTATCATCAAACATGACCAGGGATGAGATAAATCTGATAGCCATCCATAGCAGGTAGGTTTTCAAATGGTTCGCAGGGTATGAACTCTGGTACATACACCCTGTCTCTTCCTGTTCAGTATAGGCAAAAGCAGTAAATATGATGGGCTATTTAAGATACTAATAGTTTGAGTTTGACTAAATGTAAGGACACATTATTTTGCATGATCTTGACCAATTAAATGAGTTGCTCAAAGTATAAATAATCAGGAACATGCTTACTGGGAGGAATGGAAATAGCAAACAGCTAGAGATGATTAAGGAAGTCACTTGGGGAGTGGAGAATGACCCATGGCTAGCTGATTGTAGAGGCAGGAAGACCATGACTGACAGTTTGTGAAAGTGCCTGCCCTTCTTCACAAGTGCTGCAGGCATTGTTGCAAATCAAACATGTGTTTGGATATGTGTGTGTGTGTGTGTGTGTGTGTGTGTGTGTGTGTGTGTGTGCGCATTGCAGCATCATCACTTGCTCCCTAGACCCCATGTTTCAAACTTGTGTTTTGATGTTCAATAATGTCCATATCAGCAAACCACATACACAGGTGGGTTGAAATCCCCAGTTTTTTATGTCACCATTTTATGAGTTCTTGTCAAATTAAAATACTTTTAATAAATGTCTTTGGGTTATTGAGAAACTTGTTCTAGTAGGAAATGTAAATGCATTTCTCACTGTCAGGCTATGCTGGAGACTTTTTTTTTAAGATATAATAGCTGCAGCCATATTTCCCTAGTGATTAAAAGAAATCCCCTTAGTAATCCATACAAAATCCTGAAGGGCTAAAAAGCAATGAAGAGGATTTCTAATGGTAAGTTATAAATCCTTTTAGAGAACATCTTGGTTTAAAATAATTTCAAAAAAAGAATGCACAGGAATTGAGTGGCACTATTTAGAAATCCAACAGCAATATCAAGGACACTCGAAAGGATTTCACTTTCAGAGTTGAGAATGGAAAGGAAGTTATGGTTGTGGTGCTCATGGGTAGGTGACAAGGAACTGGAGTTATCAAAGAACTCTACATTCTCAGAGTTCCGTGGAAACTCAGTGGCCAGGTCTAAGTGTGCCTCAGTTTGCTGCACCTGCAGGGGCAGGTGAGGGTCACAGTGTCTTAAAAGCTATGCATTTCTCCAGTGCATAAGGCAGGGATTTGGCTCTCCCAAGACTATTATCACATCAGGACATGTTTTAACTTTTTGTTTTTAGACAATTATATCTTAAAACAAATATTAAAGAAGACAACCTAAAATCTACATCTGTTTACATGCATACAAATGGAAATTGTGGGAACCTTCAGTGAATTTCTACAGTTCTGATCTAAAAGGCTAAATTTTTGACATTGAATTAATGTTGAAAAATTGAGACATCAAATTGTGTGGTGTCTGTCAAATAACCCTCTAGGAAACACATTATCCAAAGATTTATTGGTAATTGAGACATAAAGATAAGGGGTTATGAGCACAATTCAGTGATAGCATGCTTGACTAGCATCAATGAGGCCCTGGATTCAGTCCCCAGCATCAGAACAAAACAAAACATTTACATTTCACACAATCTGGAAACAAAGGAGCACTTTGGCCACTGTCCTCAGAAAGAATACTCATGCATAGGCATAGTTGAGAACATTGTGGGCAATCATGGCCCCATGTAGGATATTCATATTCTTTTTACTTAAATGTCCTTGAATGAAAAGATAATAGGGATAAAAGCTAGCACATTAGACAATAACAAGGGACACTGTAAAAACTGAGATAGTTAAGTGCACTTATTTCAGATAGTTTTATAAGCAAAAACACATCTATTACCATACCAACCTTCCAGTGAAATTTATTTTAACAACAATTTTAGATTTAAACAAAAAAATTTGAAGATAGTAGTTCCTGTATAGGCTACACCCAGTTGTTACTATCTTACCTCAATATATATATTTGCACTGTATTGTATAATGACTCAATATTGATGTTCTATTAATGAAAGTCATACTTTTCACCTAATGCTTTTCTTCTGCCTTTAGATCCCATCCATAATAATCCAACCATCTACCTCTACAATGTATAGTGTATTGGCAAACTGTGCTGTTTGAGGTCACTGAGAAGCTGGCTGTGAAAGCAGGGTTATTCTCTTACTTCAAACCCAAATATGTTTGTCTCACAGTGTTCTCCAAGGTCCTTTGTCTGTGTGTGGTATGGCTGCCACATCATCCCCCCAACAACATGACAGGAAGGAAAGATATAGCCCAAGAGTGTCCTTGAGGACAGCTAGGCAGTAAACCATTTCCAGCAGATGTTGTTATGATTTATCCAGTGATATAAAGGTAACTATGTGGGAAAGAGAAGCTGAATTGCAGCTATGGGAAGCTCAGCCATGAAGAGAAAGCTCATTATGGAACTCCAGCTACCTACCTCAACCTCCAGGTCAGTTTTTGCTCTGTGTTGTGAGTGCCCAATTTGATCATGTTAGTTCTATCTGTTGCTCCTCATTCCTTTACTTGGAAGCTGTACCTAGTGGGATATTCTGCTATGCCTAGGACATTCTCTATGGAAAACTCCAGCTGGCTACCCCAGTCAGTTACTGCTGAATGTTTTGAACATCTGATTTGATGATGTTTGTCTATGTGTCTGCATGTCTGTCTGTCTCTATCATCTCTCTGTCTATCCATCTCTTTCTCTGTATCTATCTATCTATCTATCTATCTATCTATCTATCTATCTATCTATCTATCTATCTATCTCTCCATCTATCCATCATCTCTCTCTCTCTCTCTCTCTCTCTCTCTCTCTCTCTCTCTCTCTCTCTCTCTCTCTCATGCTTTTTGACTTGCTGGATACTTAAGCTCGCTCATTTGAACCAAAAAATGTGGCTCTTGGAAATTATTCTCAAGATGGTGCAGAATAGTTTTCTTGGTATTTCTGAGTATAATTTCTCAACAGTTTTCTTGTTTTGAAGAGTTTGACAAATAATTTATAGAACTCCACTCAGTTTTTATTTGTCTCATTTTTTTAAAGATTATTCTGAAATTTTAGGTGATTTGGAATAGAACTCCAGAGGCAGTCATTTCATCTCATTGTATCAAGGGCACAACTGCAATTATGCTTGGTTTATGTAAACCTTAGTCACCTGACTGAGGCAGTATTTCCAGTAGGTGTATATACATATGTGTGTGCCTGAAGGGCAGAGATCAATTCTGGGTGCCTTTGTGTGTGGCTATTGTTTTTGGAGACAAGATCTCTCACTGAACCTGGAGTTCATCAGTTCAGTTGGGTTGGGTGGCCAATGGTCACCCGCCTCTGCCCTCCAGAATTAGTGTTACACAAGAAACCCACTGCACTTGGCTTTTGTATGGATGCTTGGGATATAACAAGGCTCCTCAAGCTTGTGTATCAGGCACTTTACTGGCAGATCAATTTCCCCATCCCTACTTCATTCATTTTCCCATTTGTTATCTCACCTTCTGTCTACTGGGACCTTGTTCAATTGGCTCCTGTGTCCTTTGAACCCATCACAATGGAGTGTAATATTTTTTAAAGTATTTCCTTACTTTATTGTACCACGAGGTATTCCAGGCTCGCCTTGCATATTCCCTGACCCTTTCTAAAATTATTCCTTTTTCCAAGTGTAGATGGTGCCCTTTATTGGAGAACAGCATTAAAAACAAGGCCCAAGCCCTTAGTGTATTCACTGTAACTTTAAGAAAATATTTATGTGTATATTAGTACATATTTAGTACAAACCCCTACAAGATACAATTTTACTGATTCATCTACAGTACTTAAATGTAACTTATTTACTCTTTAATTTTACAGACTACACTTACTTCTGAGTTTAATGCAGCATTGTTCACTCTACTCCTTTCCTAGCTGACTTCTCTGTTGCGATGATAAATCACCATGACCAAAAAGAACTTGGAGAGGAAAGGGTTTGTTTCAGAAAACAGTTTTTAATCTGTCATGAGTAGAAGTAAGGTCAAGAACTCAAGCAAGAGCCCAGAAGGAGGGACTAAACAAGAGGCCAGGGAGGAACAAATGAATGCCGCTTACTGGCTTGCTTTCATATATGGCCCTGGACTAACTGCCCAGACATGGCAGCACAGAGTAGGCTAGCACTCCCACACCAATCATTAACCAAGAAAATGTCCTAGACATTTGCTTATAGGCCAGCCTTATGGAGACATCTTCTCAGTTGAGGAACCCTATTTCTAGATGACTCTAGTTTGTGTTAAGTTGACAACAAACCCATTTCCTTTCTATGAAGTCATTTCTGTATTTTAGTGAAGTTTCATCTCTTCCTTATTTTGGATCCACAGTGCTTACTTCCTCTGAATATCTATCTATCTATCTATCTATCTATCTATCTATCTATCTACCTACCTACCTATCTACCTCTCTCTCTCTCTCTCTCTCTCTCTCTCTCTCTCTGTGTGTGTGTGTGTGTGTGTGTGTGTGTGTGTGTGTGTGTGTGTGTGTGTGTGCAAGCTGGTATCTGGGCAGGAAGTTAGGCATGAAATCCAAACTGAGAAGGAGGGCAGAGTCTAGAGAGATGCCAGCTAGCCACTGAGCAAGCAGAAAGTATAGAAAATGAGGTAACAATCCATGAGCTATATGGCATAGCATAAATAGAAATATGGGTTAATTTAAGTGCAAGAGTTAGCCATTAACAAGGCTGAGCTATCAGTTGATCATTTATGAATAATATTAAGTCTCTGTGTGGTAATTTGAAAGCCACTACTGGAACAGGGAGTGGGCGTTCAGGACAGGAAATATCCTTTTACATATGGCAGTCCAATGTGGAGTACATACATCCACATAAAGCCTGAGAAAGCTTTCAAAATGGGTTCTAGATGCACAAAAATGGAGCCAAGAGCAGCTTCATAATTCATGTCTCTCATGCAGACCATGGTATACAGACATGTCCCCTGGCTGCAGCATGCAGGCTTGAGCTACAGCATGGAGGATTCCTGTAGTCTCACACAGGCTGTGGTGTAGAGAGGCATCTCTCAGCCTCATGCTGTATGGCAGATTTAGGGGTTTTGCTCATACAGACAGAAAGGGTTAAAGATATACAGTAAGGACAGATTCAGACAAAAAGGCCTCTAAATGGGTCACAGTATCCTAAAAAAATATGCATAGGCTTAGGAGAGAGAAGAAAAAGGGTAGAAACAGTCATAGATCTAAAAAAATGATTTAAAAATAATAATGAAGTTCTTAAAAAGGAAGTAGAGTAATAAAAAATATGTTAAGTCACATAAAGATGGAAAATATATAGAGAGTCTGGATTCTATATTTGATTGTGTTGTCCTTGGATTTTTTTGACTGTTAATAGGTGAGTGCTAACTGCTAAAAAATATTTGATTGTGAAAGCTACTAAATTAAATCAACCTACATATTTTAAAATTATCTTGACTTCAAAATTTAAGTCAAATGATAAGTTACTTTGGGAGAGAGATTATGCTTTGTTTCCACAAGAAATAAAAAGCTATGAATTCATTCCTGGTTACGGAAAACCAGGTTTGATTGAGGAAGATCCCCTGAAATCCTGACTACAGGTGTGAGAAAATGAACCTAAAGTAACTATAAGACATGTGACACATATTTTACCTGCTCAAACATAAAACAAAAAAATCATCTTTGGGTGACTTATGTACAATGCACATTTTATATTTATATTAATATGGATATGTATGTTACTTTTAAAAGTTTATATATTTTCATAACAGGAACCAGACACCAATAAAAAATGACCCAGATGATCTAACATCCAAAATGGCTTCAAGACTGCTGACTGAGATGATCCAGCCTCATGGAATACCCCAGCCAAGACTTAACAATTATCCTGATTTTCTCAGGGGCCCTCAAAGATTACCAGCACCCCCTAATAAACAGAAAGTAGTTTAGAAAGTTACATCCACATTCTCAATATATTGGCTATAAATGTTTGTTTTCATTTAAGGGGGCTGGTTATAAATTGTTATTGGTCATAGTTAATCTCTTTCAAAAAAGAAGAAAGGAGGATATGATATAGAAATGATGGGGAAAAGGGTAGATTATTGAATCTATTTTAATTTAAAAAACAACTGTCAATCTGAAAATATTTTACTTTGGTATGGATTTTAGTTTATTGATATAAATTTAAAGTTAATTTTGTTATACTGTATGTATATTTCTACTCTTGTTTAAGATATGTTTATGTAACCCATTTAAACATGTAATGTATAATTTAAAAATATAGATTAACATTCATCTATAATAGTCAAACTTACAATCATGTTAGTTTTCTAGATATACAAAGATATATTTCAGATAGATAAGTAATCTTCAAACACTTCAAAGACCTACAGAATATGACATTTAAAATGTTTTAATAACTTAGACTTTTCATGATAGTGAGACATGTCTGCTTCTGACACCACCAATACACTTCAAAGAAGATGATGGTCAACAAAAAACAAACAAACAAACAAAAACTCTGCATGAAGTTTGTTTTCTTTATGGCAAAAGCTAGCCATGTGGGCAAAGAAACTTCCCTTGACTCAATTGCTGATAATATACTGTCCAAACTGGACCAGCAGGATGCAACAAAAGTGACTGCCAAACTTTGCCAAGACAAGGTAAGTCAAATGATTAGTTACTTTGGGAGAGAGATTATACTTTTGTTTCCACAGGAAATAAAGAGCTATGAATTCATTCCTGTTATGGAAAATCAGGTTTGATTGAGGAAGACCCCCTGATATCCTGACTAGAGGTGTGAAAAAATGAACCTAAAGTAACCACAAGACATGTGACACATATTTTTCCTGCTCAAACATAAAACAAAAAAATCATCTTTGAGTTACAGGTAGGACAGTCCTTCAAAATTCCCTGCTTCACAGGAAAGTCTGTCAGATATGCTAGGCCTGTAGGCCAAAAATGGATGCCCCAATGTTACAGAAAATTTTTGAATGGCTATCTAGGCAGCCTGATGTCCCTGTCATTAGGTAACATTTCATCCCTCTGGGGTCTTTGATGAAGCTGAAGACTAAATAGTTATAATTACAGTTTTCCTTAGTTATAATAGAAAGTAAATTAGATACAAAACTTTAGACTCACCAAGATAAGATAGATAATTAGGTATTTTCTCTAATTATGCCAAATGCAAATGGATTAGATATTGTTATTGTAATTCTTAATAACTATTTTGGTTGTATATACTTTTACTATGTTAAGCTTAAAAATCTTCCTTTTTAATTAGACAAAAAGGGGGAAATGCTGTGGAACAATCTTTTTCTACACTTTGAATATGTATTACTCTCATTGGTTAACAAAAAGCTGACAGACTGGTAGCTGGGCAGGAAGTTAGGCATGAAAGCCAAACTAAGAACATTGGGAAGAAGGAGAGCAGAGTTTAGAGAGATACCAGCCAGCCACTGAGCAAGCACGAAGTATAAAAAATGAAGTAACAAGCCATGAGCCACATGGCAAAGCATAAATAGAAATATGAGTTAATTTAAGTGTGAGAATCAGGTAGTAACAAGCCTGAGCTGTCATCTGAGCATTTATAAATACCATTAAGTCTCTGTGTGGTAATTTGGAAGCAGCTACTGGGACAGGGAGTGGGTGGCCAGGACAGGAAATGTCCATCTACATGAGTGTGTATGTGTGTATGTGAGTTTTCATGTGTTAAGGCCTACTCTGTGTGCTGAGCTGCTCAGTGGATTTTGACAGATGGAAAGCATCCTGTGAGTACACTTACAATATGGATGACAGTAAGTGATGATCTTTTAAAAAATTCTCCTATGCATCACCTTCCACTCTTGTGTCCTGTTAAACCTTAGGCAGATACTAATCATTTCACCATCTGTAAAGTTTAACATGTTCCTAGATGTCTTACAGTTTTAAGTATTCAGAAGATAGCCTTTGGGGGCTGTTTTCTCTTATTTAGTAATTTGCACTTAAATTTCCCCATGTCATTTAATGGCTTATTAGGTCATTTACCTTGGGGCTGAGTAATATTCATTTTTATGAAATATTACCATAGTGCTTTTATCCATTCACACATTGAAAAGTATCTTGGTTACTTCAAGTCTGTAGTAATTACAAATAAGGTGAATGTAAACATATGCCTGCAGACTTGTGGGGCTACAGATTTTTCAAAGAACTTAGGTAAATACCGGAAAATATGAATGGAGGATATGAGGGTGAGATTGTGTTTAGCTTTGAAACAAACTGCTAAATTCCTTTCCAGAGTTGCTGCACTTCATTGAATTATTGATTGCTGATTGACTGATTGCCACTCAAAGCATTCATTAGAGAGTTTCCGACAGGGGCACAGTGCACTGCTTTCTAATTCCAGAAGTTTCCAAAAAGCATTGCCAGGACTCCACTTTACTGCTAGCACTTGGTATTGACAGTTTCAAAGATGTTAGCCATCTTATGGCCTGTTGTCCTTTGTCCTATGTATCCTAGGCCACGGCTTGTCTTTTGTCTTACAAATGCCTTTCACAGAGCAGAAGCTGGGGGTTTCAATATACTTTAATTTATCTCATTTGCTATTGTTATTCATGAACCATGCTTTTGAGGTTCTGTCACTAAACAAAAGGTCACCTTCATCTCCCTAAGATGTCTGTAAATCACGCACTTCATCTTTTTGGTGGTATAATTGAAATGTGAAGAGTGACTGGGTCAAGATCACATGAGGCAAATTTCAGCCCAGATAGTCTGGCCTCCAGCCCTGTACCCTTACTCATGCTTATGCCGATTGAGAACTATAGCGATGGTTCCTTGTGTCAACTTGATACAGTTGAGAGTCATCAGAGCAGAAAGTTTCAATGAAGCAATTGCATTGGGTGCCGTAAATGAGGTGGGAAGCCCCACCCCAAGTTTGGTGGCATCTTCTGGTAGCAGGCCAGATAAACGATGTGGCAGAGGAAGATCATTCCCCTTTTGCTCCCTTTCCCTGTCCTCTTGCTACAGAGGAAATTCACTCTGTTGCTTCTGCAGCTGCTTCCTTCCCTGACATCAGCACCAGTGTTTTCAGGCTTCCAACTTGGACCAAGGGTGGTTCTCCTGTAACCTTCCAGGGTTTGGGTACCAGATTGGGACTGCTGAGGCCCCCAGCCTGAGGAACTGAGCAGCTGCTGTGTTCTTGGCCTCCGTGGTATAAGTCAGATGTTGTTGGTCTGCTCTGACTAGTGAGAACTGTCCAAGTGTGATTCTCTGTTTCTGTGATAAAATGCTGACCAAAGGCAACTTGTGGAGAAAAGGTTTATTTTATTTTACATTTCCTGGGTCACAATTCTTCACTGAGGGAGGTTGGGGCAAGGATTCAACAGAGGAAGTGAAGCAGAGGTCATGAAACACTGTTTCCTGTTGTATTCCACTGCTCATATTTATCCCGTTTTCTTATACAAGTCAATAATGCCTGCCCAGAGCTGGCCCAGCCCACAGAGGGCTTGGCTCTCCTACATCAATCATCAATTAAGAAAATCCTACAGACATGTCCACAGGCTAATAAGATGAAGACAATCCCCCAATTGTGGTTCCCTCTTCCCAGGTGACTACATCTTGTGTTGAATAGACAAAAACTAGCCAACATAGGCACCAAGCCTCAAGGATCAAGAAACTACCAGGTTCTTGGTCTCAGATATGTGAGAGAGCCGTTGTTCACCATAAGCTGAATTAATAAATTCACATACACACACACACACACACACACACACACACACACACACACATTATACAATATGGGCTCTCTTCTTGAAGACTCTGACTAATAGAAGTATGTTGTCAGCTTGAG
The DNA here is from genome assembly GCF_949786415.1 of Peromyscus eremicus. Classification (NCBI taxonomy): domain Eukaryota; kingdom Metazoa; phylum Chordata; class Mammalia; order Rodentia; family Cricetidae; genus Peromyscus; species Peromyscus eremicus. The sequence goes on along the minus strand of NC_081418.1, from coordinate 108,297,638 downwards.
TTAAATGGGATCATGCATGGGAAGCACCTTGATATATTTCATATCATATTTACTATTATTGATGTTAATAATATTATTGTCAGGCATTTATATCACCTCCCTTTTTGCTATAAGTCATAACCACACTAAAGCATAATAAAAGCCCCTGATACACTGGGATAATGATGCTTCACTGCATCTAAGACAGTATGATTCAGCTTTATATTGGTATGACTAAACAGTGCAGAATTCTACAAATCCTTCATTTCACTCATCAGCAGGAAGACATGCAAGACCTAAGTAACTCTGCACCTTTCTTTCTTAATAAGAAACTTGAACTAAGATTTCAAAGCAGTCTTTACTTGTCCCCTTGTTTCCTTATCACTCTCAACAGAAAACCTGCAATCTAATAAGACATGGACAATAAATTCTCTTGTGGATGCAGTAAATAACCAAAAGCAGTTTATATAAGAGGGGGCAGGACATCTGTGGTGCACCTATAAGACATGCTGCTGACAGCATCTACCATTTTTGAGCCTTCATTTTATGCTAGACTTGGCCCAAGCACTTAGCAACAACTCTATTGATTAAATTCAGCTATTAATACTTGTTTGTTATTTAGAAAGGAGGAATCCAAAGACCAGAGAAATGAAGGCATTTACCCAAAGTTATATGAAGCTTGAGAATGAACTCTGCACCCAGAGTCTGTGCTCTCAAGCACTGTGCTTTTTTACCTAATGGAAACCATGGCATTAGCAGGCCAAATTTCATTAGCATTTCACCCTGCCAAGTTTCTTGAGAAAGAAAAGACTCTATAGTACCTAAGAGAACAGATGGAGAATTTTGGAAGGTTATCCTAAAGGCTTTGTGTATGCCATTTGGCTAAAAGAGTGACAACACACCACTGCTTCTATCAGCATAGCTCAAATCCTAATAGTTTAATAACTGTTAAGTACACTTTGGAAGACTAGGAAAATGACCAGAGTCTATAATCTCTAGAAAGCAGAAGGACAGACCAAAGCATTTGGATCATGTTGCCTGCCAACCTGTTGATGTACATCTAGGAAAAGACCAATACTCAGTCGATCTATTCCTTCTAACAAGCCAAGCCAAGAAACTGGTGCTCCTGTGTTTGAGTGAGGAAGTTGGAGTCAATTAACAAACAGCTTGTTAGTGCATATTCCCCTGCAGTACTGCAAAGAGTATTATCTGCTTCAAAGTCAACTCTTCTTTATGTAGTCTTTTTACTATGTGTGTATAATAACAAGCAGGTAAAAAGACAGGCAAAACTCAATAATACTTTATGAAAGTCAAGGTTGAATTGATTCAATATTGTAAGAATGTGCTAAAGGCTCTATTGGCTGTACTCAGAACTTTCTGTCTAGCTCAGAGAATAAGGTTTCAGCTGGATACACTCCCGGGTCTCAAACATTTACTGTGAGCCTGATTCCTAAACTGGGAGATGTAATGCAGAGAAATTTCACCTGTGACTTCTCCTGCCTTCCTGATCAAATTACTCTGAACATGTAAGTTGGGCATCTTCCTGGAAAGTGGAAGATTGATAGAATCTACAGGTTTTGTTGATATTTCCTCTAAGATTTAATAACTCTCACACACTGAATATCCTACTCCTTGACACTTTAGGGAGATTGGGGGTGGAAAAGTGAAAGCAAAAGAAAGCTATAACTTTTGGTAACAGCACCCAGATTTCTTTGTGGACTATGTGATTCTCCTAACTATATAGGAGCAAACTAAATCAATGGACTTTATGAGATTTTTTTTTAGCTCCAGGCTTAGAATTCTCTATACATCTTGATCCCCAATATTGGATTATAAGTGTTGTTGCCACACCCAGTTTATACAGTCTTAGGGAAATCTTACCCAGAGGGTCATTTCATCATGGAAGTAATCACTTGAAGCCATTATGAAATAGCTGTTGCATTTTCATGCATGGATAGGTGCTGATCTTTCTCACCAAACACTGTTTACCCAATAAGCAGTTTGTCAAGTCTCCTGATAGTCATGGAATAAATACATTTTAAAACTTGAACTAGCTGGATTTCATTTTTTTTTTTTTTTTTTGTCATGGACATCAAAGTGTTAGAACTGATTCTATTGTCCAACAGGAAAAGATGCCAATTTCCCTTGACATGAAGAGGAGTAGCCTCAAGGGTATGTGTTACATACTCTCCCTCTCCCTGGACAGATTTTCATAAATTGTCACTATTTATAAGTTAAGGTTGCTGATTTCAGAAGAGGGTTAATGACTGAGCAGGAGGGAAATCCTCCAAGTTTTTTAAAGGGTCATGTTTTCCTTTTGCTGGACTGATGTCCTGACATCCCACCTGTCTAAGTGGGCTAAATGGAACCAAGGGAAGTGAAACACAAAGTTACAGAGCGTGTGGTTCTAGAGCAGCCACCCTTTCCTTCGTCTGAACTCACTATTGTTATTGACTGGCCACATTTAGATATACTTTGAAAAGTGACGCACCTATACAGATAACATTCAAAAAGGAAATCCCACACAAAGCACAATCTTGAAAAGGGAAAGAGCTGAATGATGTAAGAAAGGGATGAATGTGTACACTGTGTGAGTAACTCGTGATTTTATTCATCGGCCAGTGGAAGGAAAAATGAACAGCTCCTCATCACAAAAAGATGTCTGCTTTGAAACATAAATATGTTTGTATCTAAAAGAATTTAAAAAAGACAACTAAAAGTAAGAGGAGCTGAGATAAATACCCATTTTCCCATTGGAAACAAGGCCACTCCACTCAAAGCCTAAAGAATATCATATTCAGTTTCTAGTGAGAATGTCTCAGTGTTTCCAACTGCATTTACAAAGGACTCAGTATGTGGTCTAGCCATTTTCTCCACCCCCAAATGTCTTCTTTGTCCCTCTTACAAGTCAGTTTGCTTCATTCATAGGAATCTTTCCTCTGTCTGTGAGTTGGCCAAACTATTTTCCTCATGGTCATTGCCCATGTTCTTTCCTCCTCCTGACTTGTTCTCCCTACCCACCTAGATCTTCCCATCTTTCCATCCATTCTTCATCACACTGTTAGTCTCGAGTTAAGTACCTTCTCCTCGGGGTTGGGGATAGTCAATGTCCCTACTTCCTTCTGTGTAAACACAACTTCCCAGGTATTTCCTTCCTCGGTTCTTCTTTTCTTCTGGTGCTGTTCAGTGCAATGTCAATTTACAAGTTTGTAATTTTTCCCTCAGAAATAGAAGCTTGACCAAGGCTGGTGGTCATTCCCTGGCAGTCATTCCAGTAGAGTGACTGGAAGAAAAGATAATCTCCATAATTTTTTAAAATCTATATTCAGATGGATTCAGATTTACGAATCCTGACAGTAAAGGTACTTATCAATATCTTCAAAATCTTCTCTCTTAAATGTATCTTCCAGAACAGAAAATTTAATACTCATAAAGATGTATGTAGCATGTAGATGGTGGAAGAGAACCATTACTGTAAGTTGTCCTCTGACCTCCATACATTTACCATGACACATGCTTACTTTCACCCATTCCTACACAGAATAAATAAATACCTTAAAAGAATAGTAAGCAAAAATATACTTTATAAGCACCAATTCTACAATATTCCTATATCTGGTAACCATGACCAAGATGGTCTTTGCACAGTTCCCTCCCATAAGGAATAAAGCTAACCTACTTTCAAAACCAATAAGCTATTGCAGTGATGGCAGTGTATGGGTTCCAGGGCTAAGTCATAAAATACACAGCTCCCTAGGATGACCCCCTTGGGGAAAACTTTCAGCAAAGTTGGGGAGATTCTACCAGGCTCTGAAGCAGTCCAGAATGAAAAAGCAATGTTTCCTTTCAATATTAAGCCCCAGCTGTTCATTATCTTAACATGGGATCCTTTGGCCTTTATCAAAACCGTGTGAGGTAAGCCTTGCTCAACAGCTAAATTTACAGAGTAGCTTTACATGATAGGAAACAATATACCGTTTCCCAGTGTCTACAGTGTAGGAACTATCAGACAAAAGGGACCTAGTTGCCTCAGTAGCAGCAGTAACTAGTAAGTTGCACTAGAATGAAAAGAATTATTGGGTATTTATAGTGCTTGGTCCAGAGAAACTGTGACAGTGTATGTCAGACATCAGAACTGATTCCTTTCCTCTTGCTAGGCCAAAGGGTAAATGGAATTGACAGAGTGGGAATTTAAAGTGGCTCAGTTTCTATGAGTTGGGTAACTCTAGGGGATACAATCACATGGGCACAAGTTCCAGGTAAGTACCCATCAGACTTCACTGGGCAAGCAGCTTGAAAAGTCTACGATCATAGGAAGTCTACCAAGTGTGTATTCATGCTGAGAACTATGGTGAGGACACCTGGTCTCTGAGGATGGTCCCCTACCACCTCTGTGTGGCCAACCTTCCTTTTAGAGAAAATATCCTAAGAAATAGGCCTCACGACAGTTGGGTTTTCCAAGTTGAGACATTTGTGATGAAGCCTTCTGAGTTAGATTTCATTTTCTTCAGCTTCTGAATAACTGAATCACACATCTAAGGTAAAACAAATGGAAGGTGTTAAATAATAGAAAAATCTTCAAAAATAGGACTTGGTGGTAATAGAAGAGACAGTTCCAATTATTTTCTCTCTTTCTCTTTCTCTAAAGCACAAACTCATTACAAATCTAGGGCAGCAAGAAAAAAAGAGTAGAAAAATTTGTGATGGAGCTTGGTGCTTTCAGAGCATCTTTAAGCATGCTTAAGAAAGAAAACAAAACTGACACTGATGAGATTAAAACAGGCTCCTCATTCCAGCTGCCATGGGTTTCATATGCATCGATTTAGACTCAGAACTGCTGAATTCCAGTCTCTGAGATAGTAAGTTATATATAGATCGTGGTGTTTTGTTCTTATTATGGTTGTATCTGTATTATAGTACAGGAAGAAATTAAATTCTCTAACATAGGCAAACATGAAATTCTTTGGGATGTGGTAGCATTTGTGGATAGGATAATTCAAAAAAAGTCAAGACTTACAACTAAGAATTTAAATCAATGTCTAAACACATTGGGAGCCAGAAAACCATGGGCTGTGACTGCAATGAACAGACGTGTAATATAATAATACAAGTGGGAGAGAGCAAATAAACTAGTTAAGGAGCAAGAAGGGATGATGATAATGCGATATGTCACCCTCTAAATTTAATTGTCCATGAGAATCACAACATTTCTGTGTTGCTTTCCATGTGTTTCGAAGCCACTGTCCATTTTCTTGTACATCAGTCATAGAAATTACTACTATATAATGTAACATTCTTCAGGGAGGACTAGGCATGTTCTAGGCTGTATTAGTCTTCTATTGCTGCATAACAAATTACCACAAATCTAACTACTTAAAATAACAAATTCATCAGTCTCCTTGGGTCAAGAGTGTGGTGTGTACCAGCTGGGTTTCCTGCTCAAGGTCTCCCAAGGCTGAAATCAAAGTCCCCGATGACCGTATCTTCAAATCTGACTAAGCAAAGACCTAGCTCCACACTACCATTGCTAACAGAACGCATTCCCTCACACTTGTGTAGCTAAGGTTTCCATTCTTGCCAACTATTAAGTGGAAACACCTCTTAGAACCCAGAGGTCAGCCTCAGGCCTTTCTGTGAGTCCTATTCATGAAAGGGAATTTGTTTTATCAAGGCAAGAAGGAAGGCACCTCCACAGGTTGGAATTTCTCATGCTTTTCTGGGCTCTGACCACTAGACCTATTTCATCCTGCTTTATACAGTATGTGCCTGATTAGGCTGCACTTGTGCACAGCAAGAAGACCTCAGCATTCAGAGAATGCCAAAGAGAGAATTTAAGGAGCATACAATCTGCAATAAATTTTGCACAAATCAGAAGACTTGGTCATAGGCTTGTGCACATGACCAGAAATCATGGCTTGGTCCTTTCTTCTTTAGGGAAAGACACATCCTAGGAGCACAGACTATGAGCATGTCATGTCAGTTATCAGGACAACATGCCAGATGGAGGTTAAAATACTGTTTGGGTAAATTCATACAATATCCACCAAAATACGAATGGGACCTTGATGGATCTGAGTTTGGGGCAAGAACTGGCAGAGACCCACATTTGGGCTAATTCTTTGAGAAAAGAACTCCTTTGGTGTAGCTCTGTCCCTACTGTGGACTTAAGCAACACTTGAAGGCTGCTTCTGACTCCAGCAATGTAGCTTGGGGGATGGAACTGCTTGCCCAATGACCTGAGTTAAATCTCTGGAACCCATGTGATGATCACATATTACTACAATGTTGTCTTCAGGCTTCTATATGTATCCCATGGCATGCGCATGCACTTTATGACACTAAAGCAAAGTACAGTAATATGATTTACTTTAAAGATGCGTCCGTGAAGAAAGGAACCAGGTCTTTACTTGAACTTGGTGGATAATATATGCAAGGCAAACAGACTCCAGATGTTGTTCAAGGCCAAAAGAAATGTTTTGCCTAACACCAACTCAGCTTGTTGTAAGCATAACCTGAAAGAACTAGGACTTTGGCTAATACAGTGAGTGTACTGAGCTCTGAAGCTATAAGCATGCTGGTTCTGGCACTGCAGTATGCTATTGAAAAAAAAATGACTAGTTTTATACTGGTATGTGCATTGTGGACAGTAGAAAAAACTGGCTCCTAAGTCTCTCCATGCATTAGACAGCAGTGATTGGCAAACTCTGTCTTAGCAGCAAAAATCAGGCAGGTGTTCCTTTTGCTTTAATTAATTCCTTCCTCTCCTCTTATGTCCTACATCTAAATTTGCATAGGTACTGAGTTTACTTTCAAGTGACTATAAAGCAAAACAGTGAAAATTCTTCCTGTATCTACAAGTGTGTGAGTGTACTGTAACTCAGTTGCCTCTGAGGTTGAGTGTCTTTAGGAATCTAAATTACAGAGGAGGATGCTGGGAAAGGAAGCTTTGCATGTACTAGCCACATTATCTTGACTAAACACTTCACTTTTGTTCTCTTTTCCCCTTTTGCAAAATATGACTAAAAAGATCTCCTAACTTCTATAGTTCTGGTCATCAAATAAGTTCCAGAAACTGTCTGGCATATGGTCACAGCTTAGCAAATAGCATTCCAACTTCTACAGCTTGTATTGGCAGAATACAAATTGTAATGGCTTTTTATTTTTGTTTGTAAATCATTGTTGACATCACCATCACCTGGTAGATTTGACTATACAGATTTCTAGGACTGTCCCCAGAGGCACAGATTCAGTAAGTCTAGCATGATGCCCTGAGAATTTACTTGACATGTTTATTGTCCCTGTGGACTGTACAGCTTGGCACTTCATTGACAGAATAAAAAATTACCAATCTAAGTAGTAATATGACATTCCGTTGTATGGGCAACATGTGATCACATATTTTTATTAAAGATTTTTTCTTATCACTATAGAAACTTACCATTTTTAATTAATTATTGTTTGTTAATATATTTTAATTGGGAAAATGCATTGAAAATTTAAGGCATAGAATATACTGGTTCAAAAAGAGAAAAACTTCAGACAATGGTAAATGGATAGATCTTGATTGTGAAGACGCCACTCCATACTTGTCAGTAGAGAGCAACAATTTTATTTCTATCTATTTATTTACTACTAGTTGGGGCTAAAAATTAAATGTTTTCTAAATGCCACGCATCATGTAACTTGGCAACCCTCTGGGTAGCCTTTGACAAAACTAATATTATTCCTAACCTCAACCCTTTGGTTTATGCATATATACATATTCATTTTTAGATACTACTGATGTTGAATTACTCCTACTATCTCTAAAAATCATCTGACCACTTTAGGTGGTCAGGTCATTTTAGCTCTTTATCACTGTGGCTTACTGTGGCTACACTGAGCTCCCAGTGTCTCTGGATATCATATGACTCAGGTTTGACCAATTAATACCAAAGTAGAGAATCTGATTCAGGTAAAGTCATAGGGTCCAAGTTAGTCCAGAGACAAAAGCCCAGAATTTTATGCAGGTGCTTGTGAAAAGGTTCCCTTCAGGAGCTAGATGTATACTCAAATCTGGTCAGAGAAAACCCATACAGAACAATGGAACTCAAAGGGGGAGCTTGTGACTCATTGTGATGCTGCACAGGAGGAACCCACTGCATTTGAAGCTATGATATTACTGGTTTTTAATTCTATTATGTCAATAAACTTTCTTTATGCTGAAGCCAATTTATACCTATTTTCAACCCATAAAGATTCCTCAAGGATGTGATTTGTAAATTAGTAGCTCTATAAGAAATGAGTGCCTTATAATCAACACATATTTGGGAATATTTCATGACATTTCACAAGAAATCAGAAATCAGATTACTAAGGGGACATACACTACCACTGATCTCAGTTTAAGACTGTCAGCAGGCTATCTATCTGCGACTAGTAATCATGTTAAATGTTCATTGTTGACAATATCACATTCTCTATATTGACATAGAAATAGATTTGAATCCACCATTATCTTATATCTTTAAATCATGTCTATCTATCTATCTATATATATATGTGTGTATATATATATATATATATATATATATATATATATATATATATATATATATATATATATATCTTGCTGTCATGGTGTTGCACTAGCTTTAAACCCACATGAGATCCTTTACTGTTTATCAGCAGTTGGTTTCTAATGTATAAATATGTATATTTAAAATAAATAATATCTAAAATTATCCCAATATTCATGAAGCACATGAAATAATGACGGAATTTAGGCTATGTCCTTATTGGGAGGTTATATCAGATGACTACATTCTTCTTTATTCTGCAGCAAATTTAAACACATCATGACCATGAAGCGTCTTCACCTACTGTTGGTTGGAGAACTCAACCAACAGGAGAAAGTCTGAACTGTAATTCATAGCAACACATCTAACATATTTTCTTATTAATATGATGAGAATCAATTCTGTGAATTTATTGTTATTTTTTTCTTTTTCCTTTGTCTGTCCTTAGATTCAGGACAATTTTGGTCTTATGCGACAGTTTCTAATCATTTTGACATTGCTTATGGTCTGTTCCTGTGAAAAACCACATCACCTTCAAACAAACAAATGCAGCAATTTGAAGAAACAAAAATCATCCTGGGACATTTCACAGTCTCCCTGGATCTACAATCATGTGCAATTTACTTTCGTCCTGATGGAATTCTACTTTTTTGAGCTCTAAACATCTATGTTTTACACATGCAGTCGGGGGACGGGAACCAGAGATGGCATGCTTTTTCCCGGTACACAGAGTCCAGATGGACTCCTACCTAGTCCTGTCTTCCCTTTCCTGACCCTTACAGTTGTTTATCTCTTTGACCTGTGGTCTTTCAGGACAAGGTCTACAACATTACAGTGTACGCTGGCTGGATGTGAGCCCCTAAGACAGCCTGAAGTGAACACAGCCCCAGCTTGCCTTCTTGCAATAATTTTCATTGCATTTATCGACTAAGAGTTTCAGCTCATAAGGCACAAACCCTGGTTACTGAACCGAGTCAAATCATTTTGCGGGAGAATGTGAGTTCTAAAAATCATCCATGTCTTTCAGACTAAGTCACAAAAATCTCCCTTCACACAATCCACGCACTTCAGTGTTAAGTCACAGTTCATTTCCTTGGGCTAGCCCGCATTAAGGAATTCCAATATTACACACAAGGTCAGTTTTATATTATGTGTGGAACTACAACTGGCCACTCAACTTTATAATTCTGTAATAAGATGTGATTTACTAAATGGGAATAGTTATGCTTGAAGTGAAAAGGGGTAAAAAGGAAGTGGGTTTATAGGACACCTGGGAGGCCAAATGATACAATGAGAACAGGTATTTACAGGAGGAGACCATAGACCTCTGTTACTGAATAAATTAGTCATTAACTCCCTGGATGACCTTGAGCAAATTAGCTTCACCTTGAGAACTTCAGTTCCCTTGAAGGGATTTGAGAAAGACCACTGATAAAATCAATCAGCATTCTTTACAGAAAGTTTGTTAGAGGGAATGTGGTGGACATTGAATATAGACAACGAATGTCTTTAGCAGTGATTTTTTAATCTATCTGGCACTTCTAATGGACTTCTAATTCTGGTTACACTTTCTTGGCCCCAGCAAAGGCATGGTGATTCGGACTGACTTATAAGACTATCCCTTCCATCCATCCTGTGGATAATTCTATTTATCAAGAGCTGGGCATATTATCAACCAGTGCTAATCAGTGTCACCATTGAAAAGTCATATTGACAAAGGAGATGAAGGAGCTAGCTAGTGTAACTGATGGATTGATTGAGGATTAGTATTGGTGAAATTATTAAGGCCACTCCACGTAGTTAAAAGGGAGGTTTCTTTAGTGGTGTAACTTACAAATGAAGGGATAGGTAGGTTGCAGTGTCTGGGAACTGTTCGGCGGTGTTCTCTGGAGAACTCAGCTTGGTCTACCTCCAGCGTCCAGGGTCCAGGAACCAAGAGAGACGGCGCATCTGGATCTCGGGTCTTTAGGGTCCTCTCTTGGCTCTGCCTTGTAGGCGTGACAGTTACCGAAGCCTCAATGGGAGTTGGAACTTCCAGATCAAGGTTGAAATGGCTACCCACTACAGATTAGTATGGATATGGTTGAGAGCTGAAGCTCTGTTATGCAGGCACAGTAAGATTCCCACACTTTTGTGAGTTTCACAACCATGTTTTCACAGTAAATACTGGAGGAAATCCCTGGGTAATTGTGATGTAGACAAGAAAAAGAAGGACTCTGACATATACTGAAATAATCATTCTAACAAGGCTCTCCTCAAGAGTATTTTACTTAAAGCACCATCGGATGTGGAAAGAACCTGCGTGGCCTGGCAGAAAGAAAATCCCTTAATCCAGACAGCCCTAGCTTTCCAGGAGGGAGAATAAAAATACTCAAGTCCTATCACCTATGATATGAAAACAAAACTGAGAGTCACTTCTGAAGCTCAGAGTTCAGAGCCATTGGCTCACAGAAGAACAGAGACCTAAGGGGTCATTGGACCTACAGACACCATCAGCCACAGGACCTCTCCCTCTCTGAATTTTACCATGACAGTACCAAAAGCTTATTTATAGCAATTCCTTTGGCTACCTTCCCAATTCTTAACTATATTCTAAAAACTTATCCTTATGCCCACAGATAAGTGTGGCTCTCATCCCTCATCAGAGAAGCTTATTTTTGCTGCAGATAGAAACAGAGATCTATGACTGGTCAAAATGCAGATAATAAGTGACCCTGGGATCTACAATGCAATTCCTGGACATAAGGCTCAGGGAACACCCTGGATGATGGGGAAGAAAGATTCTAAGAGCCAGAGGACCAGGACATCTGCTCTGAGACAGGGCCTTCTAAGCATTACAGGGAAGCTCCACCTGTGAAATTCAACAATATGGTTATCTAAATAAGACACGCATAGTTAAAAGGAAAGTTAATATGCCAACATGGATGGGGAAAATTCACAAGGTTCCACCCCTAGATGAAAAGCCACAGATGATTGATAGCTGCTGAGAAAGGGAGAAGTATTGTTTTTCAGAGACAACCCCCCTGATAGGTTATCCAGAACCAAGTGGTAAGCTCTAAACACATGTACATATAAGCAACATTTAATGGAATGCACACACACACATACACACCAATGATAATTGGAGAAGAGAAGTCTAATTTGACAGAGAGTTGTAGGGAATAAAGGGCTGCTTGAGGAGTTGGAGTAAAGAGAGAGAAGGGTGCAAATTATATCAATACAGTACTTAAGTATGAAATTCTCAGAAAGAAAATATTTTTCAAAGAAAAATGAAAAAATGTAAAACTACAACAACAACAACAAAAAAAAGAAAAGGGCAAATAACACAGACTGGAGAGCAGAGAAAATATCAAAAGCAAAAATGGCAGAGATGGTGGAATGACAAGGCATCAAGCCAAAGACAACTGTGATTCCTTTGCTATAGGCTATAACAGACAAAGTAGACAGTATGCAAGAAAAGAGGGCCAATGTAATCAGAAAAATGAAGAGTATAAGAAAGAATCAAATAAATACCAAAGTTAAGAACACTAACACAATTGAAGAATGTTTCTGATGGGGTGACTAGTAGTCTATATATGAGGTAAGACTCCCTGAACCTGAGGTCATTTCAGCAGAGACCTATGAGAGTCAGAGGATCCCAGAGAAGAAGGGGTACAAAGATCAGAAAAGCCAGAGGTCTGGGAATACTGCTTGGATATAATGTCTTCTGGACATCATAGAGTTCATCCATTTATGAACTTGCAGCACCTGTGGGTGATGATGGCACAATACCTACACATGATTAATACAATCAGTATTCCAACACAGAAATGGTGCCTAAGAGTCCACACCTAGTTGAAGAGCTACTGGCAATTGATAGCTTCCGGGGAAGGAAGAGTCAGGTTTTTCTCCAGTGGTGTGTTCCGTGCTAGGTTGCCCATGTTTCAGTTGATGGTTCTCTACTCACATGCCTAGATGGGCAGGACTAATTGGACTCTGTGAATTATTAAGAAAAAGGAAACATGTTGGAAGAGGTCTGGGAAGAGCTGGAGGGGCATCTAGAGGTGGGTACTATCTAAATACATTGTATTTGTATATGAAATTTCCAGGATTAACAATTTAAAAATGAACACTTGAAGGTGAAAAGCAAGAAGAAAAAAAGGCTAGCTAAAAAGCACAGAATGCCAGGCGGTGGTGGTGCACGCCTTTAATCCCAGCACTTGAGAGGCAGAGGCAGGTGGATCTCTGTGAGTTCGAGGCCAGCCTGGTCTGCAGAGCGAGATCCAGGAAAGGTGCAAAGCTACACAGAGAAACCCTGTCTCAAAAAACCAAAAAAAAAAAAGTTAAAGAAATATAATTGTTATGAAAAGAAAAGAGAGAAAGCAGAATTTTAAACACTCAGTTAAAAAGAATAATAGCAAAAATAATACCAGATTCTGTGTAGCAATTTCTTCCAAAATTAAAACCTTCCATTGGAAAGAAATTCTTAAGACAGGATGTTCTAAGGAGAGATGAAATACTGCAGGGAAGCTCACTGAAACAGGAAGTAAACAACAATTCAAAATAGCTTCAGGAAGTCCCTGAAGCTCACCAGATTTGCTAGGCTCCTTCTTCCTCAAGAATATATAAACAATAAACGCTGCTGAGAGTCACTACCCATCAAGCTGAGTTGCTTAGAAGAGGCTCAGGGCAAGCAGTCAAGCACGGACCAACCAAATTGCATAAAATATCTGAACTACCTGGAAGGGGCTTACATAGACAGAGCCACTGCAAAAGGACACCCTCCAACCTGTTGAGCTGCCTGTAGGTTGTACAGTGAACTCTAGGTTTCCAACTCGGGAGAAGTGTCACCCACATTGGGGTGAGACTTGTTGGAACAGTCATCTTTGAGTCATTTATACTCCTGCAAGTAACTGCTTGCCCATATTTCAGTAAATAATCCTAATGAAACTCATTGATTCACCAAGTTGGACTTCATGCTGATACGTTGTCAGTTTCCTCTCTGGGGTGAGTAGACATTCATTCATGTCTCCCCCTAGGAATAGTGTCACACAACATAAGACAAAACAACAGGAATAAAAAATGAAGAGTTACAGATAAAAAGTGACAAATATAGAGGTCTAATTACACTAATATAAAACAAAAGTTGCCAGGAATGGTGGCACACACCTTTAATCCTAGCAATATTTCAGGGAGAGAGGTGGACCTTTTTGTGAGTTCAAGGCCAGTCAAATCATAACTCGGGCCAGTCAGGGCTGTAGTGAGAGTCTGTCAAAATAAAGCACACAAACAAAAACCCAACAATTGTCCAGATGACTGGACAAAAAAATGATGCAATAAAGTGGAATTTTATTCAGCTATCAAGAAAAATGAAATTCTGACATCTATGTCATTTAACTGAACTAGAATTGTTCTGTTACAGCAAAGTATTCCAGACTCAGACACATATATACCATGCTCTCGTATTTGGATCCCAGATTTTGATTTTTAACTGTAAGTGGTTGGGCGGGGTACTTCTAAGTCCTGAAACTAGAAAAGGTATGATGAGAAGAGAAAAAGATGTCTTAAAGGAAGGAGAGGGAGGGGTAAAAATGATAGAATACATGAAACATGATTTTCAATGTTTTGATAGTACAACAGTAGATTAGTTACTTTCATTATTGTGACAAGATGCCTGAGAAAGTCGAAGGAAGGAGGGAAAGGATTACTTTGGCTCACAGTTTGAGGATTTAATGTATTATAACGGGAAAGCACAGTGGCTGGTCACATTGTGTATCTAGGTTAGAACGTGGGGATGGATGAATGCTGGCGCTCAGCTTGCTTTCTTCTTTTAATTCATTTTGTATCCTGGCCCACAGAGAAGTGCTACCTGCTTTCATGGTTGATCTTCTTCCTTAGTTAAACCTCTTTGGAAAACTTAAAAAAAAGGAAGTGTCTAGGCATCTATCTCACACCCATACCAAAGATGAACTCAATGTGGAACAGAGACGTAACGAGAAATTCAAAGCCACAGTCTTGTAGAAAATAACACAAGAAAAAGTCAAGGTGAGGTTGGGTTTGGTAATGACATCTTGTGTGACATCAAAGGCATAACCATGAAAAAGATAATGGCTAGGGTGAGCATCATTAAAAACATTTGCTGAGCATAGAAAGAATGAACAGATAACCCTCATACTTGGAAAAAATGCTTTTTAAAAGCACTCTTAATTCAATAATAAGAAAACAATTAAGTCTGTTTTAAAAACAGAGCAAAGATCTTAACAGATACTTCACTAGTGAAGCTATATAAATGGCAAATAAATATGGAGAGATGCTCCATAGAACATTCTATCAGAAAAAAGCAAACTAAAGCAATACTGGGTTATTACTACACACCTGTCACAATAGCCAAATCCCGAGCAGGACATCTGAAAATGCTGGCAAGACTTTGAAGAGACAGAAACTTGGAGGGTATGTCTCCTAGAAATGACAGGAAAGCTATGCCTATGTTAACTCAACAATATGGCTGCCTAAAGAATACAAAAATAATGACTACCAATAGACATACTAAGATAGAAGGGAGAAATCTCGCGGGGCACCATCCTAGACAAAGAACTTACAGGCAACTAATGATTGCTGAGAAAAAGGGAATTACTCTTCTCCAGGGAACTGATCAGTCCTGAAATCACAAACAGTATATGGACTCATTAGGCTCTAGTCATATAGTTATACATAAATGTACATGTAAGTCTATAAATACACACGTGTGTGTACTTGTATTGTCAATAGTAATCAAAGAAAAAGAGAAGATAATTTTGAGAGGGAGTTGGGGAGCCTGGGAAGGGTTAGAGAGAGGAAACATGGGAAAAGACTTGGGGTAGAAAATGGAAGAGGAGAGATGATATAATTATATTTTAATTAAATAAAAATCAAAAACAAGAAAAGCAAGAACTCTCTTCTTTGTTAGTGAAATATAAAATTATACAGCTATTTTGGAAAACAGTTTGATTTCTTATAAAACTAAACATACTTATACCATAAGACCCAACAACTGTAAGCTTTAGTGTTTACCCAAAGGTGTTGAAAATTGTGTCCATATAAATGCAATGCAGAGATGTTTATAGTAGCATCAATCACAATCACAAAGCTTTAGAAGCATTGGGATGCCCTTCAGGTAAGTAAGGATGTCATTCAGATAGATCTGTACAATGGCATATTACTCAGTTGTAAAAAGAAGTTACTACAAAGCCGAGAAAATCATGAAGGAAACTTAAATACATTTTATTGTGAAAAACAATTTGGTTTGCAATGGCTTTGTGCTGCATGACTCTAAATATTAAAGACATGCAGGACAAGGCAAGAGTTTGGAGACAAAGATTTTCATTTTTAAATGACTAATATACACGTTCATGGATCTGTTCAATGAGTACTGGTTAAACAACTTTCACGTACTAGATCTTGAGATGGCAATAGTGGACAGAACAGAAAGTGCCCAGTGGCTGAAACTTGCATGCTAGCAGAACCAGAATTGCATTATGTTTAATTACATATAATTCAGTTTCAGAAGCACTCAACCCTCCTGTACTCGGGAATAATTACATCCAGAATGAAAAATGAGACCACATAATTCACAGATCTCAGATTTCCTAATGTTTCTTCCAAAGTGAATTTGGAACCAAGTTTATTGCAAGAGCCCTGAAGGTATAATATTTGTGAAGGTTTTTCTTTTTTAAATAAGGGCTCCTTCTCGCTGTTTTGACAAAGATACATTCATGCCTTGTTTGATGGAACTTTTCTGCAGGAGATAATTTTGAGTAGTATCTGCCAACTAGAGTTCTATTTAATACAACCACCTGCCGGCAATCAAAACAACACAAAAAAGCATTACCATTTCCCCCCTTCTTTATTATTAGAGGCTACAACTGACAGGGAGGCAGAAGAAGCCACAGTCCTGGTCCACTGCTGTCTGGCAGAATGCTCACTATATTCTCAAACAGCAGAGAACTATACTAACCAAGCCACCATAAAACTTGCCAGGCAAAATTGAGATCATGCCAAAGACACATGTGATCCAATGAAGACATATAATCCATGGCAGGCCCACTTAACTTCCCCTAAATGTCACCATTTTGTTAAGAAAAGCAGTCAAGTAAGCTCAAGGAATGCTTGTTTTAGCAGAGCATAAATGTTCTATTTATTGTTGAGGAAATTTTTCATTCACTATGCTGGCAAATCCTTCTAAATAAACCAGAATGCTGACAATATGTAACAGAGTAAATCATTATACTTGGCCTTCAGTTGGTAACTATATACACATATACTTTTCAGTTCTGGCTGTAGTGTAAAGCACAATTCTAGGCCTTGTAGAAGAAAGTGGCAGACATTGAATCTGTGATAGATCTTCTCATATTGATGATCCCATAATGTTCTCTTGTCCCGGAGTTCTTTCTGCACATTCTCCTAGTTGCAAAATGTTTGTCCCTTTTCTGAGATGTATCCCACATAGTTGAATCAGCTACAGAATTCTCTTCCAGCCAGAGGGATAGGTCCATGGTTGGTGCTAATGAAACTGTTCAGTCTCCTTGGCTAAAGTAATCAGTTCAGGTGTTGTTAAATGACTCAAAATAGGTTAAAATTGTTCTTAGGACTTATTTAATGTAATTATAAGGAATGGTCACTCAACAAAGGCTAGAGATAACCGTCTTGTCTATCATGTTAAGCCATCTACGTGAGCTGGGCAAGTATAGGAAGCACTGATCCAAATCACATGTGAAACATCCCATAACAGCAGAAGTAGGAATGAGAAACAGAAGTGTGATGGTTTTCTCCTATATGCCCCTACACAGATCTCCTTTTATTTTATCTTTACACTAATTTCAACTGTATTTTCCTCAGTTAAGAGGGTGTTAAAGCACACTGGATGACAGCAAAGTCAGAAAAAACTCAGATCTCACGTACGTATGCAAGCGGAGTGACTGATTTGAAGAATGATTGGCTGCCAGACTAACTTATCCACTCAGTCATGCACTGAGCACCCACCACATGTCAGCAGCTGAGGGAAATAAAGCAAAGCCCCTGAGGGAGTCCAACATGTTTAAGGAAAGACAAACAAACCAAGAAGTTGTTATACTACAATGCGGCCAAAGCCCAACTCCAGCATGTAGACTCTCTCTAAGACTCAGAGAGGCCCTAGAAACTGAGGCAATGAGGAAACACATCCAGAGGAAAGGGACATGGTACAAGGAATAAACAAAACACAAGTTGTCCATCGGTATAAAAATATCCTTACCACTTTTGAAGGCTCAGAGAAAACTTCTAAGTTATGTAGATGGAGGCATGTCAACACTCTATAAAAGATGCTTATCCACAGGGGGACAAAAGTAGAATCAGATTCCTGACTTTCCATGTACCACGTAGATTTTTTGCAGGAAGATCAGTTTTCCTAAAACCTCAATGACTTATGGTCTATCTTCTGAGAACCCAGTGTGCTCCAAAACACCATGAATTCCTGATGCAGTTGAGATGAGGAAGAAGGGAGACGGTAAAGTCTAGAGCTGCAAGTGGTACCAAGTGCACATTTTTATAACTGTAGATTCCATTCATGAGTGATTATCAAGCACTTACTACTCTCCAGATGACTCATAGGAACTAAAGGAATGCAAACATGTGTACCATATGAGACAAAGGAAAAAAGTCCAATACTGCCTGGAAAGAGCATTATGAATAGTAGTAATCCTTGTGGCCTGATGCAGTCACATTTACTTGTCTAGAGTAGGCATAGCTGAGAGCAGTGTTTTCAGCCTTAGAGGTATTGACTTCTTGGGCTGAATAATCTTTTGTGATGGAAAGGCTGTCCTATGCATTATAAGACATAGAATGGCATTCCTGAATGCTAACCTAGCCCCCTCTGGGTGGTAGAAGTACCCTCATATATGACACCCAGAAATGCTTCCAGATAATTTTAAATGTGCCTTACACACCTGTAGTAATGAGGTAGCAATGTGCAGAGACAGGGTTGCCAGTCTGATCTTCCAGTTAGGACATCACCATACACCTCTATATTCTGGGAGTTCTGAGGTTGAATCATTTAAGTACGGTGTTAATAACTCACTGAGATTAAGGGTCATGTCTGGCACTGAGGTCCTATGGTTTATCTTCCCAGGACATTGACCAACTCCTTCAGAATCCTGAAGGAAGTTAAGCAACGTTACTAGTAATTAGAAATGCCTATTTTTATCTTTAAACAAATGTACATATAAATCAGAGTAACCAAAAATTAGCATAAATCTTGAAAGAACATTTCCAACTACTATGGGCTATTTAAGGCTGTAGTCACAACCCTTCAGGCATACATTCATCCTCTTCTGATATGAACATAATGTGGAAGAAGTCCACAAGGATTCCAACACACTGGTAATTGAGGGGCATATCTTTAAGCAAGACTATAGGAAATGAAATGGCTGTACTTAAAAACTGACAGTTACAAAGAAATATATGAGAAGACAGCCATCATGATAATGGCAATGGTAGCACATCCTCACCGTGACAAATGCTTCATATATGCTATCTGGATACTGTAGACTTTACATACAAAATCCATACCATCCCTGTGTCATACCTACAGGTGTCTTTGTCATTGTGTGAGAATGGGAAAACCAGCTTTATATACTCAAATCATTTGTTCCAGGTGCAGAGCCAACAAGAGTTTCCTCTGACTCCTGTATTGTTATCTGAAATAGCTTGAAACAATATAAATTTATTCTCTCATAAGCCAGAGCCTCAAAGTTTGGAGCCACAGTCCTTTCTTACCTGAATATTAATATGCCTTCTCCCACCATCATACCTCTGTGTACATATACACACCAACACACACACACACACACACACACACACACACACACACACACACACACACATACACACACAGAGAGAGAGAGAGAGAGAGAGAGAGAGAGAGAGAGAGAGCTTGAACACATTTGGTTCATCTTTTAGTATACTGTATCTTTCATAACAATAGCACAGCCTTCACTAACTAGTTCTCATCAGATTTTCTACTAGCATAATTAAAAAGTATATAGTTATGCTTATCTCATTCAGTTGGTCAAGGTGGATATAGAATTATAATCTTGCACATTGGGAAAATTGAAGTGGAGACAGCAATGGAGACTTGTGTTTAGTGATACAGGAGCCACCAAGGCACACTGGATTGTCTCAACACCGTGCTTTCTCCCTAACACTCCTCTGCCCTGGGTCTTGTCACTTGGCAGTGAATTCTCTTGTGGGAAGAAGCATGGGTCTTCCCCACTGCCTTTGAACTTGGGTATTTTATGTTTTAAGTAGTGAGCAGTAATGGCGATGCCTCTACTCTAAGCCATGATTTCAGTATTAAAGATTCTTCAGGTTCTCTTGAGCCTCTTCCCTTTGCCATGGGAAGAGTGTAGCCCAGATTTACTGATTTTCTGAGATGAGTCTCAAAACAATGAAGCTAAGTAACAAAGACAGAGACCTGACACAGAGCCTGACATGAAGCCTAGCCTACCCAAGTGCAGTCAAGATCAGCTGAAACATAACTACTGTTCAAGTCCACACACATTTAGGACCATATGCAGCTGGGTAAACCTGGAGCTCAGGACTTGCTCATTACACAGCCTTACAGCAGCAGCAGAGACTTCCTAGCACAGCTACCATACAGGATACACCAAGAGGAGAAGGTTTGCATTCTCAAACTCAGCTGTAGAGCATAACTTAGGGGAAAACAGACTTTCTCTATGAATAAAAATACTTTTCTACTGATTTATATTATAATTTCAGAGTTATTTTTGCCTGGAAGAAAATGTTTTTTTAAAATAATGATGACAGCCATAGTCTCAAGAAGGCAATGGACTCATCATACAAAAAGTCGACTAAAATTTCTATCCTTCACAATGCAAGCAACTTCAAAGTGTTGGGAACAGGCAAAAAGCACCTTGGCCTAAGTACGGCCATTTTGACTTCAGACTCCATTTTACAGAAACAAAGTTCAAGTTCCCAAGCCCTAGGGGAGCTAGGAGCCTTCTGACCCACTTCCTCCCTAAACCACAGAAATAGTCCTTATGCATCTTAGGTTCTCTAGTAACATCATGGCTGGTCCTAACAACAGAAGGAACAAATGAATGTGATTGGTTTAACTGAAAAGCTTGCATTGTATGGTGGTTGACATTCAAGGAAGCCCCTAATCTCTATATCCTGATTGATGAAAATTTTAACTGTAGCTCGACAACAAATGTTTGTAATTTTTGTGCTTAAATACTTACTTCAGCTGACATTTGGGGTTGCAGTTCCGCTCCCGAGTCTGTTCTGTGGGCCTGATCGATCAGCCCTCCCCTTCCCTTCCCTCCTTTTGTGCTGCCCTGCATTAAATCTTGCCTTGGGGTAAACTCTTGTGTCTGATTGGGTTGATTCTGAGCCTCAGATCACAACAAAAGTAGCAATGCTTAGAGAGGACAGAGGCTTATTAATGCAGAGGAGATGTGGTTGGACTTTTCTGTTTCCTTGTTTAAATTTCAAAGATAAGTGGTTTGGATGAGTTTTCCTGTTATGAATCCTATTTAACTTGGTTATTTTCTTGACATTTTTTAGTAAAAATATCGAACCTTGTGGACTTAAACTAGGTATTTAAAAGCCTTTTTAGTATAAAATAATACTTATATGAATAATATAAAAATATCTAAGATATCTGTCTTCTGCCAGATCTCAGCCCCTAAACACCATGGTGACTAACTGGAGTTTGTGGTTTTCTTTAGGTGGAAGAGACAGGTACTATGACTAATTCCTCATTCTGAAAACATTTCAATGGCTCTTAATCCTCATTATCTTAATGAGGCTTCTGAAGATCACAATAGAATCTAAAAATATAGACAGCTCAGTGATAGAACAATGCCCAGCATGTGTGAGGTCATGGACACTGGAAAAAAGATACATTGTACCATCGGAGCTATCTAGTGAGACAAGGTTTCAAACAAAATCAAAATAAATAAATGGGACACAATCTCCTTTCCTACCATCCACTCTGTGCTTCTGCCACAAAACTCCCACTTTTCTGTAGATCCCTTGCTTTTTAATCCTCCTAGGCTCCCTTTGACACGTTGCACTGTTTTCCTTCTATTGAATTGTAACACAGATTTTTCTATCTGGAGGAATATTCTTGATCAAGCTTAAGGTCCCACGTAGCCCATCAAACCTTCTGCCCCTTTAAGTCGTTATCAGAGTCCCATATGCTATCAAACTTCTCAATCCCACTTTAATCCCACTCATTTCTTTGTGGTTTCCGAGACAGCAAGAGTTCTATCACTAAGTACTCAATGAAAAAATCACTAGGCTACAAGTGAGCATACATCTCACAGATCAAAAGACAAGAAATACTATGAGCTGGGGCAAATGACACCTATGGGCAGGACTTTGGGAAGGAAAGTAGGGGTCAGGGAAAGAGCAGAAAGATGGACACAGAAGGAACATCCCGAGTGACATATTCCATGACCCTTCTGGCATGAAAGAAATTGCTGAACTGCCACCTAATCAAATATATCCTGGATTATGATGGCATCAGTCAGACTTCCTAAATTACCTACAGTGAAAATTGGGTATCTGTGTCATGTGCTTCATGGTTCACCAATATTTTTGGAAAACCTTGTAAAATAAGGATGCCTCCTCATTTCACTATCTTAATCCAAGTAATGGTCCCATTTTAAAGTCACCTCTCTTTTCCCTGGAGTCTATTGCCTTTACTACAAAACAACAACAACAAACAAACAAACAGCATTAAGGTAGAGTGATGATTAAAGTCTAGGTTACGAGTCTCAAACTTATCCTAGCCAATAAGCTTCCTCTGGGATACTTTATTCCATCACTTCTACAGATAACTCTGCTACATCCATTCCCATTAAGACATAGAAAAAACAAAAATTACTGAATTCAACTTCTAACTCGACTTCCTTTGCATACCACATTCTGTTCCAGTTTGCTATGAAGGTGATCAGTGGCATTCAAGGAAGAGTCTTGGTTTTCTACTGCCTGAACAAGCTTAGTAAATGCTTCCATGACAACCATCCCTGGAAAATGCTGTGAAACTGGACCAATGATGCTCTGAAGATGTCCTCAGCCTGATATCATCCTAGGGATGTCCAAATAGGGTATTATAAGACTGTACACCATATAGAAAAATGGATACTAATATGTTTAACATTGCATTTTAAAATGAAACAACAGAAAATAAATCAAAATCAATATAAACACACAACAGTCTCATTAAAAAATCAGCACTTCCTTCTTCCTTCTTTCCTAGGAATTCCTGTAGAGTTCTTGTGAATTCATCATCCAGGCCAAATGAAGCAGAACCTGTGGACTCAAGCAGCCCTGGCTGATGGAATTTTAAGAATCCTGAAATATGAAAACTGTATTACAAGCAGTATCTAAAACAACCCAAAGATGAGAGATGCTTATTAAAACTATGATGGGGGTATTACATTTATATACCAGGGTATTTCATTTACATACCAATCATATGCTAGTTTACTTCTCTGCCACTAAGGTAAAACATAGACCAAAACAATCTTAGGAGAGGAAAGGGTGTGTTTAGCTCACATGTCTCAATCATAGGGATAGGTAAGTCAGGGTAGGAACCCAAGCAGGAACTAGAAGCAGAGACCATAGAAGAATACTACTTCCTGTCCTACTTTCTATGGTTTTCTTAATTTGCTCTCTTATGCAATCCAGGACCACCTTCCCAGGGGTTGCACCACCCCTAGTGGGCTGGGCCTTGCACATCAATCATTAACCAAGAAACTGTTCCACAGACTTGCTTACAGGCTAATCAGTTGGAGACATCATTTCAGCTAAGGATCCCTCTTCCCAGATGACCATAGCTTGGGTCAAGTTGATAGAAAACTAACCAGCACAGTTTCATTAGAAGTCCACAGTATTTTGCTATGGGAAATACCAGAAACACATTTAATTAGGAATACCTGAAGGGTTTTTTTTTTTTCCTGTTAGATACAATTCCATAAGAAGAATTAATGGTCCATGTGGAGGATTATCTCTTCTGCTCCCACAAACTCCTCCCTTTATGCATACATGTGCTTAGCACAGGAGAGCTAAGGCTCTCCCTCTCAAACTCAATGCACAGAGGATCATGTAGGCATGTGGTAGACATTCATATGCTCCCACTGAGGCAGGTCTGGTTATACTGGGGTCTGGCTGCAATTCATTTTGCTCTTTCAATAAAATACCCCAAGGCAAATGGTGTGAAGCACACAATTTGAGAAACATAACAGGATAATGGTGATGTGGTTCAGAAAAAGACACTGTGGTACAAAGTTTCTTGGCATCTGAGTACTTGGATCTGAAAGACAGCAGGCCTCAAATACAAAGCTCCCTCCTCATCTCCAGCTTCCTTTAATATGCACCCATCTCTTACTCAATGCAGGTCATAGAAACAAAGAATTCCCCTTCTCAAAGTAGGGCAGAAAAGTTATTACACTTTGTCTTAATTAGAGTTCCTATTGCTGCAATGAAACACCATGCCTAAAAATCAGTTGGGGGACGGAGGGAGGAAAAGGTTTATTAGGCTTACACTTCAGCATTGCGGGGTCATCACTGAAGGAAGTCAGAACAGAAACTCCTGAGGGCAGGATCCCAGGGGAAGGTGCTGATGCAGAGGCCATGGAGGAGAGCTGCTTGCTGGCTTGCTTCCCATGGCTTGCCCAGCCCACCTTCTTATAGAACCCAGGACCAACAGCCCAGGGATGGCACCACCCACCATGGGCTGACCCCTCCCTCTTGATCACTAATTGAGAAAATATCTTACAGCTGGATCTCATTGAGGCATTTCTTCAACTGAGGCATTTCCTCAACTGAGGTTCCTTTCTCTCTGGTAACTCTGGTTTGTGTGAAGTTGACACAAAACTAGTCAGTAAAACTAACCCCTTGTCAACTTGACACACAAACATATTACTATTAAGCCACAACTCTTCCTTTCTTATTCACCCCCAAGATTTCACATTAAGAACATAAATAACTTTAAAAGCCCCACAGTCTTTGCAAATCCAAACATACTAAAAATTTAGTAACCAATCTCTTTTAAATTCCAAAGTCTTTCAAAATTCAAAGTCTCTAAACTGTTGGTTACAATAAAATACGTTTTGACTTCAAGAGGGAAAAATCAGGGCACACTCACAATTAAAGCAAAACAAAATTCCAACTGTCCAGTATCTGAGTTCCAGGCACAATCTTCTGGACTCATTCAGAAGCCGTGGGTTACTTCCCTGGCTCTGCCCTCTGAAGCGCACACAGCTTGTCTCTTAGGCACCGGCTGGCTCCACTCCACTGCTGTTACTCTTATTAGCAGTCTTCTATTGATACTGGCATCTCCAAAATGCTGGGGTCCCGTGCTGCAACTGGAATGTACTTTCACCAACAGCCTCTCATAGGCTCTCTTCATGGTGTCAAGTCTCAACTTCTTTGCAAGACCCATTCAGTCCTGGGCCTTCAAATGCCACTGAGGCTGCACCTTCACCAATGGACTTTCCTGGCCTCCCATAGTGCCAAGCCTCAGCTGCTCTCCATGACCCCTTAATGCCTTCAAAACCAGTGTCACCTGGGTTTCACTTACACATTACCAGGTCTGGATGCCAGTACTAGGTACAACCTTGGCCACCTCTGGAATATAGTTTCTCTGTGCTCTCATGAAACACTCCCCAGAAGATTTCACCTCCGTAATTCTGGTCTCTTCTTAATCACCACTAATCTCT
This sequence comes from Peromyscus eremicus, assembly GCF_949786415.1. Classification (NCBI taxonomy): domain Eukaryota; kingdom Metazoa; phylum Chordata; class Mammalia; order Rodentia; family Cricetidae; genus Peromyscus; species Peromyscus eremicus. The sequence goes on along the minus strand of NC_081418.1, from coordinate 108,272,359 downwards.
TAGCTCCAGCCGACCAGCATCAAATATCCCAGCAAGGCAACGTTTTGCTTTAGTAGTTCTGATATCCTGTTAATCACAGCAGATTCTTCAGCAACAGCTAACCAGAACCACAGGATCTTAATTCAAAATAACAAATAGTCCTGACAGTGTTTTTAAACTTCCTTCTGAAATTCTGCAGTCCAGGCCTCCATCATCTGTACTCTCAATATTCTTATCTTCCAACTTCCCAACAGAACATCCCACTGAGGTCTCAACACTCAATGGCTTTTCTAGCCCAAAGTTCCAAAGTCCCTCCATGATCCTCCAAAAACATGGTCAGATCTGTCACAACAATACACCACTCCTGCTACCAATTTTTATTAGTTATGTTTTCTATTGCTGCAATGAAACACCATCACCAAAAAGCAAGTTGGGGCAGGGTTATTAGGCTTATACTTCAAATTGCTGTTTATCACTGAAGGAAGTCAGGACAGCAAATCAAACAGGGCAGGATCCTAGAGGCAAGAGCTGATGCAGTTGCCATGGAGAAGACCTTGCTACTCATGGCCTGCTTAGTCCAACTTCTTATAAAACCCAGGACCAACAGCCTAGGGATGGCAACCACAGGCTGGGCCCTCCCCCACTGATCACTAATTGAAAAAACTGCCTTATAGCTGGACTGAGGCATTTCCTCAACTGAGGCTCCTTCCTCTCTCATGACTTTAGCTTGTGTCAAGTTGACACACAAAACCAGCCAGTACACCCTTTTCTTGCCAAAGCAGCCACAAAACCTAGAGTATTATCTTCTCCTTAGCACCTTTTCCTATCTTGAAGGTGGCTATAAAGCAATCACCTAATGTACCTTGTCTGCAGGTCATTAAGACTCTTAATCCAGAAGAGGTCTTGCCCCACACCTAAGAGGAAGAATCCTATACAGAGAGGCCAGAAGATTGTGGACACATGGAGTTCTCTTGATTTCCTCTTCTCATCCTACCAACATAGATAACACTCCTTCACAACAATCACCTTTTTACATGGCTATCTATGCCATGAAGTCTATGATGCATACTGATGAAAAGTCCACCCAAGCTCTGAGTCTTCATTTGTGAATGCTCCTGTGTCAAATAAAACTTGAATTAATCTACTGTACTCTTCCCTAGTTAACAAGTCATTTTATAGGAGTGTATGTTGTGACCCTTACATGTGTGGAGGAAAGGCCCTTACAATGGAGTCTGACAAAGCATAGGTTCCATGTTAATGTTTTGCCTTCAGAAAACAAAACCCATGGAAAATGAGTTCAACTTGATGAGTAAAACCGTCTTCTGGAAGGACTTGGTTCTTGTCTTCCAGTGACGACTTCTTGCATCATCTAGAATATAGTCAGAAAATTGTTCAGTCCTAGAGAGGTTTCCAGGCTGTCCTGCAAAGGATGTAACATAAGCTGTGATCTAACTAATCATTTCTTTCACTACAGGGTAATGCAGATATAAAAGACTGACAACAAATAAGGAGTGGAGAACAGAATGACAAAATGTTAGAATTCATTCATATCTCTTTCTGACACCATTCAAGGCAGAAAGTAGGCTGATTCCACATGACTAACAGCAGTTCTTTTGACAGATTCTCCCTCATGTAGAGCAAGACAATTCATTTCAACCACAGTAGCTTGGTATAATAGCTTTGAAGTTCACCAGCTTCCTTTGTTCTAATTCATTTATATCAAACAACCTGCTTCTCTCTAACTGAGGCTTCAAAGTTCAGTCACACACTAGGGGAAATTCCCCCATGCCAATGACTAATAATGCCAATGGTGACACTGGGAATTATAGCATTGACAGCAGTGGTATTAACGGCAGCCCCTTTATGCCTGGTATCACACCACCCCTTATCCTGAATTATCTCATTTTAAATTTAAAGCATCCTAAGAGAAGGAAAAGCATTATTCTCAGTGTAGAGCTAAAGAATCAGAGGCAAGGGGGGATTAAAGAGTTTGAATACAAGTCATATAGTAATCAAAGAGAAAAGCTTTGATTCAGTTTATTATTATTGAAAACAAGAATTTATCTATTGAATTTTTTTTTTACCTTGGTAACACTTCCTTGATAGAGTTCTGGTTATTGACTATGAACTATGAAAGAACCAGTGTCAGTGGGGGAAGTTCCCAAAGCTAAGATGAGGCAGAGCTTTAGTGGGCAGTCATATTTGATAGAGGCAATTATGTGGGTCTATGTTCATGTGTGTGCAGATACAGGTGTGTGTAAGTACAGGTAAGGGGGTCAGAATTGGATATTGTTCATCAGGAGCCATCTAACATGGATTTTCGATTATTTTATTTATATAGAATATCTCCTAAGCCTGGAGCTCACTAAGTAGGCTAGGCTGGCTGGCTAGCCAGCTATTGAATTCCACTTGTCCTTAATATGGGAATTATAACTGTATGCCACCGTGCTCACCTATTTTATTTTGTATTTTTACAAAAATAACTTGTATTCTGGAGAAGGAACTCATATCCTCATGTGTGCAAGGCAAATATTCCCAACTAAACTATCTCTCCAGCCATAAACAGACATCTAAAGCAGTATTTCAGAAACAGGAATCTATGGAAAGGAGGTAGGAAGAACAGGAATGGTTTCAAATATCATTAAAGACAAGTTTGAAGGAAAAATTTAAGCATATTTCTCTCTTAGGCAACATGGTGTATTCCAGGAATACCAGCATGTGGGCAAGCATGCTGAAGAGTAGAAGCCAGGGACAGGATAAGAGAATGCTACTCCCAATGCCTGTTACATCCTTCCTTTTCTTTCCTGAAGACAACAGATGTTGAGCATTTATATACCTGGTCATTGAGAATATGATAGTGAACAACACGTAATCTCCACTTTCCCAAAACTTCCATCGTGTAATTTTATATTCCAAAATTTTGCTCTACTCACCAGAGATTACTTATATCAGTCAGTCCTGGATAACACAATCATTAACATCTATCCAAACTGAATCTCACTATCTAGAGCTAATGGCCAGAGTCCGAACCTAGAAAGCCATGAGATGGTCACATCTCCATCCCATGACATACAAATCCATTAAGGAAGTAAAATGGCAGGGCATAAGACCATGCTTGAACAGCAGAGTGCCAAGTTAAATGCTGGATGGCATCACAAAGCCATCTTCCTTCCACTGCAAAGTTGTCCTCAGTGCAAGAAGAAGGAATTCTGAGTCAAGAAAATGCAGTAATCTGTCTAAATCAATTAGATTAATTCTTAACAGAAACACAAAATAGATATAGGAGATGGCAAATCTCAAATGAATATAAGAAATTAAATTGGGAAATCTCATAGGGCCCCACCCCTAGATGAAGAGATACAGCCAACTGATGATTGTGGATAATGGGAACATCCATCTTCCTCAAACATCTTAATTTTTATTCCAATCCCAAATGGTCAACCCCAAATATAAATAAATGGACTCAGCAGTTGTATTTATATATTTATTCATGCATATATATGAATATGTGTATATAGTAATCAAATCATGTAGCTAGTCTTTCTCTGTCCTGCCTGCCAGCTCCCAAATAACTACATGGAGACTTATTAATTATGAAACCTCAGCTTATAGCTTAGGTTTCTAACTAGTTCTTATAAATTAACACACTTCTATTAATTTACTTTCTGCCTTGTGGCTTTATCACTTTTCTCTATACTGCCCATGCTGCTTTCCTACTTCTTCTTTTTCTGACTGGCAACTCTGCCCTTCTTTTTCCCCAGTATTCTCTCTGTCTGGAAATCCTGCCTAGCTATTGGCCATTCATCTCTTTATTAATCCAATTAGAGTGACATGTCTTTACACATTGTAATCAAATATCAAAAAAATCAAGGGCATGGATTTAAAAGTGAGCAAGTGGGATATGGGAGGGTTGGAGGAGGGAGGAATAGTGTACATACAGACACATACAGTATACAAGTGCAATTTAAAAAGTAAAACAAATTAAAGGATAAAATTGAGTGGTAGTATCTTCCAATGGCAGTACATATATTTATACCACAGATATTTATGTTCTGTACACAGAGAGATAATAGTTAAAATCCTCCATAGAAAAGAATACAAGTCAAAACTTTAAAAACCTGAAGACTAGGTAAGAAGTGGAAAAACCCACTCAAAGAACTTTAAAGTCAAATGACAGTTCAGTGTTGCAAGAGACTCAATCTTGTAAAATTATTCCTACTGTTATCTGGGAATGTTAGATAGTCTGGGATTTAGTCACCTAATTTAGCTTCCACAAAACAAGGTGCCAAACACACTTAGAAAACTGATAACAATAAAGATAAATTTTTTTCTGTTCAATGTAAAAGCAAACAAATGCACACCCTTATGAAAATAAGGCAACCCACAAAATAAAAAAACATGCAACACAGATAACAAAGGAATTATGTTCAGAATATGAAAGAACTTTTGCACTTCAATGAGACAGAGCAAGGGCTGGTGAGATGGCTCAGTGGGTAAAGCACGTGCCTCCTAGCCTAACAACCTAAGTGTGCCCACATGCATTGTCATACCCATTCACAAGTAAATAGTAAATGTAATTTAAAAAAATCTAAAAAAAGACAGAGCAAGATTATGCAACAGAAGAACGGGTAAGACTGAAACAGCAACCGCAAACCATAATATTCCAACAGCCTGTAATTACATGAATAATCACAGGAGTAAGGGCTCAATTTTATTACCTAATGAAACACAAATCAAACCCTCAATGCAGCCACAATGCTCATTACAATGGTGAAAATTAAAAAGATTGACAGAACCAAGTACCTGGAAGAAGTTAAGTCAAGGATCACTGTATACTCTTCTTGGCCCGAGTACAAACTTGAAATGCGTAGGAAAAATATATGGCATTTTTATTAAAGCTGCACAGGGCTTTGCATGTGAAAATCCCAAATCCTTCCCCAGATTATCTTGCAGTGAATTTTCTTAATTAGTTATTGATTTAAGGGAGCCCAGAGCACTGTGGATGGTGTCATCTTTGGGCAGGTCCTGGTTTACATAAGAAAGCAAGCTGAGCAAGCCATGGAAGCGTTCATAAGCAATGCTCCTCCGTGGCCTCGGCAATGGTTCCTGCCTTGAGTTTTCCTCTGACTTCCCTGGATGATGGACTACAAGGTATAAAATGAAATAAACCATTTTTTCCCCCCAGGTTGCTTTGGGTAATCTGGTTTATTGCATCCTAAGTATCACGTGTTAACTATGACACACTCTCAAAGTGTGGACAGAAAGCTCAGGAGACCGTTACTGTCAAGAGCTCCAAATGGAAAAACAGTACTACAGGAGTCCTCTAAATATGTCCCTGTGATTCTGTCATGCACTGGTGAGCTACATCATCCCACACAACCAGGTTCACAAACATTCTATGGAATTGATGAAGTCATATTATACAAAGCCATTGTGTAAAGTTAAAAACAAAACCAAAAGCAGACAAAGCTAATGTGTAAAGCCAAAAGGGTAATATAGCCTTTGACTAGGCGTAAGGACTAGAAAGCACATGTAAAAGTCTTCTATATAGCAGACTTGAATTTCATTATCTGTTTGCAGCCACTTTTTGCTAACCCACTGAGCCTTGTGTTTATGATTTATGAAGATTTCTATGTACTGTTGTCCCATCAACAGGAATCGCAAAGGCACCTTGATAGGCTACTGATGAACAGAAAATGATACTGAGTTATGTGTGGAGTAAGCCACAAGGCTGTGGCATATATATATATATATATATATATACATATATATATATATATGTATATATAAATATATATATATATATTATTTGTGCTGAATAAAAACAGGTAGACTGAATCCAGCACAGCATTTGAGGCTTCAGTTCTCCATTGAAGTTTGGTATGAAGCATAGTAAAGGATGAAGCAGGGGGTGAGCATTTAGGAATAGTAAACTGGCTTGACTCATTGTTTTCACACTTTCGCAAGTTTTTAAGAATCTGCTAATTATCCACAGAGGCAAGAAGTGCACGTGACTCCTGGAGCATCATCTGTGGGCTATCCTCATGGAGTGCCTTGATATGCCAACTGATTGTGTGTGTGTGTGTGTGTGTGTGTGTGTGTGTGTGTGTGTGTGTGTGGTGTTGTGAAGGGGTTGCACATGCTGTTATCAAAAGCTTGAGTTTTCTTAGGAGCTGAAAGAAATTTAAATATCTTGGCTACCTAGGAAAAGAGCTGAAGGAATGAGTAAAATGGAAGCTAGAAATCAGCAGACATGGCCCTGGCAGGTTAGATGACTGGATGAGGAAGGAAGTGGAGGAGATGCCTAGGGATGCTCACAGGAGAAACAAGAATTATTTCTAGATCCAGGTGAGGATGAGACAGAGATTGCCCTCAGCAAAGGAAATAAATTTGACAAAAGGGCCAATTCAAGAAAAGCTTAGTACTTCTGTTAAATCAAGAAACGAGGAACTGAAGCCTCAGGACTTCAGTGATTGACACTGCCAAAGACTTCTGGGAAGTATATAATAAATAAATAAATAAATAAATAAATAAATAAATAAATAAATAAATAAATAAATAAATAAATAAGTAAGTAAATAAGTAAGTAAATAAATAAGTAAATGAATGAATGAATGAATGAATGAATAAATAAGATGACTATGCATGGGCTATGCAGAGCCTATTTTTGTTCAGTATAAAGAATTAAATGCACCAGATATATGATTTTCAAAACCAAAAGAACCATGGCAGAGGCCATGAAGTGCATCACAAACACAATGCATGTGTGTGTTTATCAACAGATGACATATTCGTGTGCCTGTGCACATATAAGAGATGAAAGAGTGCTATGCTGAAAGGAGAGAAAGTCTTCATCTCTGCTCTTAGTGTTCACATCTTACCGAAATAGGGTTTCCAGTCACAGTCCATTACTATTTTAATGCAAAAAGTCAAGTTAAGCTTCAGAGCACAAATTATTGGGAGGTGTAAAGCAGCACACGAAAACAGAAAGACATGTTCAACTTCCTTCCATGGCTCCAGGCCATTCAGGAAATTTCCAGGCAAGAATTAGGAAAGAATCCCATTGAAGTGTTTAAGATTCACCAACGGTTTCTAGTGACCTCTAGTACAAAATTCAAAATCTGTATGAGGTATAATAATTATTAATAAGTAGTGGAACTGCGTACTAGGAGAAACTCAAGATAACATTAGAAAGGAAACTCAGTGGCTGGAGAAGGCCCAGGAGAGTATGAGTTAATGACCAGAAGGTCATTTTCCAGCTTTATTCCAAGGGAGAATGAATCCTGTCTGAGATATCCTTGCTGACATGTATTCACCTCCCTACTTGACAAAGTGCAGCTCTGCAACTCCTGCTCAGAACAACTCTGAATTAGAAACTTATTTTGTCTTGATTTGGGTTCTTTTAAAAGTTCTCATCTATTTATAGTCAGTATCAGATGCTGGTATTGCACATATGTAAAGAGTCTTTCAGGATAAGCGAATTTGTGATGACATAAGGAAATAATAGTACAAGTGATCCAAGGGTAGCCAGCTACGAAAGTGCGATGAAAATGTCACAACCTGGAAGACAGGCTCGTGATACCCGCTAGTTTCCGGCCCTTCCCACTCCCTCCAGGCTGCGGTTTTCCAGCCATTAAGGCTTTCTGTGATTAGCTGCCTCTGAACTCACAGAAATGATTTGCTCTATCAGAAAAGATCCTTGTCCTTCTCCCTCTTTGGGCTCCCTTACTAGCTCCCAGTGGCCCTTTTAGGGAACATTCAAATGTGACTCCTTCGAGGATACCCCTCTCCTATCCTCCCAGGCTACTCAGGTCCCCCAGAGACACACACCCAGAGTGTCTTCCCTAAAAACCCAAAAACTTCAAGAGAAGAGAGACATTTAGATAGTCATTGTGAATGAAGATTCCTGAACGGGAGCTATGCCTGGCTGTAAACAAAAAAAAAGTTCCTGGCGGGAGTTTCTAGGTCTGCAGAGACTGAGGAACCGATTGGAACTTCAGTACTGTGGAGAGATTGGAATTCCGTAAGTTCAGAAGCTAATTACTTTATCTCAGGCTAGTTTTAGCCTTCTCAAACATACCTTGCCCCACTCTGTATCTGAACTAACACCTTGTGATAATAAATAAAAACCTCTCCAAAGCTACTAGCAGAACACTAGCTTCCACCAACCCAAGAGCTAAGGATGTCATCAGCTAGCATATCAGACCTATAACAAAGCTTCCTCCCTCTAAGGGTATTTGCCTCTCTGGTGCACCCACCGATGTATTTTAAACTTGCCTTGATTTATGACTTTCTTTATTCTGTAAAACTATAAAACAAATCTTGTAAAAGCACTTCCATGTTGGAACACGGAATTTGGGGTAACCTAAATCTGTGTTCCTGGAGTATGGTCCATAGCAGCTCCAAAAATAAACTACTTCCTATTCCATTTAAGACGAGAGCCACAGCTTTTATGTCAGCACCATCTAGACAGATTTCCTGTCACATAACAAGGTGAAACACTTATTGATTTGAAATAAATGGGATAAAAGTGGCATTTAACATACAGAGATTAACAACTAAATGAGAAAAAAACGTTGATATGCCTTATATTTATGGCATTCCTAAAAAAGGGCTCTAGTAATTGTTTTTGCCTTTTCCCCTGTGAAGATCAAGGAAGATAATATTTGTTTTCAGGTGAGAGTCATGTGATCTTTTCCCATCTATCCCATCAATCATCTGAATCATGATGAAGTGTCGATTTAATCATTTACTCTTTATTCACAGCAAACTGAAGGAAGAACACAGCTCAGGAGGCGGACTGTACCGCCCAGTTCCTCTCTCAGGCACAGCAATGTGACACGTCATGCTGCCATATCGGCAAGAAGCAGTTTAATGCTAGTGTTTGGATAGGCAATTTGAGCTCTCTGCTTGGGTTACAGATTAGGGGTAATTACATTCGATTGTGATGAAGGGCAGTATCTTTTTTTAATGTATTAGCTTTGTGCTACAGAAGACCAAGGTCAGCTCATTACCCCATCCTGCGGTTATCTCTGAAGCACATGGCATTATACTACACACTTGTGCATTCGTTCTCCCTGACATGTTAATGGCAGTTACTACTGTTTTGTATGCATGTGTTCCCATCCTAGGATCAGAATGAGAGCTGCAGAGTGGAGTCTGATGTAAATAGAATATGCTTACTTGCAAATATATTATTTTCATTTAGTGGACTAGAAATTACCAACCACAGAAATGAGGGAATAGACAGTCTCTAACTTCAAAAAAATATGCAGGAACAGGAAACTGTTTCAAGTAGACTGTACACCCCAGGGAAATGATCAAATAACCTTGTCTCTTGTGACTGAGGGTAGCTAATAAATAATAATAAAAGATAAACAGCATCCAATCATCTTCTAAATCCTAACAGTTCCAATCAGAAAGTCTGTATTAAATGAAAATATGGTTCTTCTCAAAACTGGAACTTAACCAAGATATTAATATGCACCTCACTTTATACCTCAGTGGAGACAATATATCTGAAACATAATAAGTGGCTGGAGTGTTCCAGTGCATGATAATGCATGGCTTCTAGTTCATTATTTCTTGATGTTATGACATTGCTGTCCAATCCTGGGGTGTAATGAGGAGCTCCAGAACTTATATTACCACTTAATGAAGTCCAATTAAGTATCATTAACCTTTGATCTACTCCTCACACTTGGTGCACAGTGAGTGGTCCCAGGAAAACTGGAAAAGGTGAACTTGGGCAAGAATTAGTCAGTGAAATTTTTTTTGAACAGCTAAAATCCTCCCAAACCAACATTTTTACCTGAAGCAATGAGGCAGGTGCTATTATTGATTGATACTAAGACCACATACATACACCTCAAGTCAAATGTATTGAATATTGCTATGTTTCGATGATAGAATAATTATTTTGGAGAATTTAGCCAGTTGATAATAAACCTGGCTTTGAAGATTTATTGTTTTATCTGTGAACCTCCTGGACCTAGACATAAATTATATTTTGTTTCCATTTTCAATTCAGCCTAACCCATAGTGATTGTCATCATATGCATAAAATATAAACACCATCCATAGAACACGACACTACTACTAAAAACCAAACTGAATTGGCTGAAATTGCTAATAAATGTATACAGTACACAGAGCAGTGTGCCTTTTGTAAGAGTCTCAAGAAGACGAGGTTTATATAAAGAAATGTGTTAGGGACACTCCGTGAAAACACACTCTAAAATATGTATGTTTGTTTGTCAAAAAGAACATTAAGCAGCTGAATGCAGGTCTGAGTAGAAGGCTTCCCTAGCATGTATAAGGCTCTAGGTTCCATTCCCAGGACTGCACAAACAAGGCAAAGTGAAACAAACGTCTGCCACATGTGGTGGTACATTCTCACAATCCCAGCACCCAGGAGGCTGAAGCATGAAGCAATCAAGTAGGAACAAACTAGCAGCTGAAGCAAGAACCTTAGCGCTAACAGCCCCAAATTCCCATTTCTGATATTTGAATATGTTAAGCTGTTAACGCATTTTTGAACCAAATACTAGTGCATTGTATGTAGCATTTAAAACCTAAATGTCATATCCTCAGGAACTAAAGACGCCCCACGGCACTCTAATCACATTCATTTTCATCTCCATACCCAGCACAATACCATGGAGGTGTTGACAAAGCTCACTGAATAGAGTCATGAATGGGACCTATTTTCCAGCTGAGAACCAGATAGGGAACAGTGTGCTAAGGGTTACACAACTTATCAGTCAAGAACGGCTTTCATGTCTCACATAATCTTTACCATGATTTAGCCCTGTGCCTTTTATCCTCAATGAGACTGCTCCCCTGTGTTTCAGATGAACGTTGCAACTATTCCTTTTCCTAACTGGTGCAAAAAGAAACCTGTTTTTGATGTCTGCTGCATTTCTAGGCAGGCACTCTGGGAGCTTGTCTGTCTGTGACATATTTTTGATAATTAGAACATTTGAAAGTGTATCTGAAGGGACTGAGAAATTAAGATAATCAGTGTGGGTATGTGCTGCTTAATTCCAGGGAAATTGACTGAGGGCTGTGATATTAGGCAGACATCACAGCATATATACACTTAGAGGGTGTAGGCCTATATCTCAGTCTAGGCTCTAGATGTACTCAAGAGATGATCAATATGGATACAAGATTATGAGATGGTTTCTGGTAGCATGCATGCTGGGTTACATGAAACACTGTACAAGCCCAATAAGTACTTCCAAGAAATGAAGTATACAATAAATATGCAAGCTGTTAATACAGTCTTTTATTATCATTATCAAAAGTTTGTACTAACTGCATGTGCTATGTTTCTATATGACAGGCACTGCAGTGGGTTTGTTGATCCCAGCATCATCACAAACAGGAAGTCACGCCTTACGTGCTGCAGTGTTACACTGACTACAGTGTCACTAGATGATAGGAAACTTTCGGCTCCCATTATAACCCCAAATGTCGTGTGCCACATGACTGGACATTGAAAGAGTAATTTTCATACAAACAACATATTAGTAGGTCACACTCTATGGCTATTGACTCACCCACCATGAGTCACTGTTATTCATTTAAAATCATAGCTGATGAGTAACTCTGATATCAACCTTTCTCTAAAACTATAGACAAAGGAGTAACAAAGTTCATAGTTTTCACAGAGAACCCTCAGGGAAATGTCTTTGTGTTCTACTCAATGAGCTGCCTTTTCTAGAGCAAGGTATATTGTTTATCTGATGCTACCTAATGACTTAGAATAAAATGTAATAATATAAAGTGTAGCGTGTAGCTGTTCCAGCTTTGACCTGGAAGTACTACCCCCATTGAGGCTTCAGTAACTGTCATGCCTACAAGGTTGGGCTGAGACAGGAGCTCTTGAGACCTGAGATCCGGATGTGCCAGCTCTCTTGGTTCCTGGATCCTGGACGCTGGAGGTAGACCAAGAAGAGTTCTCCAGAGAACACCGCTGGACTGCACTTCACCTCTCCTGGACCCTGTAACCTATCCCTTTACTTGTAAGTTACCCCACAAAATAAACCTCCCTTTTAACTATGTGGAGTTGCCTTAATACTTCAACCAATAATAAAGCAATACACAGTTTCTATAAACCAGGGATCTAGGTACAATTTAGCTAGGTCCTCTGCTTTCTAGGTATCTAGTAGGGATGTAGCCAAGGACTTAGCCATAGCTAAAGCTCTTTTCCACATTCTCTAGGGGAAGGAAAGACAGGCTCACTCTTGTGGCTTCTGGCTGGATTCAGTTCCTAGGCTGTTCGATGTAAAGCCTGCGTTCCTCATCAATTCTTGCAGAGGGCCCTCACTTTTACATCTTTTTCAAGGGCAGCTTGCATCATGAAAACAAGCAAGCAGGGAACTGCAGGAGGAAGCCTCTGCATTTTCCAACCCAAATTCAGAAGGGAACTCCCATCACTTCTGCTTTATTCTGGTAGTTTTGGAAGAAACTCATTAGACCCAAATCATTGTCTAGGAGAAAGAAGGCACCTGGGCATGAAAATGAGCAAAGGATCCCTGAAGCCCAGTTGAGAAGCTACCTCCTCCCACATAGGCATTGTCACTGTCCTGGTGACTGCACACTTGGGGGTACAGAGGGCAGACAATGTTATAAGTGGCTGAATCCTATCAGATTCCAGGGAAACTAAGCAGAGGCGGGGATCTTACCAAAGAAGGAAGACAGGCACCTCCTTCATCAGAAGCATGGAGAACTCAGCTCTTGTTGACTTTTTTCCAACCACGTGAGTTTTCAAAAGGTACAAAACCCAGTTTCTGTGTTAAACCACCAAATGTCTTACTCAGAGGCAAGTTGTCCAAACAAAACTCGCCTGAAGGTGAGGCCCTGTTCTCATGCAGCATCCTTTCTCTCTCACTTACTGGAAGTTTTCCAGTTCTTCTCTTTTAGGTGATAATGCATAGCCTAGCCTCCATGAATCAATAACCAAAACACTGCATGCCTTAAGTGGGAACCAACGTCATGTGAGTTTGACAATTTGGTATGTACCGGATGAATCAAAGTCTTCTGACATTTAACCATGTATATAATTACTTTGCATTTACAATAACACACAGGTAAAAAAACAAGGTGGATGAACCACAAGTGAAGGGTATGGACTACCAGATACCATGAGCATCTCTTAAAGATCCTGAGTGTGCCTCTAACATAATTTAAAAGAAGGTATGTCTTCTACGTATCATCCAACTTCTTTACTTGAAAATAATAACTGTAGCATCCAGAGAGTAAATCAAGATGATGAAGACCAAACAAAATTACTTTGAAAAGTTTACAGAGAATACATTTCCTGTGTTCTTTAAGTGTGGAGTTGCAAATAAGAAGTCTTTGAAGAAAGCACCAGCCAACTGCTTGCTGCTATATTATTATTTAATAATCTAACACCACACCCAGAGCAAAACCAAAAAACCCTCAGTGCAGTATTCACAGTGAATAAAGAAACCAACACACAAAGCTGGGGCAACATGATGCTAACAACAACAACAAAAAGAAATTCTCACAAAAATCTGAATTCCATGTTCACCTTGTGATACTGGGGCACTCAAATTAAGTTCTGAAGGTTGTTTAGAAAAACCATGATGTAACAAGCCTAGACATATTGTGTGTCTAGAGAGGAGAAAATGAGGAAAATATGCTGATCTTGTACATGTCCTTGAATTTTAAATTTTAAAAGCACCACACATGGTATTTTATACAGGGGAGGTGTGTGGGAGGGATACAGAACATTATTTTCCTGGACGTGAACAGGTTACAACCTGATGGGATGATACCATATGTGTTTTCAAATTGTAGCACCAAAGTATTGAATGGTTCTGCCATCAGAAGTGACTTTCACCAATTTGGACCCCTGCTAGCACCACCCCCTGCCATCTTCTGTCCACTGAAAATGAGAACATCTAACATCTCCAAGTGTATCTATCACACAGCACACTGTGATACAAACAGCCCTGAACGTGGTTGTTTGCTCATAACCCTTTTGCTCAGTGACGAAGATCAGAGTTATCATCGTCTTTCTGAAAAACAGCTTTCACTGACCAACTTGAGACATGCTTCTTGAAGTTTGACTGAAAGAGCTGGAAGTGAGGATCCTTCTGTGTTTAAACCCTTTCTGTTTTTAAAGCAGCCAGTCTACCGTCTACCATGTTTTACCCCCTAGGTGCTTGGACAGAAGAATATCATGGAGGCAGGAGCCTATGGGATGTTCACCTCATGGCAGACAGAAAGTGTGGGGGAGAGCAGTGGAGACAACAAACTCTCACATACCCACCCCTAGTAATCTACTTTTCTCACCTCTTAAAGTCCCCCCAACTTCCCCAACAGGCACAGGCAGATAAAATTTTATTCAGCATAGAATACTTAAGTGGGAGCCTTTGGGAGGTGTTTTGTATTTAAATCCTAATACCACCTTCCATCATCTCTACTGGGCTGCACATCACACCTCAAATGGAATGGAAACTCCTTTCATGAATGAAAAGCTGTTGTTACTCCCCCTGGCCTTTCCCTCTCCAAGCTATTCATAGCTTTTTATTTTTGCCAGCCTAAGCCCCTAAAATACTGATTGCTGTCACCCTGCCAGTCAGATGCCTCTTGGTTGCAAAAGTTAAAATCTGGATACTGAAACCCCATGATCTCAGTTTTCAAATACCGAGATATCATATATATCTACCTCATTACCACAGGGGACTCCAAACAAGATTGCTTGGATCTGAATGCCATTTTAAACTCCAGATCACTTAGTTTCATTATAACGATACCAGACAAATTCAACTATGTCCAAATTATGATGCCTGGGCTGCCAGAGGTCAGCTTCCTTCCCATGAGGAGTTTGGCGGCAGCAGGAGTATCACACTCCCTGATAGCCCATTCCCAGATCCATCAAGAAGAAGGCACCCTTAGAGTCTGAGTTTCCCTTGTCATCAAAAGGAATGCCTTCTTGCTCCAGGAACTGTTGGTTATTTACTCAGGTTATTAGTTCGGAAAGAATCTGAAAATTCTAACAGCCCTAACCTTCTGTGGCCCAGTAAACCATCCCTCTCTCAGATAACTGAGCATTCCAAGCACCTTCCACCACAGGATCCTGCTGGTCTGAGGTGCCTTGTCTTGAGTGGGTCTTCATACTCACCTTCTCCTGGAAGACACCCCTGGATGTTCCATATCATCAGCATTATACATATCTTCTTTTGGAAGGCTTCACTGGATGTTATGTATCCTCAGCAGTATACACATCTCCTGGAAGGCTTCACTGGATGTTATGTATCCTCAGCATTATACACACCTTCTCCTGGAAGGCTTCACTGGATGTTATGTATCCTCAGCATTATACACACCTTCTCCTGGAAGGCTTCCCTGGATGCTGGGAATTTAAACTCATTTTGATCTCCTGGTTGTTAGTCTCCATCATAACCTGTGACCTGTTTCCTTCTTAGCACCTGTCTAAATTTATGATTGTTTTATTTGTCCAATCCCTTTTTTGTCTCTTTGACTAGAGTTTTATTTAAGAAATAAAAGAATTACACCAATCCAGATCAGCATATTCTCCAGCATCACATCAGAGTGTCTGGCACAGTGGCAGCAACTCCATGAGGAAATGGGTGAATAAACAAATGATAGATGACAAGTTAAAAAGCCATTCCAATTAGGCCAAATACAAGTTGACATAATAGCCACTATGTCATTAAGTGCTATGCTTTGTAGGGCTGTCAAATTTTATATTTTACCCAACTCCTTGTATGCACCTATATATTATAAATGAGAAATGGAAGCTTAATGGCATTAAGTCATTTGTCCAAAGCCAGACACATAAAAGAAGTGGAAGAATGCTTGAATCCTATTTCATTTTGCTGGAGTTTCAGCTTGTAATTATTACACATGCCATTAATAGTCAATCCTTCACTGAAAAATAGTATGGGTTTTTAATTATTTGGATAACTGCCTAAGACTACATTTAAACTTGTACCAAATATGGCAGTGTATCTAACCACAAATTGACTGTCAGAGGAGTGAACTCCTGTTCCGTTCTTGAGTACTATAGTCAGGTGTCTCAAGATGGCAACATCCACCAAAGAGAAGATGAGAATAAGACCCTATTGCTGAAGACAGCACTTTGGATGCATGATATAGAGAAATCCTGCTGGAACTAAGCTGGGAGCTTCCTTTCTGTTAGATAACTTTCATAATTCCCAGAGGTGCTATGCTGGCTACTTGGGAGAAAAGGCATCAATAATAGTCTTATACAGCTTTTAATCTATGATCTTAAGAACAACCTACCAGAGAAGATGTGTCCACTGTGGAACAATGGCACTACTGTTATGGGTTCAACCAACTGCTGTCTAATTGGATTTGAGACCTGCTCCACAGGGGGAAAAAAGCATGCCTTGTACAACAACAACAACAACAACAACAAAACCCAAAAAACAGGACCAAGGATATCACAGGCCCTAGGGAGGAATTGAATACTATTGTTTAACAAACTGACACAGCATCAAACTGCCTTCTGTATATTTATAGGCACACTGTCCTTATAGCCTTGGTCATAGAAGCTTCTCTTTCCAGTGAACATTGGTGAGTGCAGAGATTCATGGTGTTGAGAGCAAGTGATGGATGAATGCTCAGCTATAAATAAGACATTTATCCAGTCACCTCAAAGATTTGGGAATGTCTTGGGGAAAGAGGGGAGAAAGAATGTAAGAATGAGAAGGCTGAGAAATGTCATCTCCTGGGCAAAACACAACCATTACAATCAGGAACTGGCAGCAGCTGCAGATGCCTGGACTGAGTCGGGCAACATTCAGGACTGGATGGAGGATTGGATAAGGAAGCTCGACCTTCACTCCTGGACTATTTGCTATAGATATATTCAAAGAAAGGGGTAACTATTACCTTGAGTTATAGACTCGCTGAGGACCCCACCAGGTTCCAATGGATAGTTCCAACCTAATGCTTGCACAGACAGCCTTGGCTAAACCAAATGAGTCATAAAACAAAACCAAACATTCATGGATCTGGAAGAAAGACTGAGACCTATGAGGGGATATTGGTAGCAATAGGAGGAAGAGACAAGGTTGGGGAGTGAACAGAATGTATTTTATACATACACAAAATTTTCAGATAACAAAAATAATATAAAAAAGTAAAGCCACTAGGAAACAGCCTAAGGATGTACAGAATTCTGGGGCCTTCCAGCTGGGAATTTTCTCCTGCAGTTACTATGAAGTGTGGGTTGTGGTTTCTTTCTTAATTTTTATTTGTTCTTTGAAAACTTCACACATATATGCAATATGTCTTGATGGTATTCACTCCCCTCCTCCAACTTTCCCAAATTCCACCATCACACCCCTTCCAACTTCATTTCCTCTTCTTATGATTATTGATTTTTTGTGTTTACTTATTTATTACACTGAGTCTAATTAGTGCTCCTGATGTGCACATGGATGCACAAGTATGGGGTCATCCATTGAGGTACTGGGAAGCTCCCAGTGAATACACTGGTCCCCAAGCAGCCATCAACTGCTCCTCAGCTAGGAGTGTGGATAGCAGTTTTCTAACAGAGCTGGATCTAAACCTTTCTGACCATTTGCAGTGACTTACCAATTACATGTCCCAGAGCAATTTGCGGGTGCCTGCCTCAGTATCTGCTTGACCACTGCAGAATTCAGTGCATCTGCTTAAATGAAATGACACAGTTCTCCTCTAATTGGAGTAACTCCTGCTTCATGTTAACTGCACTCCTATACACACTGTCCCCATTCCAGGCACAGAAGCAGGAACACTGGCTGAGTCACTGTAATATTTACAGTCTGAGTGAGGACCACTAAGACACTGGTGAAAATGTCAGTACTTGATGATCACCAAGCTATAAAACATCCCAATTCAAATGGCACAAAGAATCCGATGAGCAGTACAGAGAATCATAAACAACCAGATCAATCCCCCCATCCCCAGATCTGGCAAACGATATATTCCCAGGTTGAGCTTTTGTGCTGACTTTCATCCCAGAGAACAACTTTACAGCAGAGTTATAAACCCTGAAATTGCTGATGCAGCCTTAATTATAGCTATGCTGGTGACATGGTCCTAATGAACTCTTCGCTATGTTATGTGCCTGGGGATCCCAGAAGGAGCATTGTGGAAATGTGCGAACACATTGGTCAGGGTTCAGTGGGATATTTTTGGAATGCAGAAGTAGCGAATGTGTATATGAATGCAAATATGAATTATGTATATTTTAATGAGTATGATACCAAAGTAGTAATAACATTAGTCATCATCATAGAAAAGAATTAATGCCAACGTGTCCAATTTAAAAAATACCTCAAGATCAAACGGGAGACGAAATGTGGTGCAATTTGTGCTTCTATTTACATTACATCCTTTATTGCACTGGACAACAACTTGGCTTTCAAACCCAAATATCAACCATCTTTTTCTATTCCATGCAATCTGGTGCTTTTGGAAATGCTATGTGCTTAAGAAGCACAATCTAGTTCAAATTCTGAGTCGGGTCTATAGATCAGAAGTATGGCTTCTCTGAATATCTCACCAACTGCTGGCCCACATCATTATTTATTTGCAATGGAACTTCTGTGAGAGGTTGTGGTTACCACTGCACTGTTTTTATATCAGATGCACTTTAAAAAATATGTGGGGTAAAAAATTTGCACCCAAAGAGATACTGTCATTGCATATGATCCAGATTTTTTTAAAACGTAAAGCATCCTAAACCTGTTTCTTGTCTAAATACCTATAAGTGGTGGTTTGAGCACTGTTTTAAAACTCAAGTTTTCTAGAAGACTATGACCTTGAAAAAAGGAAGAGGTCCAAAAGCACCATGCAGAAAGACAGGCAAGCAGATTGTCACCTCTGGTAGTGAAGCACAAATGTTCTAGAATCCCAGTCAAGCCAATCAGACTAAAAAGAGCAATGTCTTCCATCTTTGTCAAGTGGTAACTTCTTTCAAATGGAAATGACCCTGCCTAGAAGATACAGTGGGAGTCTTGAGAAAAAGGAAGCTGAGGCCACTTGCAAGGCTCAGGAAGCATAGGGTCACAGAGCTTCTCCCCAAGCCTTCAAAGCAGGAAACTCACTGAGCTGTCTGCAAACTGGACAGGAAGTGCCAGGGATATAGCTTCCCAGAGTTGCCATTCATTCTGGGATGAATGGCAGCTGCCTTTGAGTTACCCCATGCTCCCATGAGAACCAAAATAAACTTCTGCTTCACCTAGCTAGACTCAGGTGGAGTAATTATTGCTTTGGTGCGTTGTTGGTGTCCTACTTGGAGTGAACCGACATTTGCTCACACCTCCTCAATAAAAGTCACACAAAAATTGTCTTCATCTTGAAAATTAACTCTTCTAGAAGGCAAGTCTTGCAACCTGAAAGCTGTAAAAGTGCTTGAGGTTTCCAAATAGTCACCATGCCTATAATATATAATATACACACACTTATAATCCAGCTAATGGTAAGATAGGCATATCAAAGGAGAGTGTTTTCTTTGCTCTATTTTCTTTCATGTGCAATGCAAGGTGATAAGGGTTTGGTTTGAATGTACCCAAAGTTCTTGTGTTAGGAGGTAGGGCCTAGTGGGAGGGATTTGAAAGAAGAATGGGAGCAAGCCTTCATGAATGGATTATTCCATCATCCTGAGACTTCTCTCATAAAGAGTTTTTCTGTCTTACAACACATGTTCTATTTCCTTTCTTGCTCTTCCCCACCCTCTGCCATTGGATAACACAGCAAAAAGACCTTCCTGAGATCAAGGCCAGACACCTTGATCTTGAGTTTCTCAGCTTCAAGAACTGTAAGACAATAAATCAATGAATCTGGTTTTTAAAAATTAGTCAGAGTGAGGTGTTCTGTCATTGCAGCTTGACATGGACTGAGACAAAATATTTTCGAAGTATAAAGACAGTGTTTGTGCTCACTGCTTTCAGGGAGGCCTGAGGAAATTCTAAAGAGCAGTAAAGGGTTAGATCATAACAAAAGTCCTTATGCTTAATAGGAAAATTATTGTGCAGTTTATATTAGGTATATTAAATAGTCGTGAAAATAAATGAATTCCACTCTAAAACAAACATACCAACATCACAAAACAAGCTATTAAATTTGGTGAGTTACTCAAATTATGTAGCTGTGGTCTTATGCCCCAGGATTGAAAAGTAGACCTTTAGAAAGATATGAAGAACCACTTCAGTGCACTACAGAAAGGAATATGCATCTTGACACATTTCCTCGATGAATTACACCTCCAACTTGTCAGAAAACATATATATTCCTGGATGTAAACTGCCACTTAAATATTTGTGAAGTAGTTTTTGAATGACTCGTATGATTCACAATTTTGACATTCTATCACATGGGATGTGAGTGATATGACCACATGTCCTGTGGCTGGAGTTCTACCAACATAACATTGGTGAGAATTTAGGTACTTTAAATTTTAGGTACCGTAAGAAATGTGACTATGTTGGAAAGGAGAAAATGCAAAGGCTTCCAGAAAAATACTCAATGCTGTAAGAGGGTTGGATTTATATAGAACCATCCTATAGACATGTTTTAGAGAGGGACAGCTTGATGTCACTATGACGGTCATTTAGCCTGAAGAATTTGAAGCTTGCCTTTCAGGAAAACAAAGCATTGTATGAAACACAAAACAGAATTTTATTTTGTTCTGGGTGAGGTCCTCCACTCTCTTGGCTTTATATACCATGACCCCCCACCACCACCTGACACGCACACCATATTCTACTCACAAATCCCAAAGGTGATTCTCTGGAGTGAGTATTTCCTTCCTGCCCTAGTTCAGGTGCCACATGTCACTCTGGAACATTGAAACTTTGGCTAAATAATACACATATACTTGCCATTTGGATTTGAGCTAGGAGTTCTAGCTGGCTCTCCCTATAGCCTAGGGGAAAATGCAAGTGGATGTTAGCAATGAAATTCTTAGCCATAGCACCTTTGTCGCATACCAAGGCAAAAAAAAAACAAAAAAAAAAAACCCTCAAATGTCTACAGTTTCAATGTGTATTATTTAAGATGTCTTTTTAAGCAATAGATTTATTGAACTATAATTCAAATGCTGTAAAACTGAGGGCTGGCAAGATGGTTTAACAGATTAAGGTGCTTGCTGCCAAATCAGATGACCTGAATTTGATCCTTAGAGTTCACATGGTGGAAGAAGAGGACTGACTTCAGCAAGTTGTCCTTTGAACATCTTCACATGCACATGATGATACACACGCACGCGCGCGCGTGCACACACACATACACACACACACAGCCCACGGATTAATAGATGATAATTCTTTGGGGATATATCTAGAGTGAAACTGCTGCGTCATATAACTCTATGTTTTGCATTCAGAAGAACTACAAATCTATCTCTAAAACCTGAACATCTTCTCATCCTTCACTGTTTATATGGTATCTTTTTTTGTAGAGATGTTTATTCAAATCCTCTCCCCAGGTTAGAAAATTAGGTGACCTGTGTACTATTGAGTTGCAAGGACTCTTAAATATCCTGGATTTGAGGTATATTTCAGGTATGTGATTTAAAAATATTATACCCAGTGTGAAATTGTATTTTCACTTTCTTAATGATGTCCTTTGAAACATAAAAGTTTTGAATACTGATAAATATTTGATCTTTTCTTTCATCAGTTTATCTTTTCATTTAAAAGAAATAGTACCTAATACAAAGTTAGAAATATTTATGTCTACACATTCCTCTAAAAGCTTGTTAAAACTTTAGATCTTATGTATTAGTTGATCATCATGATGGATGAAGTTCTATATGGTGTGAGGTAGTGATCCAAATTAATTATTCTATAGAAAACTACTTGTTGTTGAAAACCTTAATTTTCACACTAGCCCACTTTGAAAGTCAATGATCATAATATAAACCTGTGTAGGGACTTATTACTATGTGCATTCATGTATCTTTATACATGACAAATACACTGTTCTGAAAAGTGTGATTTCATAGTTAGTTCATAATTGGGACACATTATTTCTCCAATCTTTTTAAAGATTATTTTAGCTATATTGTGTCTCTTGCAGAGTGCACAAGAATCTGAGAACCATTTGACAAACTGTTGATAAAAGGGTTTCCAGAAGTTTGGCATAAATTACACTGAATAAGCAGATCAATCTGCAGAGGGCTGCCATCCTAGTTATCTTCCAATCTCTCAAGCTTGATGACTACCAACTTGCTTATAGATTTACTCTCTTTTATTAATATTTATACTTTTCATTATCAAAGCCTTATACTTCTTTTGTCAAATATATGACTAGATGCTTTCTCTTTAGGATGATATTATAAATGGAATTATTTCTTATTTAATAGAAATGTCACTATTGGATTGAATGCATTTACCCATTAGTACTTTCAAAATGGTTTTGTCTGTCTCTGCTGATGTCATGTAATTTGGTTTCTTACAATATTAACAGACTTTGTTATACTAATTGATTTTTCTTTGTTAGCTCAATCTTACTTTCCAGAAGCAAGCCCCCATTTTTATAGCATATAATCTCTTATAATATATATGTACATAGTCCCTGCTTAGTAGAATTCTGTTGAAATTTTGCATATCTTTATTTATAAGGTATATTGGCTCTTGTCTAGTGTTGGTATCAGGATAGTTAGCTGCCCTTATACAATGAACTAGGAAACACTACTTTCTTATTTAATTTTTTTTACTTATATTTTCATTGATATGTATGGGTGATTTGTCTGCATGCATGTTTATGCATAACATGCATACAGTGCTATGCCAGCCAGAAGAGGGTGTCAGATACCCTGGATCTGGAGGTGCAGATAGTTGTGAGCTACAATGTAGGTGCTGGAAACCTAATATGGTTCTTCTGGAAGAACACCAAGTCCTATTAACCAATGGGCCATCTCTATAGCCTCCTCTATTTTAAAGGCTATGTGAAGGATTACTGTTCCTTTTAAAACATTATACAGACTGATTAGTTTATATTTAGTAATGTGTGTGTATGTGTGTGTGCATATACAATCACTTATGGAAATGTATCAAAAATCAATAAAAAAAGGAGGCTATGAATTTGAAAGAGAGCAAGGAGGCAGATTATGAGAGGGTTTGGAAGGGAAAATGAAGAGGAGAAATGAAGAAATTATCTTATAATCTCAAAAATAAAAATATACATTAGAGGAAAATGCTGTATAGAATTTAGTAGTGAAGGCTTGTAATCTGAGTTGTGTTGGGGAAGACAGTGGCTAGTCATTTAACGTTCGCTGTGGGTATATTCACATTTCTATTTCATTGACGGTTTTGGTAGTTTGTATCTTTCTAGGCATTTGTTATTTCATTATGTTATCCAACTTGCTTGTATGTGGGTCTTCATGGTTTTTTATCCTTTTCAATTCTATGAGATGAGGAGTGATGACCCCCATTCATTTCCTGATCATAGTAATTTAAATCGCTTTTTCAGTCTAGCAAAGGCTTTGTCAATTTTGTTCACTTTTACAAAGAACTTTTCTTTTTTGCTTTATTGATTTTCTTTACTGTTTTCCCACTCCTTGTTGTTTATTTGCACTTTAATCTTTAATTTTCAACATTATTCTTTATTTAGATTTTCTTTGATACTCTTAAAAAAAATCCCTGAGTAGAATATTGAGGGATTTTTTTAATGCTTATTCTTTCTAAATGTAGGCATTTACACATATTAATTCCACTCTCAACATGGCCCTCACAGATTCTACAAGTGTAGATACATTATATTACATTACATTAATCTCAATGTATTTTCCTAAAGGGTGTGTGTGTGTGTGTGTGTGTGTGTGTGAAATTTTTATCCTTGACTCTTTAGTATTATGCTGTGTAGTCTCTCTCTCTCTCTCTCTCTCTCTCTCTCTCTCTCTCTCTATATATATATATATATATATATATATATATATATATATATATATATAAAAACTTATTTATACACACACACACACACACACACACACACCAACTAGGGACATATATTTATGAGCCTTCAAACATTTTCTATTATTTCTAGTGTTGAGGAAAATACTTGGAATGATCTCAATATTTTAAAATGTTGTGAGATTTGTTTCTGATTTAACAAAGCCATCCCTGAGAATGTTCCACATGGTCTGGTAAGGTAAAGGAGAATTCACTTATTGTTAGGTGGAAATTTTTGTAAATGTCTGTTGATTCTGGCTAGTGTACAATATTTTTCAAGTCTTGTTTCTTGGTTATTATATCTAGCACTGAACTCCATAAGTATTCTTAGAAATGTTTATGCTCCCTTAATTATGTAAATTTTGTGATGTGAGTTTACTACTAAGTACAGACATGACTATAATTTTTCTGTCTTCCTTGTGGACAGACACTTATTATAAACTGTCCTGTGTCTCCATCAGCACTTTTTAAGCCTATTCTGTCTTACATCTGTATAGTACCTCCAGATCCTTCGGTTTATCTTTTGACACTGTCTCTTTTCCCATACTTTGACTTCCAACCTTTTACTTGGAACTAAAATACGTCTCTTATAAACATCATATACTTGAGTCCAGCAAGATGGTTCAGCAGGTAAAGGTGCTTGCTAAGGAAGCCTAGGGACCTGAGTTCAATCCCTGAAAGCTAGGTGAAGGTTGAAAAAGAAAATCAACTCCACTAAGTTCTCCTCTGACATCCACACATGCACTGTGGCACGCATCATCCCACCCATATACATCATGTACACACACACACACATACACACACACACACACACACACACACACACACACACACAAAGTATAGAAACACTGTAAAATAAAAATAATAAAAATTTATAAAATATAATTGAATTGTATTTTATCACCTCTGACAATGTCTGTAATTTAATTGAACTGTCCAGTCCAGCTTGATTTGCTGTAACTTATTGTAATTACACATAAATTAGGAGTCAAACTTGCCATTTTTATTTGGGTTTATACCATTCTTTCTTCCTTTATTTTTTTCCTAAATCTTTATCTCTTCTCTTTCTTAGCTTTCTTTCTACATGTTGGTACATCTGATGGTATTCTAGATGTTGGAAGTCTATTCACCTATTTTTTTTTTTACTATTTTTATTACTCAACCTAGATGATCTCATTTGACCTATCTCAAGTCAATGTTGTCTTCCATCAATTTTTCTCCCTCTTCCACCTCCATGGACTGTTGGAAACTGCTTTGGTATCCTCAAGTAAAACTTTCATTTCAGGTTTTTGTACTTCACAACTTGAGAATATCCATTTAAAACTTTTATAATGCCTTTATCTCTATTGAATATCTGTATTAGGCAAGATATTGTTGTTTTATCATCCATCAATTATTCAAGACAGTGTCCTGTGGTTCTTTTATCCTATCTATAATAGCATATTTAAAGTCTTGGTATAAGCAAGTCCAACATACACATGCTGGGGACACTTTCTATCATTGGGCTTACTTCTTGTGTCTGAGCCTTGAGCTCCTCAACCCCACTTTGGTAACTACACATTTCAAATATGTAATCTAGAAACTGAAAACAAGCTCCTCCTCATGTCCCAGAAATATGCTGGAATATTTCTAGTGCCACTTGTGGACATCTCCTGACCCACATTTCCCTTTGAAGTTCATGGTCAGCCTCTTTGTTGTTTGTTTCACTGTGCCACTGCTTTACAGAGCTGTAATGTTAAACAATTGCAGCTGATTTTTTTTCCCAGATACCCCAGGGAGAGAGCTATTTGCACAGTGAAACCTGAGTCAGACTAAGTCAATCAAGCTCCCCAAATAGGGCATTCCAAGGAAGTTACTAGATGAATACAATGGTGATGCACCTTTGAGAAAGTCCCCTAAATGGCTTTGATCCCTCCAGTGACTGACACACTGCTGGATTTTACCAGTACTATAGTTGTGAAGTTGTTGGTTTCCAAGGTGACTGGAAACCTGAAAGAGGGTGATGAGAATCTGGCAGGTCAAAAAGTTAGAAGAATTGTGCCCTTCTTACTGATATTTACTTGTTTCTATGAATAAATGTCCCAACTATTGTAATAAGCATTTAGTTCACTGCTTGATCTGTAAGATTTGAAGGATAAGAGTTCTGTAAGATTTGAAAGATTTTTGCTTCAGTTTTTGCAGACTGAGGGTAGAGCCTAATCCTTACTTGCCCACTCTAGAAGGTCTCTCTGAAAGCCCTTTTTTTCAATTTGTATAGTTTTTATTTCTGCCAATTTTGCCTTAAGTTTTTTTGTCTTTTTTTATCTTATTAAATTTTCTATTCTTTTTACACACCAACCACAGATTCCCCTCTCCTCCCACCTCCTGCCCCTCCCCAAGTCTAACCCCACAACCCACCTCTCTTTCCCACCTCCTCCAAGGCAAAGTCTCCCATGGGGAGTCAGCAGAGCCTGGTACATTCAGTTGAGGCAGGTCTAAGCCCCTGAAAGCCCTTCTTAAAACCTCTTATCTCTCCATTTTTTCTTTAACTAACATACCCATCGATAACAGGACATCCAGCTTTCTGACCACCCACTAAAGGCAGATAGCTTCCCATCTGACAAATGTTTGAAGCAGATACATCACTTTTCCCTGCCTCATTATCATAATCTTCCTTCTAAAACCTTGTTAAAAACTAACGTGTGTCAAAACTCTTCACATGATCAACACTGTTAGAGAGACTCATCTCTGTCATGGATTTTGGCTGCATCTAATAATATAAGCCTTTTATTTGTCTTCCTCTTGCTTTTGATGATAAAATTCTATACAGGTTGAACATGCTTTATTTATTTGAAGTGCTTGGGACCAGACATTTTGGAGTTTAGATACTTTATACTTTTGAATATGTACATAAATAATAAGATATTTAGGATTGTGATCCAGTATCTATGTAAAATAATTCATGTCTCAAATATACCTTATAAATATATACCCTAAATGTAATTTAATGTGATACTTTCAGTGTGCTTTCATTTTGATTGTGACCTATCTGGTCATACCTTATTAATGCTCAAAAAGTTTCATAGTTCAGAACATTTCAGGTTTTGAATTAGTGGTCCAACTTATACTTGTTATCAACTTATAAACAGCAAAACTCCCAAGAATTATTGGCATCATTTTTTATCATTCCTTCCTACAATGTCTACACCACATGGATGCTCAGGGTTAGTGATCAAGCAGCTAGTGCTGCTACCTGGAAACTGGGACACTCTTTGGGGAGATTACAAAGCATTCCCTCCTGCTGTAGTCAGGGAATGATTGGGTATGGAGGGTAAACGTCCTAGGCTACTCAAACAGAAGGCAAGTAGATAGTCATTTCATTTAGTGGCCCAGTTGCTCTGTACACGGCACCATCAAAGGGTTATCTGAAAGTCATCATGACATAGCAGCTGGCATCTTCCAAGTATGAAAACTCCAGCTTGGAAAGGTTCTCATCATCACACTTGTCACCTTCTGGTCATCTGAGGCCAGACTTGCTTCAATTGGAGAAGGGCACAAATTAATGGTAACATAAATCATTCATAAGTATCTTAAAGAGCATCTGTCATAGTATCTAACTTATCCAGGACTATTTTGCAGGGTATAAATATTTATAGATGTAGCCACCTCTTAAACAAGTGCCAATCTCTATGCATAGGAATAAAAGCATGCATCCAGTACAATACAACTCTACATAACTCATGTGTCAAAAATGAAAGAAAGATGATACACTTTGAAAATTCAGTAAAAGTAGGAATTGCATCCATTTTTCAAAATAGGAGTGTAGGCTGAGAGGGCCTCAGCTATGACAGAGAAATCAGAAAAATCACTGTTCATTTTATATGAGACAAGTGCACTGTCTGCTCCTGTAAAAAGACACTACAACATCCACTTTTAACCCAAATAAGGTTTTTTTTTTAATTTAAAGGAAAATATGCCTATTGGATTTTTTAAGATCATGAGCAGTTTTATACCTTTTGGTTGGTAAAATAATTTGCAGTATCAAAGAAGGGCCCAGGAGAAATCAAACTTTTCAGGAATAATTTGGGGACTGACTTACTAATTACAACTAGAATCTGCTTCCAGAATCTGAAGAAAAGATAATAGTTTCTAAATTTACCCTTCTATGATTAGAATACAGATAGATTAACCAGATATTGCTGATAACTAACCAGTATATAAAGAATGATGACTATCTCTACAAACAGGAAGTTATGTAGCTGTCAGTATTGAAAACCTACTTGTATTCTTATATCAGGCTTCTACAATACTTACTTGAGGAGTCAGGGATTTCTGTAACTGGTATTGGCTGTTGACTGGATACACAGGCCAACATTCACCTATCAGAGTTTCCTATACATAGAGTAAATGCAGTTGGGCTAAGGGCAACGGAAGCCAGAATGAGTGTTTAACTTACTTTTTTCTTGCTGTGACAAGATACCATGACCAAGGCAACTGATAAAAAAAAAAAAAAAGACTTTATTTAGGCCTTACAGTTTCAGAGGTTTAGAATCCATGACTCTCATGGCCAGGAGCATGGCAGCATGCAGGCAGGCATGGCACTAGAGCAGTAGCTGAGAGCTCACATCTTAAGATATTTCCAATGTCTTATCACAAGGCAGAGAAAATACACTGGAGATGCATGGGCTTTTGAAACTTCAAAGCCTGCCCCTACTGATATACCTCCTCCAGTAAGGCCACACCTCTAAACCTTCCCAAGTAGTTCCAACTGGGGAGCCACTCCAGTTCTAACCACCACTATGAGGAGCAGTGTTCCCATGATTTCCATTGAATCAAAACACAACAAGTCTTTGTTATTCTGTGTGTGTGTGTGTGTGTGTGTGTGTGTGTGTGTGTGTGTGTATCTGAAGTATATGAGAAAAAATAAACAAAAAATAATCGAAATCCATGCTAGCCATGAGTTTCTTCTAATTTTTTAGTGAAAAACTGAATGACAAATAGAGGATAGTATTAGTATTCAGGCCAGCATGATCTTTAGAAATACCTCTGAATGTACACATACAGTTCCTCAGAAAATAGTAAGATGCTTTTCTTTTATTTATTTATTTATTTATTTATTTATTTATTTATTTATTACATCCCAACTATAGTTTCCCCTCCTCTCCTCCCAGGCCCTACTTCTCACCTCCCCTACCCCATCTCCTCCTCCTCCTCCATTTCTCTTCAGAAAAGGGAAGGCCTCCTGTTGATGTCAACCACTATGGTATATCAAGTTGTGGTGAGACTAGGCACCTTCTCTTCTATTAAGGCTGGATAAGGTAACCCAGGAGGAGGAAAGAGTCCCCAAAGCAGGCCCCAGAGTCAGAGACAGCCCTTGCTCTCACTGTTATGAGTCCCACAACAAGACTAAGCTATACAACCGTCAGATATATGCAGAGGGCCTAGGTCAGTCCCATGGAGGCTCCCCAGTTGTCGCTTCAGTCTCTGTGAGCCCCTATGAGCTCAGGTTAGTTGACTCTGTGGGTTTTCTTGTGGTATTCCTGACCCCTCTGGTTCCTACAATGTTTCTTCCCTGTCTTCTGCAAGATTCCCTAAGATTGGCCTAATGTTTGGCTGTAGGTCTCTGCATCTGTTTCCAGTAAGATGATTTCCTATAGGACTGTTGGGTTTGGGAGAAAGGAAACCACCTTGATATGGAGTTGGATGGGGAGCAGTTGGAGGAGGAAAGAGAAGGAAGTAAATGGTACAATTTAAAAAATAAATATGAAGAAGAATTATTTTCATTTCTTAAGTCTGTGTGTGTGTGTGTGTGTGTGTACGTGTGTGTGTGTGTGTGTGTGTGTGTGTGTGTGTGTGTGTATTAGTGAGATACACATGCTACAGCCTATGGAGTTCAGAGGACAACCTGTCTTCTAGCTTGTTTGAGAGAGGGTTCCTTGCTGGCCATGGCATATACAAGGCTAGCAGGCCTGTGAGCTTCCAGTTAGCCTGTCTCCACCTCTCATTTTTCTGTGGGAACACTAAGGATTATAAACACTTGCTTTGACATCTAGATTATGCGGGTGATGGGTGTCAAAACTCAGGTCCCCTTGCTTGTGTGGCAAATACTCTATCCACCGAATCATCATCCCAGCTCTTCTTCAGTTATTTAAGCTTTACCTTAGAATGAAACTGGACTTCTATAATTTTATTAAATATTTCTGACTATAGTGAAATTGTTTATTTTTGCATAGTGGTCCTTAAACTCTGATATGCTAAGAATTCCTCAGCACTCTTGTTTTTCAAATGCAGACCAATGAGAGAGCCCTTCCAGAATGGGTAGCAGAGGGAAGCTCCAAAATCTGCATTTTTAACTCTGCCAGGGTCATTCTAAAGTAGTCCTCCAGGACAATGATGTGAGGAGCTGAGTATCACAGCATGAGTCATGTTTTTAGAGCACCAAGGGAACATTCAACACAGAGATTTAGCAGACCTGAGCCCATGTGTCAACTATGGTCCCAACCAGTCACGTGACCTAGGGTAACTTTACTGGGGTTCCAGTGAACAGTGAACAATTGAGAAAACTGCTGAGGTAGATGACAAATTCCAAGGGTTGGGACTGTGAGCGGAGTACCAGCATGCATCTCTCTCTGCTTCCTGACTGAGAATGAACTATGACCTCCAACTCCCGCTGTCAGCTGTCATCCTTTCCCCACTATGATGGGCTCTGCCCCAACACTATAAGTCAAAATAAACCCTTCTATTCTTCAGGTGCTTAGCTAGGTGTTTGTAATGTCAATGGGAAAGTAGCTATACAGTAGAAAAGGACACAACATTCTCAAAGGCTTCACAAACTTCCACGCTCCTCAGACAGCATTCTCACTGCAGAGGCATCGAGCATAGGTGAACAGCTCATATCCTCACCCCTCAACATTCAGAAACTGTGCCCTACATGTCTAGTCTGAGGCTTTGTGGTCACTGTGCTTTCCCTGGTCCTAACAGATGCCTGTAAGGGAATTGTAAGTCCATGAATGGGAAACTAAACCCTCAACCTCTTTCTGAGAGTCTTGTCCTCCATTTAATTCTAGAACTTTCCTCTGATGATTCAATTGGCACCTCTATACAAAATGTTCTCTTCCTGTCCTCACGGGAAGGTTGCTTCTACCATTATGGGCTTCACAAGGGAGGCATGTGACAGGCTTTGTTGTGCCTTTCAGAGTGTTAAATTTTAATGTGGAACATCAAATTCCTTTGGCTCCCTGCACCATTGTGAGCATTCTGTTGACCTCTCGTCTACTTTGTGAGGCACATCTTTTAGCTGTTCAAGAAAGTGGCTTTCTTCTTCTAGGATTCTCATGGTGGCCTATTGTTATCTCAATAAAAACACACAAAGCTTCTTTCTGTTCCTTGTATGTTGTTACTGTAACCAGAGAAATACGTAAAGAGTTATAACATGACAAGTAGAAGACTGTCTGAGAACAGATAGTACCCTGAAAGGAAGCAAGAACACCAGGATATAGAGCCCATAAAAGAAGAAACAAGAAATACACATGCATTCAAGACCAATATAGTCAGATGTAAGGCATAGTAGCCATGCCTATAAGTTTAGCACTTAGAAGGTAGAGGCAGGAAGAGTTCTGGGCCAGTCTGGACTGTATAAGATCCTAAATTTTTGTTTGTTTGTTTTTTGTTTTGTTGTGGTGTGTATGTGTGTGTACATGTGCAAGTGAGTGGCATGCATTGTTTTTGTTGTTTTATTGTCATTGATTTTTAAAAAATGAACAAGAACAAGAAAAAAGAAATCTTAGCTGTTTTCATCTCAGTAGGCTAGCAAAACCTTGTCCTTGGCAAATAAGAGCTTTGAAATCATGTTCTATCCCACCGTGTGGTCTCTGAGCTCTGACCACACTAACTTTTAGGAGTAGGAAGTGCTATGGTTTGTCATGACTTTACTTAGAATTCTCTCTTCGTTTGTCATTGCTACTTTTCTTCACACCATTTTCAATAGTGTAGAAAAGTCCAAGGTGAGATTGGAATTTGACCTGGCCCACATGGTAAGAACAAATAGTTCCTTGTTCTGTTCTTTGTGACTACGTTGCCATGAAAATATTTCCTCATTCCTACTACTGTTTTTACTCAATTATTTGAATTCAAGTTTCAAAATAATTATTGAGTACATGCTATGTGCCAGACTCTGTAGTTCACTCTAGGGACACAGCACTGGCCAAAACAGAGCTGCTTGCCTCCTACCCAACCTTATTTTGTATTGTCTACCTTTTCTGGGAGACAAGAGGCAGGTCTTGTATGTATATCACAATGCTGTATACTCACAACTTAGGAGAATGTATGGCACTTGGAAAGAATTTAGTAGTTGAATTTTTGTTGAATAAAAAAAGCCTTTAGAGAACATCTACCCAGAAAAATGATGTTTTGCATAATAGACTTAAGAGAGTTTGAGGGTAAAGACGATTTCATTTTCACCTCTTCCATCTGTAGAGGAAAACATAGAACTGATGTGGAGCAGATGTTCATGAGTGAACAAATTATGCTTAGTACTCTGACAACTTCAGAATACTCTGTATTCAGACTCTACAAGACCACATTAGAGAGCAACTTATCCTGAGAATATATAGTCAGGGTCTTCCCCTACAAAAGCCCTGTCTAATCATAAGAGTCAGTCGGGACTGAGACAGAATCCATGGGGAGTTTCATCACCCAGCATGGATGCTGATTAAGCCTGGTGGGTATCCACCTCACGTCTGAGATATTACTTCAAATTTGATCACTACTTTTCCTTTTTAGAGGTGTTTGTGTGTAGTGTCACACACTAAACATAAGGTAGATTCTGAAAAGGTAGTAGATAAAGGCTTTCCATGAACACAACACTGTAGGCTTCAAGGCTATCATCCATTGTTATATTCTATTTAGTCTGCTGCACCTAGGCCTGAGCTTACTTATCTTGAACAATTGTGAGAAACATTCATGTATGAATAGCCTCCATTGTCTATCTGCAAAATGGAAGAAAGAAGATGTGAATATTACAAAGTAGTGGTAGGTACAGAGAAACATTAGAATAATTAACTTTGGACATATTTTATGAAGTTTAGAAATTACATGTATTATTATTATTGTTGTCGTTGTTGTTATTACTTAGATGGGGGTGTGAGTACAAGCATACCATAATGCATGTGTGATGGTCAGAGGACAATTTTTAGGAGTTGGTTCTCTCCTTCCACCATGTGGGTCCCAAAGATTGAGCTCAGGTGGTCAGGTTTGGTAGCACCTTTACCCAGTGAGCCAGTTTGCCACCCCATTTTTTAATGAAGATTTGAGGGGAAAACACCATCCTTAAATGATACACCTAAGAGGACCATCCAAAGACTGTTACAGCCACTATGTGTGTCTTAGAGAATTAGAGATGACTCATTCAAGTTATCTTCTAGATGTAAGGAAAAATTAGACTACATGAGAGAATAAGTAACCATATGGGAAACTGTGAGCTGACTCCAAGAACTGGATATTAATCTTATTCTCTCATGTAGTCTTTATACACATAAATACATACATATATACATACATACATACAGAGAGAGAGAGAGAGAGAGAGAGAGAGAGAGAGAGAGAGAGAGAGAGAGAGAGATCATAGTCAAGGTCAAAAACTGGCTGAGCTCAAAAGCAGATGGACATGAAAACAAGAATATAACAAAAAAGAAGAGATTCTGCAAAAGCAAGAATTTGTCTCTTCCTGAGACTGAAAGAATGCACTATTCAACACAATGTGCCTGGGACAATTTCCCAATGGGGAAAGAATTTAATGAATTTGGCTGTTGACACCTCCAAGATATAAAAGTCAGATGATCACACAAATTCCTATGTTAAGGGCCTTTCAGAATTTGGATTGACTATCTGTGAACCTCACAACAGTTCATGCACATTAAATAGTCTACTGTGAGATCCAGTTTGAAAAATCCCTCATGGAGAAGAAAGCCCTTTCTGTGTCAATTTTCTGCCCTTAGTGAAGGTTTATGGCCAAATTAAAAACCCTGGGAGAAAAAAAAAAAAAAAAAAAAAAAAAAAAGACTGTGGTAGAGGGTGCTGACTCAGCAGTGAGCTGCAGAGTGGCAATGAGACACTGTTTTAATGATGTTGGAGCTGCAATGCATCATTCCTGAGATTAGCATATCTGTTAAAAAATAAAATAAAAAATAAGACTATCCAGCCACCCAAGCCAAGGCATTTTGCTAGTGGTCAGCAGAAACGACATTTTTACATAAAGAAGAAGGTTGGGAGACCCAATCTGGGAATTTGAAAGGGATCTCAGCATTTATAGAAGTGAGTTAAAACTGAAGAAGTCTGGATGAGTCATCTGTGCACTCCCAGCTTATTTCAAAAGAATGTGTTTAGTGAGAGGTCAGGTAGACTGACTGGGTCCACCATCAGCTCACACACACCCTGCTGTCCTTGTAGTAGATTCTGAAGCTTATTCACTAAAATTTGTCTCTTGATTAGTTCGTCCACAATGAACTTAGCACCACACTCTTCCGGGCACTTGGAATCTATTGATAATCAACACTTAAGAATATCACAGTTTGCAAAGGGCCACAGCTAACACGGGTCGTAATTTTAGCCCAGAATAATTATGCAAAGACAGAGTTGAGCAGACAGGACTATGAGGAGGCAAAACATTGGCTGCCCATGTTTCAGGATTGACTTAGCTCTTAGCACACTTTCCTAGAATGATTAGCTCATCCAAGTGCAGCATCGACTTCTTCAGATGCTCAGTCCATTTTAAATCTTAAATTTTGGAAGAAACAACTACTAACATGGAAAGATCATGTATTGGCCCAAGGTTATACATCAAGGTCATAGCATGGTTTGTTTAGAAGAGCTGGTGGTTAACCTCTAGACCAGCATACCTCTCTGGAGTCACTGAGTGACATTTCAAACTTCAGTAGTACTTAGTGAGAACCCGGCAGCCATTGAGTGACATTTCAAACTTCAGTAGTACTTAGTAAGAACCCGGCCAATACACTGGAACGGGCTGATCAATACATAAAGAAGAAAGGCCCTTCAGAACATTACATGGAAAGAAAAATAAATCACAGTGCCCTTGACAGAAAAGCTACTTTTATTTAAGTTAATAAAGCTTTATTTGTTCTCTAGCCGTTAAGTTTATAGAAATTAAAAGTCTTGACTATTTGTCTTTTGCCAACATGAATTTAAAAGTAGCTTTAAAAAATCTCATTAACATTGTGCTTCTTTTTTTTTATCCCAAGCTGATTCAATACAAAACACATTACCTCCTGTCTGTGCCACCAAAGTGCACATAAATATTTCACAAACCAATTTATCTAAAATTTTTGTCATTCTTCATTCTGAGTCTGGACACAGTGCACACTGTAAAGCACTTTGGTTTTTCAGATTGCATCATCGAGAGGCAATAGTACATTGTATCCTTTTAGGCTTCTTGTCTGGACTCAAAATATTCCTCTTGGAGTATTTTCACAATTTCATTATGTCAGATTGAGACACGCTCATGTAATGATACTCCCAAGAAGACTTAATTGTGATAATTTAACAGAATACTGACAAAAGACTACACTACTGAGCCTTAGGGGAAAGAGTGAATAAATTTAGTTTTACTAATTCAGGTGGGAAAAATTATAGTCCTCATGCAAAGAATGATCTGGAAAATTGAGGGACATATTCAGTGAAGAGCTGGGGGAGTCTTTGATATTGAAATCAAAGGTGGGAAACTGAAGCTAATAGCCTTCTCTTCTCTTCTCTTCTGCTGTCTTACTTGTAGAGATTATACTTCTAGACAAAACGTAGTCTTTATAAAGGAACACATACCAAAGAACTTCTGCTGTCTGAACTAGCCAATATCTTCTGGGACTCTGCAGGTTTGCTGGCAC
Source organism: Peromyscus eremicus (assembly GCF_949786415.1). Taxonomy (NCBI): domain Eukaryota; kingdom Metazoa; phylum Chordata; class Mammalia; order Rodentia; family Cricetidae; genus Peromyscus; species Peromyscus eremicus. The sequence goes on along the minus strand of NC_081418.1, from coordinate 108,236,538 downwards.
AAGGCATGTTTGATAATTTAAAAATGAGGATGATTGTGCTCCAATAATACTTCATTTATAAAAAACAAGCCATGGGCAAGATTTGGTCCACAGGGCTTTAGTTTTTCTTATTCCTGTACTACAATAAGAAACTATGTATCTCAAGATAGAAACCAAAAGGTGTCAGCATAATCTGGCTAGTCCAAAAAGGAAAGATCAAGTCTCCATGCCAACAAGACTAAATATAAGCAAGCAAGGAGGCTTAAGAAGAGTAGAATTCGAACAAAGGGATTTGACTGTAATCTTCTCCTCATCAAGTCTACTCACTAGAACAACAGCATAAACAGAAATTGGGAATGTTTTAGGATGCTTTAAAATAAGCAACAAATGACATTAGTATCATAGTTATTTGGTCTTTGTAACTCAGATTGCTGGGTTCTGCCACCACATTCTGGGTGCTATAGTTTCCAATTCAGTGGGTTTGAAATGGGACCCAACAGTTCACATTGCTCACAGTTCTCAGGGGCTCCTGTTGCTGCTTATCTGGAGACCACTTATTTCTTAGAGGTGAAGTCACAGATGGAATTCTAAACCAGAATAGTGAGGGCTACTTAGAGGTTTGAGTCTTTTATACATAATAAGAACCTAAAATTGAAAGGTACATTTTTGGTCACCATATCAAACATTTTAAGTCACAGGAAAGTACGTGATTCTATGATAAACACAAGCTTCCTTCTACAGCTTTCTAACAGACCCAGAGAAGTATATTTGAATTAACTTTACTTCCAATTACTACCATAATATAACACACACACACACACACACACACACACACACACACACACACACACACACACACAGATAGAGAGACAGAGAGACAGACAGACAGAGACTTAGACAGAGAGAGTTATAGAATATAAAATTTCATTAGAATCTCTAACAGAAAGAATTAAAGGCATGGTTGGAATACACTTAGGATGTAGTTCTAAACAAATAGTGTCACTCATACTCTGAACACATGGGCTTTTAGACCTACAAAGTTTACCCACCATAAATAAGTGATCAGAAGTCCTGTTTAGCAGCTTGGGCTCTGGGCTTAGACAAACTGGGCCAAATCCTTTTGTCAAGCCCCAGGAAGGCAGTAGAAGAGTCCAGAATCTGACTTCTTGAGTAGAAATTCTGTCCATATGTATTAATAATCATGTGAGGCAGAGAAGCTGGTAAAGTTCTCTGAGTCTTACCACTAATGGCCAATAAAACAAAAAAATTCTAGAAGCTTGCACTACTCCGATTATTCTATATCAACTTCTATCCTCACATTGACTCTGACATTTCTACTATTGTTACATCCATACCATAGGTTTAAAAACAGAATGGTGGGGGAAGAGAACATCCTATGTTGACTCACAAAACCAGAAAGAAATATACCTAGAGCTATTTACCCAGCAAACTATGACCCAGTGGTTAAATCTGGTCCCAGAGAAAATTTTGTCAGTGAATCTGTACTGAGACACAGCTATACCAACTCAATCACATATAACCTATGCTTGCATTCATATTCCTTAGCAGAACTGAGCAATAGCAACAGAGAATTAATGGACCACAAAGTTTTAAATATCTTCTCTTACTTTTTCATAGAAAAAGTTCACTGGCATCTGCTCTAAGAGGCTCTAGAATAAAGAGGCATATTCTCTGGAAAGTTATTTCTCCTATCTTAGCTTCTCTCTACTATAAAGTAAGGTTCACACCTTACTTAAGGGACTCCAAGAGTTCTCCACACCTAATGTTCATACACACGCTGTATATGTTGTCTTGTTTTCTAGTGTTCTTGCTTTCATAGGTCTGTTGGTAAAACTATAAAGAACTATTGCTGTGGGCAGCACAACCTGGAAAATTATGGGCTCATGGTCTAAGTGGTTCTCAACCTACCAGTCATGACCCCTTTGGCAAACCTCTACAAAAATATTTACATTGTGATTCATAACAGATGAAAAATTACACTGATGTGGTGGCAACAAAAGTGCTTTTATGGTTGGAGGGGTCATCACATGGGGAACTATATTAAAGGGTCCCAGCATTAGGGAGGCTGAGAACCACTGGTCTAGCTGTTTCCTTCTAGATGAAGAAACGACAGCACATTGCTTAAAATCCTATTGCTAGTTAGATGGGGAGGAGACTTTAATCACTGCTTGTGATGTCAAGAGGCTCCTCCTATGTGGTCAGCTCTGCTTTTTAGTCTTTACAGGTGCATGGTTCTCTACTCATCTTCTAACCATGGCTGCCTTCAGCTGACACTGTGACCCGGGACCCGAGTCCATATCCTTACCTATGCTCCCAGAAAATTGTACAATGTGCATGATGAGTCAAACTCTTAGTAACTTTTTCATTATCAAGATCCCATACAGAGTTTTTGTGAGCAATTCACACAATTAATACCTCATAAGTTGAATTTCAACAAAGATAGCATTCCATTACACTCTATGTTCCAAAAGGTCCCTGTGTACAGAGCTATAGATAAGGGGGGGTGTGGGCTTCCAAAGGTTGCTAGGAAGCTAGATGCCTGGCTCTCATGCAACAGAAAGGGCAGATGCTTCTGAATTGGAGAGGTTGCTGAGAAATCTCAGCAGTATACTGATGAACGCTATTGTAAAAGATGTACTGAAATCAGAAGCCCTTTCCCTATCAGTCCAGGACTGGCAAGAGAATAAAGGTCCATCAAAGCCCTTCTACCAGAAGCCCCAGTATTAGGGCTGCTCTTGAGGGGCATATTTTCTAAAGGGCTTGAGTGAAGCTTCATGGCTGGTTTTAATTTCCACTGATTCTAGCAGGAAGGTATTGATCTGTGGAAATGGTTAACCCTGTGGAGGAAAGGACAGATCAACAGGGAAGAAACTAGCAATGAAGCCTCCCAGCTCTCTGCTGTGGGCTGAAAAGTAAGATAGTTTTTCATCATCTAATCAAAGTCCTTATATCCAAGGAGCCCTGTCTTCATTAATACAGGATCTGAAGGTGGTGAGCTCCTTATAGTGCACTGTATGTACTCAGGTACTCAGACAGCCTGAATGTGAAATGTGCAGCCACAGCTGCCTGGAGATAAACTGGAGGATGCCAGCTCCACTTAGAAATGACTGAAGAGACCACATGTGAGGTTTCATCATCTTGGGTAAATAAATATGAAGCATAAGCCTGGGAGATGAGACTGTGGGGTTTCTTAGTCCTGTCTATTGATGAGAAGACAGCTCCAGAAAGACTGGAAACTATTTCAAAAATAAAGAAGCTGTATCTTTTCATGTCTGCCTGTATGCCTTCCAAGCAAGGTTTTAGCCTCTCCTATTTCAGTTGGGACAATTCGTTTCCAGTAAAAGAAAAGCTTATCTATCAGATTTTATGGACAGGGCTGTGATCATGTTGACTGTGATAACTCTTGATACCTCCTGGCAATATTCTACTTCTGACGTAGGATGATGGACCCACTGGTTTTCTGTCAATCACTAAATGTGAACCTCAGCCTAAGTTTCTATAGGATGCTCTAGAGCAGGGATGAAAGCACAAACACCACAAAAAAAAGAGGAAAACCAATAACTAAAGGACACTAGTAATAATTCTCTCTGCTCCTTTCTGAACGCTCTCCAAACACATGTCTCCTGCCCCACACCGATTGCTTCTAAAATCAATCTGAATGGGAACACAGCAGGTAGGATAGGACAGCCCAGAACCAAAGTCTGCAAAAAGAACTCAAGAACATTTCTCTCTTTCCTAAATTATGGTGGTAGTATTTGTCATTCCAAAGTTCTGATCACTGTCAATCAACCTTAACTGACTATTAAGTCACCCAACCACTTACTATTTTGGAGACAATAAGGTAAAAACAGTTTCCTGTGAATGGATAATTTATTGTGCAGCCAGCATTGCACTAAGCCATGCTAATACATTTCTTCTTTAGTGAGCAAACTGACCACCCATCCATAGTAACTAACCATTTCTTTGTGACAGGTAAGGCCCAGAAAGCAATACAATTTGTAAAAGTATCACATTTAATAAGAAAACCCAGGAAGAAAAAAACCCTACCGCCCAGACAAATAAGTCTACCTGATTTCAAAACTGACACATGGGACCTCTACACACAGTGTCCATATCCTCAGATCACAGGCCTACTTCTATAACTTCATCCTTTATGCCCAGCGAGCCTGGTTCAAGGGGTAGCCTGGTAGTCAGAGAATTCACAGGCACAGTGGCCATTGATCCAGCAGGTTTTCCTTCTTGTAGACTTCATCTTTCTCCTGGAAAATCTCAAGGTCTGGTATTTCATCCCTCAAGCCTGTCTTCGTATGGCAACTTTGGTACTGGGATTACCTCATCCCACCTACTAGTTATTCTTGCGACTATTCTTAGTTCCTTCAAAAATAACTTCAGAATCAGAAATGGTACCCGTGGGCCAAATGCAGCTTGCCTGATCCTGGGGTTTGGACCACCTGGTACTTGAAGGGGGGAAAAGGCAATAACCTCATTATTGCCACCACCTGCCTGGTGTCACTGTTGCGTTCCTGTCTATTGCCAGGTGTGATGCTGGCAGGCTTGGATCAATTAGTAATTGTAACTGAAGCTGAATGCAATTAATTACATAACTTTAAGCTGTTCAACTTTAATACCCTGAAAGTACTGCATAAAACTGGTTTTTCATGAAGCATTGCTGCAAACCAAGGAACACAGATCTGAATGAGGCCTCTCCAAGTGTTGTCTTTAGAGTTGGACGCTGATCAAGCCTCAGGCAGCTTCTTCAGATCTAACCCTTTCCATTTGCCTATTGTTACTGAAACGCTTTGTTAATTTTCAGCTTGTGGCCCCCCCAAAGTACAAGCTATTCTTCTCAGATTATAAAGGAGGATGACCAAAGTCATCCTCCTGTGCAACACATTGTAAAAGGAGTCCTGCAAGGCACACAGACTGGCATAGGGTCTGACCTGTGGGATGACAGTGGACAGGCACGGATTAGTTTGAGTCGTGGCTTAGATCTTAAGTAAGACATAACTGATAACGGCACTCCACTTTTCCTTGCCTGTAAAATAAGGATAATGTCAGTGCTGGGAAAGGCAGGAGAGCATCCATTGTCCAGCAGAATGCTGACGACTACAGTGCCATGACTCTCTGCTAACACTGGACGAGGCCAAGGGATTGTCAGGACTTCTTAGACTCCTCCATTGCTGTACCCTGCAGTGTCGGCTCTTCAGTGTGATGCCACTATCGGTGAGTTAGGACTAGAAGTCTGCGCTGCCTGGGTTCTCATCAGGAATGCCACCTAATGCAGACTATGTCTGAGGAGAATTAGTGTAACTTCTTCAAGTCTCAGCTTCACAACTTAAAATAGGGAAAACACAACCTACTCCATGGTGTCAGCTTTTTAAATTATAATAAGACAAGTAATTAACATTCTCAATATATGTTGGCTTTTATTTATTGTATGGCAGTTCATTGTTAGAGGTTTTTTTTTTATATTCCCTCTCCTATTTTTATTGCACAATGGTCATCAAGCCCTTCTTTATTTTCTTGCTCTAGGAATTTTCTGGCACAGAAAGTAGAGATTAAATGTTTAATGTGCATTGGATTGATAATATAAGAAGTGTGTGTGTGTGTGTGTGTGTGTGTGTGTATGTGTGTGTGTGTGTGTGTGTGTGTGTGTGTGTGTGTGCTTGCCCATTCCCATGACTGAAACAAAGAAAATTATGTGGAAATAAATTTTGGAGAGAGTAGCAAGATCTGCGACCTCCATCCAGGCCCCTCACGACAAGACAACCAAAATAGTCTTCAGGTGCCCAGAGAAGGAAAATCCACAGTGTTCACTGGTAAAGCCCAGAGTAGGAGGGAATGAGAAGAGACAACTATGAGCCTCATGGAAACAGCACAAGTTTGGATAACATAGTACAAAGATCAGCAGCTACAGACATAATTTATACACAGGGCTGATTTTCTAACTAAATTCCCAAAGTTGTACAATAGTATAAAGCCAAAGGAAGCCCCAGGAATGATTAAAGAAAAACTTGGCTGAACGTTCACAGAACACATTTCTTCCTTTTTTGGGAACTCAGAGGAATCACATTTAACATCACAGCTTGCAGTATGTTGTGGTCAATGAAGAGACTCATAACTAGTCAATGTGCCAAGTATAAATAACATTAAATACTCAGTTGTGGATGGGTCACCTGTATCCATTTCCCCCCATCTAAGATTCAGTGAGCTTTGCTGAAGATGAGGCAGCAAGAGTGTAAGAGCCAATGGGATGGGAGGAGAGCTGTGAAGAGCTGACTTCTGGACATAGCATACCTGTTGCAAGCAACAACCCACTGCAGCTGTAATCACCTGCACAAGACCTTCGTAAATAATACCAAACCAGTTAAAAAAATGAGCATGGATAGCAGAGGGCCCCTGAGGCCCTACTCCTAGTTGAGGGATTATTGGCAGTTGGTAACTGCTGATGAAGAATCACTCTCCATTAAGTCTGTGGTCACTAGTCATTTATGTATGCCCCAATGGATGACCATATATGCCTGTATATACAGGTAGCACTAACTGAACTCAGGGGTTATTAATAAAAATAGAAAAGAGACACGAGGTTGGAAGAGAGGATGAGGGATATACTATGAGAAACTGAAGGGGTAGATGGACATGATCAAAATACATTGTGTGGTGGTATTGTGTTCCCCAAAATATTGTGTATCCTAATAAACTTATCTGGGGTCAGAGAACAGGAAAGCCACAATATTAAACATAGAGGTTAGGCAGTGGTAGCACACGCCTTTAATCCTAGCATTCCAGAGACAGAAATCCCTCTGGAATCTCTGTGAGTTCAATGCCGCATTGGAAACAGCCAGGCATGGTGACTCACACCTTTAATCCCAGAAAGCAGCCTTTAATCCCAGGGAGTGGTGGTAGAAAGCAGAAAGGTTTACAAGGCATTGAGGACTAGAAACTAGAAGCATTTGGCTGGTTAGGCATTTGCCTGGTTAAGCATTTGGCTGGCTAAGCTTTCAGGCTTTGGAGCAACACAGTTCAGCTGAGATTCATTTTGGATGAGGACTCAGAGGCTCCCAGTCTGAGGGAATAGGACCAGCTGAGGAAACAGGACCAGCTGAGGAATTGGCAAGGTGAGATAGCTGTGGCTTGTTCTGTCTCTGATCTACCAGCATTGACCCCAATAACTGGCCTCAGGTTTGATTTTATTAATAAGACTCTCTAAGATTCATGCTACAACATTGTATATATTTGTGAAACTTTCTTTCAATGAATAAACTATTTAAAATAATAGAAACAAATGAAAAAGAATTATATGCCATGTATTAGATGAGCTAGCACTGATCATTCTTAGTAGTCAAGTGACCAATACAAATTCTTCATAACTAAAAGTGAAAAGCTAGAACATGGAAGCAAATGGATTTAAGTAAACAATGAACATAATGTGAGTCACACTTAAGTCTATGAACTGGTTTCTTGAAAGGTGGATTTTCTATGTATCAACCCAAGCAATACTAACGTCAAAAGCACATGGTCTCACCCAGGGCTCTTTTACTCAAGGAAAATGTCAACATCGGAGTGTTGTCTCTTAGACATGAGAGTTCCATAGCATCATCAGATTGATGTGTGAATCTTAACTGCTCTATGGAGGTATCTCTGCAAATACAAATGATGCTAATACTTGGAACCTAGAGGTATAAAATAAATAAAACATGAACAACAAAAATAAAGCAGCCTTTGAGAGCTTGATTCTAAAGCCATTCAAAGCTCTAGAGGAGCTTTTCAACTTACAGTGAGTCCTCATTTATCCTACCTCTTCCCACTTTCTCAACAAAACATCATTCTCTCTACTCCTTTGTCTTTCTTACCAGTTCCCAACCATGACCTTCCTGCTCTCCAACTGTAGCAGTTTCTAAATGGTCCTTGAAAGTGTCCTGTGACACATCGTAAACCACTTTATTCATTTCAGTAATTTGAAGCATCTGGGAAATAAATACAATCAGAATACTAATTGGGTCTGATGTGAATAGTTTTGTATTGATCTATGTAGAGACACAGCTGTCACAGACTGGATTACTAGATTGGGCACCATTTAAAATATTTACTGAGAAAATTTCGCTAAACTTAACCATCAGGGAGAAATGACTGCTGAACTATGAGCAAAGAGAGAATAGCTCATTTTATCTAGTGATGGGTCAGAAGGGCAATGATTGATTTATCTACCCAGCATCCAGACTCTTTATTTTTAGAGTTAAAACCCAGCCTTCCTTTGGAAACCAATCTCTCTTGCCCCTTCCTCTATGTGGATAATGAGTGGTTGATTCCATCCTGCACTGCCTTTACCCTCCAGTCCCAAGACCACAAACAGCACCCATGGTACTTCATCACTTAAGCTTCTATTTTGCTCAGCCAGGTAACAGAAATCATCTGAGCCACAAATCCTTTGGAAGTAACCTTGTTGAAATATTGGCTCTTGTGATTGGGAGGTATAATCTGCTAGAATACACTCCCCACATTAGTGAGGACCTCCTCATGGAAGTAGTTACTTAAGACTAAACTTAATATAAAAAGAAAAGTGAGCTAAAACATGAAGAGGAGAGAGAGGTACCTGGACCTAGCTATATGTTACAAAAGCAAACAAATTGCCTTTTATGCTTCAGCCTGCTTGAGCTGGTATCTCTGAAAACGTTGAGTCTTAAGTCAGGAGGCTGATGCTGACTGCCAGCAATGGAAGAAGATCTTCACAAAATGCTCTGCGGTTTGTACAACAGGTACAACTACATAAAGGGGGAGGTCAGTGGTGACAGGTATAGAAGGGATGATTAGAATCTTCATACACTAGGAAATGGTGGGTAGCATCATGATAGGGAAGGTGGTTATGAGAGATAGCCAGCCTGGATTTAAACCAGAGATCCCATTTGCCAAGTGAGTCACTTAGTTTCTCTAAATTCTGGATCCTGAGTACACATAATGAGGAAAGTCACTACCATTGGGTGATACTGAAGACTCCACATGTTGACTAGGATGCTGGGCATGTTCTCCCAAAGCAGAACTGTAATTGTTACTGTTTTTTACTAGGAATCCTATTTTTAAGGAAATAATAAGATATGGAGAGAATTTGGTAGAAAGAGCACAAAAATCATTGAATGCTTTATGGAGAAAACTAGAAACAAACCAACTCAACTATTTCAATTGGTGGGAAAGAAAGAAGAAAATGGCAAGTTAAAATAAAGATACCCTGCTAATCTAGTCTTGTGAGACCACATTTCCAAGATATAACCTCACAATCTGTGTTGTCTTTCCCCTTGGACACCAGAATCTGCCAGCACCCTCCATGGCTGTGGTGGTAGGACTTCCCAACATTCATTTTCTAAAGATTTGCCTTTATTGGCACAACAGTTGCAAAAAAAAACCTCATTTTACAATTTTCTCCTTTTCCTAACTGCCCTGGGCTTTGACTGATAAAGCAGTGATGTACTGCAATGTCTGAGAGAGCAGCCTTAGCATGTGCTTCAGGGATAATCACCAGACTTCTTCTTTAGATGAACCCTATTTTTAACCAACCCCCCAACCTCTGAGTGTGGTAATTAAACGGGAGCACATGAAACACAGAAAGTGCAAACTGAAAGCTATGTTCACTTGGCGTTGTGTCTCGGGTAACTGCAGGTGTGAGCTAATGAATTACAGGACTGGTAAAATGCAATTAAGGGCAGCTGTGTGTGTTTACAAAACTGCAGCCGAAAATTACAGGTATCTGTAGCATCCATAATTCATCCATAATTGACAATTTTCATATTACTGTATAAAGAACCAAGTCATGTGGATGATTACAGCATTTGCCTCACAGTGCTAGAGACTTCCTTCGGTGCTGGAACCTCTGCAGCAACTCAAATGAAATAAACATAGCTTTTCAGGGAAAGTCCTCAAGGTAAAGGCAACTGCAGGTGACTCAGCCCAGAGCTCCATCCCCACAGCTTCATCCCCACAGCCCCACCCCAATAGCTCCAGCTTTCCTGACAGTAGAGAAGCTAGTGTACACCACACTTGACCTCTACAATACAGTCTTCATCTGCTTTTGACACCCTGACTTAAATCTAGAATACTCAGGTAAGTTCCTTAAAGCCCCACACCTCAGTTTCATCTTTCATTAAACAGGATAACAACATTGACTAATACTTGGGTTTGTTTTAGTTAAATAAATTAAGATTATTGACTTAAGTGATGGAAAGTATTTGAGTAATGGCTAGCACAAAGTAAGCACTTAGTGAATATTAATAAGGGCAAGCATTAGTTTCCTTAACCATAAAGTGTGGGGAAAGTGTGGCTTAGTACATATGCTTGGCAAGGGGATGTAGTGAATGACACATCCTGAATGCTTAGCTGACTCAGGCACATGAACACCCCAGTTTACTCCTGGAAGTGGCTGTACCTTACATGACACTAATACAAATAAACTTAAATAAACAAATGTTGCTGCTTTTGAAAGAGCATTTTGTTTCCAAGTCCCACATTTTGAGTTTATTTTATTTGAAAGTATCTTTTGCATTTGGGAACTTGGGTTTGGATTTTTATCACGCATCTTGGACTTGAATCATATAATACTGATTTAAAAAAAAAAGTCCCTGGTATAAAGACTGCCCTGTGCATGGGAAGAAGACCGCTGTGCTTTTGCTCTAGGGTGGGAGCTGGACTTCTCAGTGGCTTAACAGGAACTGGGAGCTACTTAAGACAGATGATGGAGTTGGGAGAAACACTGAACACCTCAAGGGCTGTGAGCAAGTCAGAGCAGAGAAGCGACAAGGATCCAGGCCACAAGCCAAATGCTATTTTGAATCCTCTGAGATACTGTCCAGAACTGACTTGTTCAAGTGCATGCCATTACAGAGGTGAGAAGCCGAGGGTCTGAAGGAAGACCATGCAGACTACAAATATAAAGCTAAATGTCTGAGGCAAACAGATCTGAGTGTGTGTCCAAGTTTATTGCCTATTAGTTAATAAGGGACCCAGCTGGCAGAATACACTCATTCAAAATGCTGCAAGAGATTAAACGAATATGCTCCTGGGAAAGAGCCTGCTCCTCTGGCCTTCTGAGACCATGCTTTTAACCAATATGGAGCAAATGTGAAAGAATAATACTCTGCCATTGTGGGACAACCCTTAAATCTGTAAGAGATGCAAAGATTTTTTTAAAAAGGATCTTTGACTGTTCATTAGATAAACCAGCTAACCAAGTTTCTCTTGTCTTTTCCCACACAGAATCAATCACACCCAGACCCTGGACAAAGGCCAAATATAGAAACACTATCAGAAGCAGTGTCCTGATTTATCATTTCTAATTTCTATGCTGTATAAATGTGGTCAACAACTTCCTTAATTCTAGACAGTTTTCTTTCCAAGCAATAAGCTTGTCTCACAACAACATCTTAAATGTGTTTAGAATGCTGCTCTACCAAGGGTTTTTAAGGTGTTTATTTTGTACAGGCCACAGTAAATTTTCACAACAGGTGTAAACAGTAGGCAAAGTAGGTATAGCCCTACTTCCTTCACAAAGAACTGGGAACTTTAATTACAAAGCACTGGTTGTGTAGACAAATTTCTCTCTGTTTCATGTCTATCATCAGATGGGTGGAAAGAGCAAAGAATGGACTCATTTGAGAAATAGCTATAAAACAATTGAAATGCTTCATTGAAGTTGCCAATGATCAGAATCAAAGGTGGTCACAGATGGTCATGAATTCAATGGCATTTATTCTAAGGGTATTGTGTATTGTTTTATGTTTGGATCCATTAGCTATGGCTACTAGAGCAGACAGCAATTCAGGAATGTGCTTTACTACATAGCCATTCCCCAACTTACAAGAAGCTCAATATCAAGTTTTGCAGACTTACGTGATATGAAAGTGATACCCATTGAGGAGACACTCTGCTTTGGATGATGAATTTTAATCATTTCCTGGCTTCACAATCTCTAGTGATGCTGAGCAGTGGTGGTGAGCTACAGTTGTCAGCCACCCCTATCATGAGGAGACTACCAAGTCTCAACAATGGTCTGTGTTGACAATATTTCTGGATATAGGTATTCAGTAAGTTGTTGTGGGTAGCCATTCCAGCTTTGATCTGGAAGTTTCAACCCCCACTGAGGCTTCGGTAACTGTCACGCCTACAAGGCGGGGCCAAGAGAGGAACCAGAAGACCCGAGATCCAGATGCCCTGGCTCTCTTGGTTCCTGGATCCTGGACACTGGAGGTAGACCAAGCAGAGTTCTCCAGAGAACACCGCCAGACTGCGCTACACCTTTCCCAGACCCTGTTACCTATCCCTTCACTTGTGAGTTACCCCACAAAATAAACCTCCCTTTTAACTACGTGGAGTGGCCTCAATAATTTCACCAATATTAAGTTATGTGGGCTATTTAACACTGTTATAAAATAGGCTTTGTGTAAGATGAGTCTGCATGCTGAATTCAAGTTTTCCTGGCATGTTTAAGGTAGGCTTGACCAAACTATTCTCTTTGGAATGTCAGATGCGTGGAAGGAATGCAGTTTCCACCTAATGATGTTTAGGTTTATCAGGACTCAGCCCCAGTTTAAGTCAAGATGAGTCTTTACTTACAGCTACTAAACCTGGGAGGCATGCCACGCCATACAGAGTTCCTTGGGAAAGACACCAGGGCTGGGAGGGTCCCAAGTAAGAAGACTGCAGTAGATGGCAGGGGACTAGGAGTTCTATGAGTTTTATTGGGTTTCCTTAGGAATGTAGAGCAGAGTGAACAGTTTAAGATTGTCTAATTTGTTTGTTTTCTTGTTTGTTTTTTAAGTTTTCTATATACCATAGTGATGGTGCCCAGTTGCTGATACTTGACCCTTGGATGATACAGGTAGAAGATCACTGTTCCTTAGACATCCGGGCCAGGTGGCACAGGTACACCTCTGTACTAATTAGTCTGCAAATTGAAAGTCTATCCCTGATGCATTCTTGCTGTTTCTTAGAATTGTCTGGTGTTGTTTGAATTCTAAAATGATCTTATAATAAAAAAACAGGACCAGATATTGAGTAAGTTCTGAAAGATCAGAGAGACAAAGGAACAAGCCACAGCCACCACCTCTTACCTCACCAACTCCTCAGCCTGAAAAAGCTTTCTAGCCAAAAGGCCTCTAGCCGAAAGGGGTTCCTCAGCTGAAAAGCCTTTAGTTCCTGTCTCCTCACACCTTATATACCTGTCTTCACCTAGCCATCACTTCCTGGGATTAAAGGTGTGTGTCACCACTGCCCGGCTCTGTTTCTATCCTAGACTAAGTCAATCTCATGTAGTCCATGCTAGCTTTGAACTCACAGAGATCCAGATGGATCTCTGCTTCCTGAGTGCTAGGATTAAAGGCGTGTGCCACCACTGCCTGGCCTTTATGTCTAATCTAGTGGGGTGTTCTTTCCTCTAATCTGCAGGCAAATTTTATTAGGGTTCACAATATATCACCACATTCAGGTCCAGTGAAATCAGGCACACCCCAGCCAGATTTCTATCAAAACATCACAATATAGGTTTTTTTGTTTTTTTTTTAAATCTGCTTAATGAGCATTTAAAGGTTTTTATGATTTCTACTCATTCTGTTTCAGCTTGTGTCCCCACATTCCTAAGTTGATTTCAGTAATTTAAGTCTGTTTAAGCAAGAAATATATTATGTGAATAGTCCTACCCTTTCAGAAGATGAGCATGTACACATAATCAATAATCAACAATATGCTATATCAGATAAACTATTTTAATTAGAGGATCTTCCCAAAACTCTGTAAGTATTTCTTTCCAACTACACACCAGGGTCAAGTGCTCCAGGTCTCCCAAAGGGGACTGTGATCTAGTCTAAAGATATATGGGAAATCCAAGGGAAAATCTACATTAAACCTTGTCAATCATGCTCTTGTTCTTACTCTGTTTCAATTGCTTCAGAGTAGGACATAGAATCTTTTTGGACTCATTCATACATCAAGTGGGTACCAAGATGGGAGCCATGGCTTCTCTGTTTTCCAAACTTCCATCATCATCCTGGCTTTGAGGAAACCTTCCCAAGGTGTCCTGAGCAGGTCTTTCTGTAGGACCTCTTCACTCCCTCAAAGAGCCATAAAATCTAGGAATGTTGCAGGCTATATACCTACACAAACAGGCAGCAACATGGTCCATACAGTACATGGTGTCTTGTGTGAACCAAAGCAATATTTTCGAGATCTGTACCATACTATATGAAAAATAAAGCCTTACATGGGTTTTGTCAAAGAGCATTAACAAATGGCAGTTCATCAGTAACAGCTAACAAGCTAGGCAATTGATGGCACCTACATCATTGTTGGATATTGTCACCATGCCAACGCTGTAACATGGTTTATTATTATCCTACTTTCCAATGGAGTTTTCTGTGGGTTGATGAAAGATTTTATACTTAAGCTCAAGGTCAAAGATCGGGAAGAAAAATATCAGGAGTTGCGATTTGATATGAAATCTAATTACAGCAGCTGTGGTTTTCATACAGAAAACTAGGTGAAAATTTTCTTACTAGACAAAGTTGGAAATTAAAAAGGAACTTGGGGAACAATATTTCAAGAGAGATTAATGTAAAGTGTGTGATCAAAATGTGTTCTTAGTAAACATAGTCTTGTTTTCCTGGTTCGAAATAAAGAATACTGTCTAAACAGACAAGCTGAAACAAACATATGTATCTCCACCATGAAATACATATTAGGTATTTAAGAATGAAAGATGAGCCAAGCCTCTCTTGGCCAGCCCAGCCTCACAGACAGCAGAGAGCAAATGAGAAGGTTCATGGGAATGAGGTGATAAAACAACAATAACAAAATTTAGGAAATGCCTTCCAAGAATTTTTCACACCCCAGCAGACACTTGGTTCTAACAAATGGTCGATTCTGGAACCTAGGAGCACAGAAAGTTATTTTTCCACAGCCCTGAAATTTGATTTTTTTTCCCTCTTTCAAAAAGAGTGCTTCTGCCAAGTTTTCTCAAAAACAAAAAGATCTCTAAAAAAAAAAAAATTGAGTCCTCCAGCTTCTGGTGACATAAAGGGCATGCTGAAGATAAGCTGCCTATCAGACACAATTTTTGTTCTAGTGACAGTTAAAGGGACAGAGAGGAATGGGGCTTGGCTATAGGTTTAAACAGGATATAAAATTCAAGGGTCATGCAGGATCTTGAGAGACCATTTAGTCCATCCCTCTGTCTCCAAGAATGACTCATCTTCCCAATCACTTTCTCGGGACCCTCAGAGAATCAAATTCTTCCCATTTTAGAGAACACTGGACTAAGATTAGAAATCATTTCTCCAATTTCACTGTAAACCCCCTACCTCTCATCTTAGTTTAACTCCGTGCTTCTCAATCTGGAGAGAGTTCCCCTCTTTACACCCACCCTTGGGGACAAGTGACAGTGTGGGGGGGGTCCTTCTTTGTTTTAATTGAAGAAACAGAGGTTACTAGTGCCACTAAGTGGCTGATTTCAAGGATGGTGAAATGCCTGAGATAGACCTCACAACAAGGCGCTATCTGGGCCCATAGGTTAATGCTTGAGAGTGATAAACTCTGCAATGATAGAATCATGGTGCTGCTGGCAGGAGGGTAGACAATGTGATGTTTGTGCTATTACTGAGGCTAAATTTCTTGTAATTCATGGACACATTGCTTCATAACCCACAGTAGAAGCCTTTATTAGACGGTTTCATTTATTTTCATTTTATGTGTATGAGTGTTATACCTGCATGGATGTCTGTTCATGACATGTGTACAGTGCTTGGGGAAGCTAAAGAAGGTGACAGATCCCCTGGAACTGAAGTTACAGATGGTTGTGGGCCACTGTGTGGGTGCTGGAAATTGAACCTGGGTCCTCTAGGAGAGCAGCCAGTGCTCATAACTGCTGGGCCGTCTCTCTAGACCCTGAAAAACCCTTTTAAAGTAATGAGAAAGATTAATCAGCTAGTCTTAGTTGCTGGTAAGTGCTTTCAGAATAGAAGTTACATGTTGCTAATCCGTAATCCCCTGGGACATAACAGAGGGAATAACATATAGTAAACGTAGTTTATTATACATCAACATAGTTTTTCATACATCTCTATATTAAAATTTAACTCATCCCGTTTTGTGAAAGATTTCTTTTTCACAGATTTTGAGCATGGGCCTGAGATTGTGTTAGAATAGCTGCTCATCCTGTGTACTTAATACCATTGGCGTAACCAAGGAAGCCAGCTCAAAGAGATACATGGTCTTCCTGAGTAGCTGAACCCAAGAACTCTGTGGCTATAAATGGAACTTAGCATTATGATATATGAAGATTTCACAGATTTTTTTTTTAATGGGGTAACTTCGCAAGTGAATGTCAATGTGAAATTCACAGGGCTAGATCTCCAAATTGTGCATTTTGCTCTGCTTTCCAGACTGTAGCCCTGTCAAGTTATGTATTGGTCCATTCTATGGAGGAGAGCTACTTCTGGGAAGAATGTCTGGAAGTGAATGTAAGCTAGGCGATTCATGACATGGGTATATTTAAAGTGTTCTTGGAAAGCTGCCAACCACCACCATCATAGACACAACCCATTTCTGTCTTAACAGGAACGTCTTTAGCCCATCCTGTTAGAGTAGGAGGCTTTGCCAACTTCCTTTAGACTTTAATTGATAACACACAAATCTGTTGCCACAGATGGTTAGGTGGGCAGCATCTGAAGCTGAGGTCTGGAGAAAGGCTTCCCACCCCCAAGCAAATGCCAGAATGTTCAAGGCACATCAATGTACAGTGCACCATGGAAACAGAATTAAGGAAAGAACTATGGATACCACCCTAGAGAATAAGGAGTCTGGATGTAAAGTGTCCTTGTATGAGGAAGGTTAGAGGTTCCCAGTTTGCCTCCCTATCACATGCAGGTGAGAATACACAATGTAGGATCCCAGTTTTACTCACTAGTAGCCAGCATAAGACCTTGGGCAACTTACTTAACTTTAACAAGTTTTACTCCCCTCACACCCAAAAAAGAGATCAATACTAACACCATCTTTAAGAAAAAAATGAAATAACAAAAATCAGGGGACTCTATAGAGTCACATCATGGCCAAAAGGTAAAGGAAACCCAGGTTGAAAAGATGTGAGATGAAAAAACTTTACTGAACTGGTCCTTTTTGGTGGCAGGGAACTGAAAGTCAACTGTGGCTATCTTAAGGATTAAAAAGGAAGACATCTATACATTCTTACTAATCACAGATGAGTTGCCTAATGAGCTGTCTCAATGAGGAAGAATCTAGCTTCACAATAAGTTACCACAAGCTGGTCCTTCCAATTGCCTTTTTTGTGTGTGGGCTGCAGTATTCTTTCTGAAGGCTTCCTGTAGGGGCAGCATCAAGGACAGCCAAGCACACATTGTTTGACTGGCAAGGCCCACTGACCAAACAGATTTCTCGAAACCACCTGCGAAATCAGAATGTATTTTCTTTTGCTCGTGCCTTGATCTTGTGTCTCCTCTTGCCATCAGACCAAGCTTGAGCCCAGTTGGCTGAGAAGGCAAGGAATTAACTAGAAACC
This sequence comes from Peromyscus eremicus, assembly GCF_949786415.1. Taxonomy (NCBI): domain Eukaryota; kingdom Metazoa; phylum Chordata; class Mammalia; order Rodentia; family Cricetidae; genus Peromyscus; species Peromyscus eremicus. The sequence goes on along the minus strand of NC_081418.1, from coordinate 108,218,987 downwards.
AGCAGAATAGATGCCCGTCTTCTTGACTGTCTTGCCCAGCACTCCAGTTCTCTTTGTTAACAAGGATCCTTGCAACTGCCTGCCTTCCTGTCGTATGATGTGGGAGGCTCCAACTGAATTGGGCATGGGCTGAAAATGAGAGGAGAGTGGGAACAGCGGGACTGTTAAAGTGCTTTCTGTGAGATCACTAAAAGCATGTCCACATCAGGACATACCATATCACCTGTCTATCAAGCAGCAGTTTGGCAGCCTGAGGAAGCAGAACCTCATGAACTACTGCTGGACACTGAGCTTTCTCTACATTTTAGTATTCCCACACTTTACAGCTAAGGCTCTTAGAGAAGGAAGGGAGGAACAGGCTGGGTACAATAGTCTAAGCATCAATCCATGGTCAGCTAACTCCATGGCGAGATGCAATCTAACCTAGGATACTTCCACCATGTCCTTCTCCAGAGCAGGCTCAGTGAACTTCTACATAAGCCTGAAGAGGTCATTCTGAGAATGAGGACTTTTAAGGAAGATAGGCTAGCATATGCATAGTCCTGAAAGGTGGATTCTAGGAAGCATAACAATAAAAGGGCTATGTGTCTAGGTTTTATGGTACATTTAGTGGGGAAACCCCAGAAAAAAAAAATGGTTCAACTGTCCTGAGATGATTCGCAGTCCTATAAAGTAGAGGTAGTGGTTATACTGAATGTTGCTGACTTTCTCTAAGTGCTATTTATTTATCTATTTATAGTGTGTGAGGAGTGTGTGTGTGTGTGTGTGTGTGTGTGTAAGTAAGGGACCAACTTTATGACATCCTTTCCCTCCTTCTACCTTTATATGGATTCCAGGTATGGAACTCAGGTTGCCAGGCTTGTGCAGCAAATGCCTTCCCCAGCTGAACCATCCCACTGACCTCCAAATTCCTTCCATACATAAAGATAATCTCAAATCATTGGATGTCCTCAAGATGAGAAAGACTATTACTTGACTGGAAAACACAGTAGTTTAATCTAGAAGGGATATTTGAAAGGGAAAGTGCTGTTCAGAGCAACCTCTAATAATTCTCCATCTCTTGCTTCAAAGTGTGAGACAGGCCACATTTCTGCACAGAAAGTGCAGAAAGGCACTTGTCCCCAAGAAAGTGCACTGACAAATCAATGCCAAGGACTGCCATCACAAGAATACCTCCCACCTAGGCTGAATGTGCTTGGCTGCTATGGCAGGCTGTGGTGAAGCTGCTTTAAGTCCTTTCTAGTGGGTGTTACTCACTGTAGTTTGAGATGCACGACTGAACTTAAGTCAGATCACTCATAGCTACATCAACTTGAGTGGGCCCTAGTATTGATGTATTTAAATTTCTATATGCACCGTTTATGTAATCCTTACAACTCCTCCATGAGAAGAAGAACTATTATCTCAACTTTTCAGGTGAAACACTGAGTACCACTGAGGAACTTGACCCAATATTGTATACAGTGGGGCCAGCCCCCAGTGAAGTGCAATATGCTCCATTTTGTCACAGTTTAAGATATAACACTGCATGGATCCAGACAAGTCAGATGAGGCTTTCTACTGATTGGAATGGATTCCTATTCCAGACTCCAGACTTAATGTAAGTATAAAACTCAGAGCTAGTGTAATGGAATGAGTTCACTTTTTCATGACCTCGGGGTACCCAAGTCATGGGGGAAAAAAATTGAAGCCCAATAAATCTTTTTATTCTATAAAAGGATGCAATCTAAACGTCTTGGTTACAGTAAGCAAGTCATATATTTAGTTTTTTTTTCTTTAAAGAAGGAAATGAAAAAACAAATGGCCACAGACTGTCTTTATCATAACAGGACTCACCGTGCCCACAGTGAATCAATATTTCCTCATAATGTTACTTGTTTCCCACTGAATTCCTGGCAGTGTCTACAGGGGAAAGCAGTACTTACAGCACATTATTACTTTGGTGTTTGGTGGGGAATTATTCATCCCCCATATATTATTGAAACTGTGTTCACTTTACAGAATCTATTCCCAACACTGACTTCCGTGGTGTGTATTTCTCATCTTACTGCTATTTAAATACATAATTAATTCCTAAGGCTGATTGACCTGGCATTTGGTATATCAATATTTGCATGAGTTAACATAAACAAATACTATCCTTAAAATGAAGGCTATAACAATGCATCAGAAATCCTACTGGAATTCCTTAACAATTAAAAGGTGGTAATGACTCTCAGAATTCTCCCTGCCAATCTGAAATAGAGTGCTACAGTTAAAGGCAGTAACTCGTAAGACAGAAGCACTGTCACATATTGGTTCATGGAAATTGTCTCTCATCGTGGAAGCCAACTCTTGATAATGACACATGAGGAGGATGACTATCAATGTGACTGAATCCATACCATGTACTAGAAGTTTTGCGCTGGTCCTTTCACATGACTTGCACAGGGGTAAGGAGTTCCTATCAGATACAAAAGGAAATAGTAGCACAGTGTCCTGTGTTCCATCAGGGCATAAGAACTACAGCTAGGGTTCCACTTCAACACTGTTTGATTCCAAAGTGTAGTTTTAGCAAGCACTCTATCTGTTCCTTTATACTATACAAACACAAACCTTGGCAATGCACATTTCATGATTATTATAATATGGAAGCCACATATCTACACAATGCTCCTGACAACTTTGACATTGTGCCTCTCCCATGCCCACTGCTGTCCCGATGAGGGTCATGATCCTTGGAGTAGAGGGGTGGGAATCTTGAACCTTTGGCTCATAAGTGCTTCAGCCTTCAAATAAATATCAAATCTATCTTAGTTTAGTAGATGATGTCTTTACATAGCACAGCTTCAAGGAGCTTAGAAAGATGAAAAGGAGCATATGCATCCTTTGATATGCTACTCTTATGTAGTAGGTGACATCCTGAACTGTTCTATACATTGGGCATTTGCAGAGAGATTCATGAAACAATTTCAAGTTCTTCACCCTAATTTTTAGGAGGTAAGTAATATGTTCATTGACTCTACATTTTTTTTCTTTACTAGCTAAGATTAGCATATGTGGGCTCAGTCAGTAAAACACTTGCTTCACAAAGGACATAGTGTGATCCCCAGAACTCATGTAAAATGCCACTAAGATGGCACATGCTTATTAGTCCATTGATGGTAAAATGGGAAGTAAAGACTGGTAGATCACTGGAGCTTACTGATCTCCCAGCCTAGCCTACTTGGTGAGGTTCCAGGTCAATGAGAGACTGCCTCAAACACTAAGTGGAAAGCACCTGAGGAACAACATCTGAGGTCATCCTCTGACTTCCACATGTACACATGTACCCACATGCATGTGCGCACTCATAAACACACTTAACATGCACACACCAATCAAACAAATAAAGATAAGGATATGTATTTTCAACTGGAATAGTTGACAATATGCAAATATTTTTGAGAAAGGTAATTACAGAGTACTAAGAAGCAGATTTGGACATCTTCAGACCATTAGTGCCTACCAGCAGAACTATTACTATTTCTTGCTAAAAATCACAGCTTCTATTTCCTCTCAATAGTTTTTATGGGAAAGTACCAAGCGTAAGTGCCAGACAGATATGAAGATGACCTTTCTGGACCTTTCCCTACATGCCTGCCATGATTTAATGTTTATATTCTCACTTTCTGCCCACAACTGACCAACACAACTGCAGGTTTAAGGGGCACCTACCAGGGTCAGCAGCCTGTGTGACACTCATCCTTCATCATTCTCTTTCTCTACTTCACTGAAACAAAAGCAAGATCTCAGAGGAGAAAACTTCCCGAAGCCACTGGTGTACTTGTCTTTGTTCCATATGCCATTTTTGTATTTTAAGAACCTAACAACTTTCTAGAACTTTCTATTTTTTGCAATATGCACCTGTCCTCTACCACAATTGTTACTAACAAGTACACTACAATGTATTACACACTCCCTGAATTTAAAATTAAATATTGTCTCTGAGTATAATCTCATAGGATAAATTATTTTTAAAAGCTGAAGTGTTGATGGAAGGAGGAGAGGTGATGGTATGGGGAGGAACAAAAATCAGCTCAGGGCATTTGCCTGAAGTAGTCTGAAGAACTGGATGCTGAGGGTTTCTTTGTTATCTGTGCCTTGTTTTCTGTGCTTACTCCATGTGAGCAAAGGGAAGATTTCGCTACAAAGAACTCCCATTTTAGATCTTCAGAAAGACTTCAGCTAGCAAAATATTCTGCCCATAATGGAAAAGTCATTCTGGGGCTCTCAGCCCTCCCTGTCTGTTGAAAACTCCTATCTTTGAAAACACTGTATTGAAACTCTTTTCTGGCCATTGAGTCCTCAGAACTTGTGTTTTGGTGAGCAGTCTTTATTGAGCAGGTGGAGGGAGGCCAAAGTGTCCTTTGACACTTCAGCAAATCACTAGGCCAAAACTTAAGTGACCAAGAACAGTGTAAACTAATTGACCCAAACCATGTCTCATAGGGATGCTCACTGATGTCATCTACAAAGGGAACTTTAATCTCGTCTTTCCCACCTATACCCAGCCAAGAAGAAATGTCAGAAATCTGAAAGAAAACAGACACTTGACTCTTTCCCGGGGTCTGTAACTCCTCCTTTTCTCTACTTAGGGACACAAGCCTCTGTTTTCTACTTCCTTCCCAATGTGTATGTTTTAAAAAGACAGAAGCACCCTGGGAAGAGGTTGCCATGGAGAATCCGTTCCAGGTAAAGAACAGTCACTATGGAAAAGTGGCATGCAACTTGTCAGCAGACATGCAGCAGCTGCCCTGCAGAGCTCATAATTCCTGTCCCTGTCACATAAATGCAACATGACTCTGATGGGCCAGAAGGGGCTCTGTCCTTTTGTGAATGTGTCTTGCTTTACATCTCTGGAAATATAGACTGAAGTCGAAGCACATTTCAAATGCACATGCGTGGAGCCGCGTCCAACAGAACCCTGAGGGTAATGCTTTGTCCCGTGCTTTCTTCCTTCTGTGGAGTTTTGGTGTGGTGGGGTTCTTCCACGTGGGATGAGCTTGTGAAATTCTGACTCTTGCTCTCTTCAACTGTGATGAAAATCCAAGTCCATCATCTCACATTCTTGAAAAGATCTATCAGTCAAAACCAGAATGTGCACACATCTATCTTCCTCAAGTCTTATCTGCTTTATGTCCTGGCTGAGAGTTGTTTAAGAATGTGAAAGTTAAATTCAGTCCATTTGTTAGACTGCAGCCAAACTGCCTGGGTTTGAATGAAGCAAAGTGTAACTGCACAGGAGATACGTGCACACAACCACTACATGACAAAAAAGAATGTACCTTCATCCTATTGGTAGTTGCTTAAATGTAATAAGAACTTTTTAATTATTAGGAGGTTTTTGAGTGAGTGTGTGTGTGTGTGTGTGTGTGAGAGAGAGAGAGAGAGAGAGAGAGAGAGAGAGAGAGAGAGAGAGAGAGATGTGCAGGTGAGTGTGGGCATGCCATGATATATATTTGGAGGTCTCAGAACAATGTGGAATTGATTCTTTCCTTCCACCTTTACACAAGTTCTAGGGATTTGAACTCAGGTCATTGGGCTTATATCACCCTTACCCACTGAACCATCTCACTGGCCTCAAAGAATCTTGACAGATTTAAAGGAATAAGAAAACTAAAATTTTCATTCCATCACAGCTGTTTAAATAAATGATCTGGCAAGTCCAAATGCTATGATCCTTAAAGAACAACCTCCAACTTTGTGTATAAAAAAAAAGTAACACTGACATTTATCAACCATCTATTATGTTCCAATTCACAAAGCCAAGTCATTATACTTTTAATTCATTCAGTCCTCAAAACAATTTATCAGAGATGGTGCTGTGTGACCAGAAAACACAGGCCTAAAGTTGCTTAGCAACCTGCCAAAGTTCATTCTTCTGCATAAAAGCCATTCCGGCGTCTGCTTCTTCTTCCACACTACCTGGACGTGAGAAATGTCAGCATTCAAGTGTGGAACCCCAGACACATTAGGCATGTGTCCTAGACCATGAGTTTGGATGCTGCCAGGGAAGAAATCATAGACCTTTTGGCTTCAGCAAGCTAAACATGCATTGTGACAGATATTGTTCAGTGGTGTGGGGTTTAAATGAGAATGCCTCCCATATATTCAGATATTTGAATACAGGGTTCACGGTTGGAGATATTGTTTGGGTAGGTTTAGGAGGTGTGGCCTTGATGGAGAAAATATGTCACTAGGGAGGATGGGCTTTGTGGTTTCAAAGGAATATGTCATTCCCAATTTTTCTCTGTTTCTTTCTTAGGTTCAAGAGGTAAGCTCTCAGCTGCCATCTCCAGCCCCTATGCCATCATGTACACTTTTCCCTCTGGACTGTAATTCCACATAAACTCTTTATTCTATAAGCTGCCTTGGCCATGGTGTTTATCACAACAATAGAAAAGTAACTAATAGACATGGCTACCTTAATTCTGTTCTCTTCCCCTTTGAAAGCAGATGGATGTGCCCAGCCAAATAATTACATTTGCAAGGCTTATGGAGAGATGTCTAGAGCCAGTGAGATGTAATAGGAAACGGATCAGTTAAGTTGTCAGCAAAGCTTTTTTCAAAGAATCTTGTTTGGTTGTAATGTGCGCCTTTAGCCCTCTCAAATCCTTGTTCTATGTATTTACAATGTTATACAGGTGGCTGAAAGGTGAATTCATAACCATGAAGGAACTCAGAAGGTAAAAACAGAACCTGAAGAAACCTCTTCTGGTTCAAACTTCATGCTCTATCAGAGAGAAAGTATGGGCCAGGGAAATGATGCAAGAAGTAAGAATGCTTGCTGCCAAGACTGAAAACTTGTGTTCTGTCCCTGGAATCCACATGGTGGGAGCAGTAGCTACAGTGCTGTTCTCTGACCTCCACACATGTGCTGTGGGATGCACTCATGCATGCGTGTATACATGTGTGTGCTCATGTGTGTATGATGTGTGTATGTGTGACCTGTAGTTTCATTTAAGTCATAATCAGCTGAAAGATCTGCTCCATGAAGTCCATATTGGTTTCAGCTAGAACTTAATGTTGTTAGAGTAAGGAAGAAAAGGAATCAGAATTCATATCCTCATCTTACCACAAAACAGAACTTTCTGGAGATGTAAAAATCTACCTGTTGCCATCTTTGAATGTTGCCCCCAACGTGGTCAACTATTCTAGGCAAACAGCATGGGCCCACAGGTTCTTCTCCACTCAAGCCCATAAATACTTTAGAATCTCTGATTAAAGTCTAACTTTCAGGACATCCGTGTTTCAAAGTTAACTCAGTTCAAATACTCCAGCTCTTAGGAAATGTACTTGGGGTGGATTCCAGCAGGCCACTGACACTGACTGACAGCAAGAACCAAATGTTCCTCAACCTGGTGCAAACAGCCACCCAGCACTCAATGTGTCACTCTAAATGACAGCAGCTAAATAAGGAGCCTGTGGACTTTGAAATAATTACAGTTGACAAAGGAACTGCTACAGACTTCCCTTGGTATCCTGGGGTTTGATTCAAGACTTCTGCGGATATTAAAGCCCACCCAGGCTGTCAAGATTCTTGCATAAAATCATGCAGCATTTTCATGTAGCCTACATGCAACTCCTGCTCCCTTTGTATTATCTCTAGATGGTTGTCTAATATCACATAAATGCTATACAAAGATTGTTATACTATGTTGTTGATGTAATAATGACAAGAAAAAAGCTTTTATATGTTTAGCACAAAAGCACTTTTTAAATATATTCACTGCAAATGAATCTTTTTGGCATGTCTCTTGGTGGAGGTGTAAGACCAGTTCTTATTATGTAGTCCAGGCCACCATCAAACATACAGCACAACTACCTTAGCCTCACACATGCTAGTATTACAAATGTGTACCATGCAAGATTTCAGGCGAATGTGTTTCATGTTGTAGTTGGCTGATTCATCTATGATGAGGTAACCACTGTATATACCTCAAGGATCCTTTCAAATCCTTCTCTCATAAAGAATTGGAAGACAACCTATGTCTCCTGAGGCAACCCACTCCTGCCTTTGCAGGATTTCTGTGCCCTTCCCCTCACATCAGGACACTTGTTCTGGATACTATGACCTTGAGTCTCCCTTCCATCCTACTGCCCAGTTTACATGGTCACTCTTCCTCTTTGTATATACCATTCTAGAAAGCTTGCTTCTATAGCCATGTGATCTTCTCTAGAGAAACCATCTCCTCCACTGGTAACAGTGAACTCAGACTGCTAACTTCTTTAGATTACCACACCTGATCAAGCACATGCTACCTGGACTAAGACACCTATCACAGGCAAAAATGATTGGGCTTGTCACCCAAAAGTCAATTCTGCAGGGCCAACCATTTCAGCATCCTCTTCGATCAATCCATAAATTAGTGCTTTCCTTTCCCATTATCATCACAGATTGATGTCATTTTAACTGTATCCAACCCCTATTCTAGTATCCAGCCCAATTCTTACATCTCCTAAGATGCTAGGTGTCCACTATGACTTCAGAGGTATGTCCATGTTTTTCAAGTCCCTTTTCCTTAACTCTCTGTCCAATTAATTGTGTCTTGACCTAAAATTATACTTTTTGTATGTGCATGTATGTTGTTAGGGTATGGGGGTAAGTACATGTGTTCGTGTGGTACAAGGACAATTTCTGTGTCATTCTTTTGGTATCATCCATCTGTTTTCCTAGAACAGGGTCTCTCACAGGCCTGGAATTCACTAAGTAGGATAGGCTGGTTGGCTAGCTAACAAGTTCAAGGGATTCAATAATATCTGCCACCCAGTGCTTGGCTTACAAGCACAGGCCACCTTGTCTGGCTTTTATATGCCTGTTTTAGGAATCACACTCAGGATGTGTGTGTTCTAGGAAACACGCACGCGCACACACACACACACACACACACACGCACACACACACACACCCCTACAGCTCTCAGAACTATTGTTTTATCATGTGAATAGTGGCAGTCTCATGGAATTTTTCAAGGCAATTCTGTGTCCTCACTCTCCTTGATCCTCATTAGCTAGCGTGGGACATAATATCCAGTAAGTATTCTCTAACTGAAGCCAGCTTGATTGCTAGCATTGGGAACCTACCTTCTCTGAAACCAAGGCTATAGGAGCTGTTAGGATCAGGAGTCTGAAACTCATACAATCCAAATATTAGTGTTCCTCATTTCCCAAATTGTGTCTAGAGAGCTTAGCAGGTGCCAACTACTGGGTCAAATGTTTCCATAGACTACCTCTATCAGATGAGGGGGTTCTGTAATTGTTTCTATATTACAGATGAAGAAACTGAAGCACAAAATCCACTAAGGAGTCAACTCCACATACAGGTTTCCATTCCAGGCTCTAGGACTCTGGTGTACTTGAACTCGAATACCACATGGCAGTTATTCTAAATCATGAGTTTTGAACACTACTGGTTGGATGCAGCCCCACCCCCTACAGCAAGGTTCACATACCATCCAACAGCCCAGGCAAGAGATAAGAAATAGACAATCATTGTAAACTGAATAGCTCACAGCAACAGCTACAAAGTTCACTCCAGGAAGACACTAATAAAGACAGCTGAGGGTTGAGTAAGGGAAACAATGTAACAACAGGAGGCAAGTTGAAAATAAAAGCTGGGATGCAGGAGGGGGAGGCTCAGAGGTAATTAACCTGTACACCCTCTGAGGAGAAAAGAAATCAACTAATTGGCCAGCAAAAACAGCTTTGACAGCCAGTAGTCGTGTGTGTGTGTGTGTGTGTGTGTGTGTGTGTGTGTGTGTGTGTGTGTGTGTGTGTGTGTGTGCATTTGTGCACAGAGATAATCATGGAGGGGTGGTACTGTCCATAACCCAGAATGGATAGGACATAGATAAATTATGGGAGTCATTTATAAGCAAAAAATAAACACCTCTCAGTCAGGGTTTCGAAGACCACAAATGACCTACCATACGTGGTGCTTGGAACTTGAAATCTTCCTGAAGGAGCACAGTTCAAACAAGCATCCTCTTTTTTTTATTTTATTGAAAATAGATTCTTTTTTAATGTAATACTGATTTTAGTTTCCTTCCCATTTGCTCCCCCCTCCCCTCCATATGGACTCCCTTTCTGTCTCTCATTAGAAAAGAACAGGCTTAGAAGAGATAACAATCAAACAGGACAAAATAAAATATAATGAGATGAAGCAAAAAACTGTCATATCAAAGTCGGACAGGGCAACCTAGTAAGAGGAAAAGAGTCCCAAGAGTAGATACAACAGTCAGAGACCCACCAGTTCTCACAGTCAGGAGTCCCCTAAAAACACTAAGCTAGTAATTCCAGCATATATTCAAAGGACCTGCTATAGACCCATGTAAGCCCCGTGCTTATTGTTTCAGTCTCTTGTGAGCTTGTATGTGCCATGCTTAGCTGATTCAGAGAGGGCCCTGTTCTCCTTAGCTGGCCACTCTTTACATACTAATTTATTCCACAAATTAGATAAGGTACATTATTTAATAAAAGCATACTCGGTTACACGCATTCCACAGTTCCATGGTGGCAGCAATACAGAGTTAGAATAAGACTCTGCTATCTCATAGATCTTGTCTTCTGTGTGAAGGAGGCAGACAATGCATACGCCAATCACCAGAGAAATGATAAAGTAACTGAAAGATGATGATGGAACAAACCAGAAAAGAGCCAAGAGGAGGCCTTGGTGGGGAGAAAAAACAGGGATGTTTCATAACAAAATGACATGTGTGCTGAGATATTCAGGAGGGGAAGGACCCACCTCGGCTACCTTCTAGCAAGGAGGGAGGCTTCTAGACAAATAACACCTTAAGGGCAAAGGCCCTGAGGCAGAAACTGGTTTAATAAATTGGAGGGAGAAAAATGCTGCTTGAACATAATATGGAGAAAGAGAGGTGAGAGGAGGTCGGAGAAGAGGACAAGGAGTGGAAGAGCTTCATAGCCTGTGATACAAGCTTGGGATTTTATTTTAGAAGAAACAGATGCTTTCAGAGGGTGAGGGGAATGAGAGAGCTGTGCTGTGCTGTGGAGGATGAGGATACATCACTCCTGAAGGGAAAAGGGGGCTCCCTGAAGACAGGAAGAGGGCAGGCAGACTTGGAAGAGGTGGCTGCTATGGGAGGGTAGATGGTTAGAGAGGGTGTGAGAGCAGCAAAAAATGGAAATCAGCAAAAAAGCCTGGAACAGCAGCTTGGAGCAAAACCTCTTGCTTACCCTTTGGCACAGTGTCTAAAATTCTTAGAATTAAATAATTTAGAAGGTAGTGATTCTATCCAACACTAATTCAAGAAAGGATTTCAGATAGCTGTGTTCCCAGCTTCTTAAATGGAGGCCTCCACTGCAGAGGGTCAACTCCTTAATGTCGCTGAGACTTGGTGGTTCTACAGGCCTGGGCATCCCTGTTCCTAGAAGAGTTGCTATGATAATTTAATTAATCAGCAATAAATAAGATCAAAGTCTTTAAGCTATCATGCTGGTATCTCTTAAAATGAACCATGTGTTGCAAAACATTGCTCAAAGAATGTGAAAATAGGCATGTCACTGAGCAAGGTTTCTTCAGAAGCTGCATTGTGGGACTTCTCAGACCCTGCAGTGGGTTAGTGTACATGGGAGGCTTCAGTACCATGCTGTCTTTCTCAGACTGATTTCAAGAAAGAACTTTTACTTTCTCTGTCATTATATGAGCCATGGAACCTGGTGTGCTAAACCCTGTACCACAGAGATGAAAAGACTACTACTAGGTACCAGAAGGTCTTTAGAGGTTAAAATTCAAAACCTCCCAGAAGGAAAACATGTGAAAATTTATTTTTTATGAACTTGGAGAAGATTGATCAGCTGAAGGAGCCATTGCCTTGATGTGAGCATTGGTCAGAGAGCAAAATGCAAAGAGACACTCCTGTGGGGTAGCTGGGGAATAACATCTCCCTTAATCCAAGAATCCCTCAAAGCTGGCTATTAGGATTTCCATTTGATTGAGAAATGAGAGCTGGGAGACATGGAGTGATTTACATAGGTTCATCTATCCTACTCACAAACCAATATGTAAACCTCTACCCATTACACCAAGTCCTTCTTTTTGTTTCTGTTCTTTGTATTTTAGTTTAGGAGACAAGGTTCCTCTGTGTAGCCCAGGCTGGATCCATATTCTCAATCTTCCTACCTTAGCTTCCCAATTACTGGGATTAGAAGTGTGTGCTACCATGCTTAGTTTGCAGTGTTCTTTCTAAAAGGTCTAGATCCAGTGGACCAGTGCTTTAGTTAGTTATAACTTCTGTTCCACTTTGTACTACAAGCAGCAGGACAGAAAAGTCAGGCAAGGGGTGCAAATCTTGCCTTTACCTCCCCAAGTGCTGACTAACTCACCTGTATAGGACAGATGGCAAAGTACTTGTCATGAATATTTATTGAGATCTTACCTAGGAGTTCAGTACCTGGCATGCTCGTATCATCTACTAAATATTTAGAAATCCTTATTATTTTATGCAATATTAGTTGTGTATTCTTGGAGAATACACAAGGACCCCACAACATTGGGATTCTTGGAGAATGATGGCATCATTGAAGATGAGAACAAGGCTAGTCCCCCACTTTCAGTTTCTTTTAGCATTATTTATTCATATGTGTACATTTAAGTTTAAATGACAAAAGGCAGAAGCCACATATTTTCACTTACTCTAGAAAGTAAGTTAATGTTTCCTAGAAATGAGCTTTCCATAAAAGCTGTTTGTTTTGTTTTCTGGAAATACTTCCCTTGGTGCTAACTCATGTTACTGAGTAATGTGGAATAGTGGAATCCTGGCAAGAGATAAGGACTTGGCCACTGAGGCTGCATAAGCCCCTAGGTAGCTCTAAGTAGTAGGATTTCCTCTCTGTAGAGTGTGAGACAGCCTGTATTGTGTGGATCCCAGAGCAGTAAGAATACTAGAGCATGCCAGAATAGGGAGTCTGCTCAGACAAGGCATAAAGCCACATTGCACATCTCACCTTTTTCTTGACTTACTTAAGTCTACAGGAAAGCAGCTTTTGACCTTTAAAACACATCATCCTATTCACAGTCCCCTTGTGAGTTGCTTGTCTACTTAATGAAATTGTTGCTTGGATAATAAAGTTGTGGTTTACAAAGTCCTGCCTCCCAGCCATTAACCCCAGGATCTGAGCACAATTTTCTGTTCATTACACTCAGAAGTCCCTTAGCAGTGGGATATAGGGTCTTGCTTAGAACTGAATCTAAATGGTCCTGAGCTTGATGAGTTTAAATTGGAAAATAAGATGTTAGATTAGAATAAAGGCTATGTGGAATTCAGCATGTGGCCTTTGGAATCAGCCTGTCTGGCTTTGAGTCTGGGTTCCATGGCATATTAATTGTGGGACCTCTTGAGGCTTGTTCCTCTAGCTTTAACCTGAACAATAATTTTAATGAGAATGATACCTACCATAAACTTTTGAGTGATTATGAAGATTAAAAGACAAGGAAAGCTCCTAAGGCAAAATAAATATTAGCATCATTTCTGTTACCACAGTAACCACAATATTCATCACCATTAATATCAGCATCACCATTGCCTACTTTATCATCATCACCAGCACTGATATTTCCATTATCAATACTACAATCATCATCATTACCGCCATCACCAGCACCATCATCATCATCATCATCATTGTCACCATCATCATTACTACAAAGCCATTATCATCAACACTGCCATACTTATGATGACTACTATCATCATCAACATAACACTATCACCATCATTACCACCACCCTCTAACGCTTATCACTGCCACCATCTTAGCAACCAGCACCATTCCCATCATCCACATTTCCAGCATCTCCATCATCACACCACCACCATCATTCCTACAACCAAAACTGTTACCTCCATGATTAATGCTATGATCATCACCTCTACTACCACTACTACCACCCTCAATATCACTATCACCCACATCATCACCAGCAGCACAAGCGCTGTCATCATCATCATCAACATCATCAACATCATTACCACCACCATATCCACTACTACGTCGTCGTCGTCGTCATCGTCATCATGACCTTAGCAACATCACTAACAGCCATGTTCTACCCAAACCCATCAGCCCAAATCTCCAAGAGTCCTTAACATCTCTTTGGAATCTTAACATTTCCCTTCCATTGTAATTTGAGCCAGGCTCATATTTTGCAATGTGGTAACTAAGAACAGTTTTAAAGTCAGCCAGAAAGATATTAGATGAAAGCCTGAATAACTACAAGCTTAGATCCTCTTATCTAGATTCAATTGTCCTGAACTTTGTTCATCATCTGCCTTATACACTGTCAGGGGTTTTAGTGCCTTACTATTAAACACTAAACATGGCCCATTCCATAGCCATACACATCTATAAAGATATCCTCCTTGGTTTCTACCTCCTCTTTAGTGACCAAGTGGGTCTCTCAGCTGTGAAGGGAATTCTAGAATTCTGACAGGAACTTTAACTTGTGATCTCGTTGTGTCCAAACTTGGCTGATAAAGATCCACCTTGAGTATGCAGCTTGTATTGATTGTTCTTGCAGTAATGATCTGCTAGCCACACTGTATATCAGCAGTAATACCAGCTGCCTCTCATCAATATCTGAAATCATGGGGGTAGGTAGATTCTATAAAGCCTAAATTCAAATCTGCCCTCTATTAAAAAAGTAAAATTACAAACTTACCGCATTGAAGAATTTATGCCAGGTGTTAATTTGGAACATATGAGGCAGGAGCATGCCCATGCTAAGGGAATGCCTCTCATTCTTCAGTCAGGTGATGATGAGTCTGGTCTAATGATGTTAGCAGGTGTGGGGGATGGTCACCTGAACCCACACACAGCAAGATGTACTTCTAATGACAGCTTCTCTCATAGTCCTCATCTCTCACTATGATGTATCCTTGACCATGCATTTGATCTTCAAGCTTCTTCTTACAAACTGTGCATCAAAGCATTCAACCATTTCTACCCAAAGCAGCCCATTTGATGAATATTTGACAACATGTAAAACTATATATGTAAAACTATACATATGTATATATACATATACATATATACATATATATATATATATATATACACACACACACACACACATATATATTCTCAGAGACAGCTTTTGGAGACAAAGAACTGGTATATTTACCAACTTCCCCTTCTTTGTGACCATAAGGAAAACAGAAAACAAGCCATGACTAAAGATGGAGCTAAACAGGCATAACATAAAGCCCTCCAAGGAGGCTTTTGATATCCTCTTGCCATGTCTCCAATGCAGTGCTTAGTAAATAAAACCAAACAACCCCCAGCTGACCTGCTCATTATCAGGGTCCTAGGAGCA
This sequence comes from Peromyscus eremicus, assembly GCF_949786415.1. Lineage (NCBI taxonomy): Eukaryota > Metazoa > Chordata > Mammalia > Rodentia > Cricetidae > Peromyscus > Peromyscus eremicus. Next base: position 108,203,629 of record NC_081418.1, on the reverse strand, counting down.
TGTTGGTTCACTCACTCTCTGCCTCAATCATTTAGGCAGCAGTTGATGATGCTTACTGGCTGCCAGACACTGGGGCACACCTCGGGGAGTCAGTACCGACCAGGACAAATGGCATTTGTTATAGATGTACATTGTCGCCGGCTTCTGCATTAGGATTTCAGAGACGTACGCTTCAGTTTGGGTCCCCACAAAGCAGAGCCAGAGACAGGCCTTCAGAACAAAAAGTTTATTTCCAAGGTGATCAAAGGACATAGGATCAAAGCAGCAGGGACAGTGATGTTACAACAGGGCAAACTCAATCAAATAGTGTGTCCTGGGGTTTCTGGTACAGACAGAAGGGGCTGTTGGTAATCCTCTGGGACACCCTACAAGTGCACAGAGCACTTTCTAGACTCATCTATCTGAAGGACAGGAAACTGCTGTATTTACCCACTAGCCTTCATCCTCATTAACTAGGGTTATTTGCAGACTAATTTTGTCTTCATGAGGGGGCTTCATCAGGAGAACATGTAGCCCAGATACAGTCTATGTGCATCTGTGCTAGGGGGTTACTCATGTGAGGTAAAGTAAATGTAAGCCTGTAGCTAGAGTTTTTCTTCCTGGCCCACAGTCAGGACAAATCTCTAACAACCTGCCAGTCCCAAAGCTGCTCAGACCCAACCAAGTAAACACAGAGACTTATATTGCTTACAAACTGTATGGCTGTGGCAGGCTTCTTGCTAACTGTTCTTATACCTTGAATTAATCCATTTCTATAAATCTATACCTTGCCACGTGGCTCGTGGCTTACTGGCATCTTCACATGCTGCTTGCCATGTCGGAGGCTGGCAGTGTTTCTCCCACTCAGTCTTCCACTTCCCAGAATTCTCCTCTCTCCTTGTCCTACCTATACTTCCTGCCTGGCCACTGGCCAATCAGTGTTTTATTTATACAGAATGATATCCACAGCATAAGCCTCCCAGAGTACTGTCTACCTTGATGGTTCAAAAGAGGAGTGAGTTGAAGGAACCATGCGGGATACTAATGACAGAATAATATTCCATTTTTTATGACAGACACTGTCTATGTAGCCCAGGCTGGCCTTGAGCTAACAGCCAACCTGCTTCAGTCAACCTCCCAAGTACCAGGATGACAACTATGTGCCACCATACCTCACTCTGCAGCCACTCTTTTAATAAGAATGCAGTAAGAGTCTCCTCCTGGAGACTACAGAGAAAGTCCTATGCTGGGTTCCTGTCTGTGAGCTTCACAAAACCAAGGGCTTCTGATTCATGGAGTTTCCACATCTTTAAGCCAAGGCCACATTTCTCTAGCCACTTTCAACACACAGCAGTGGTAACACTTGTATTAGCATAAACACAATGGAAGTAAGGGTAACTCCACATTCCAAGCTTCGCTCTAGCACTTTATAGGATGCATCTTAATCCTCACAGTAATATAGTAGCATAAGTGTCCTTATGATCAGCTCAGTTGTACAGGTGAGGAAATTAAACCTGAAACAAGCACTGAGATTTCCTGAGACTGAAGTTGCTAGTGAGCTCAGGGCAGGAATTCATAGCCACAAAGTTAGATTACAGATCCTGCACTCACTACATTCCACTTCTCTAAGCTTAGAGGAAGGGGCTAGGGTGTAGCTCAGTGGTAGAGCATTTGCCTTGCATACAGAAAACTCTAGGATTCAGCAGTATTGCAATACACATACGCACAGAAAAAGAGAGAGAGAGAGAGAGAGAGAGAGAGAGAGAGAGAGAGAGGATAATGCTGTGATCAAGCCACTTTTGGAAGTGCATGTACACACACAATGTTGTACACAATCCCAGAGACATCTCCACCCCATGGAGATCCCCTACATAGTAGCCAGTTCACAGAAATTTTATTCAAGGAAATTTCTTTGAAAATAAGGAATGACCAGAGGCTGCTCTCATTGCTAAGAGGAAGAACTTCTTTTTAAATTTCTCATCCCATAGCCCCTGCTAATTATAAAACCCTTGTTACCACTGAGTGGCAAGGCTTACAGCCAACACAATTAAAATTGTAATTAATTAAGCTGAAGGCAACATTAACTTATAAAAAAAATAACCCTGAAACTCTCTACACAGGAAGATTAGCAAAAGATCACGTCAGTCGATACGGCAACATTTTCAACATTAAATGGTCTACCATCCTTTGCAACTAACACTGGAGACCTGACTTAGGAAACATTGACAGAATTCAGAGATTCAGAAACAGTGGCAACTACAATCTCTAAAGATCAAACACATTAATTAAAAAAAAGTATTGTCCTTTGTTTGTTTTAAATCGTAGTTTAACTCCAAAAATATTTTTATTAATTCTTGGAGAATTTAATACATTACATTTTGAACATTTTCATCACCCTCCCTCATCTCCTCCCAGATCCAACCCCTATTCTGTATTCACCCAAACTCATGCCCTCATTTAAAAGTGAAATAAAAAGAACACAGAGTCCCACTAGTGCTGCCTACATACTCAGGTGTGGGGCCGTGCATGGGGGGGGGGGCTGTTTTAAACACTATTGTTTTCTTCTCTGCTACTTCTACTCAATGATTCATGAAAATGTGCTGTGTACATGTCATGTGTGTGCATATATGATATTACATATACGTAAAGTGAAAATTGATGTGTATCTGCACATTATATTTATGCATATGCATACATACATACACAAATGGTGTCAAACAAGTTATGTGAAAGCATGTGAAGTCTTAATAAATGAATTTACCATTTGTTTCTAATTCTGTTTATCAAATGAGAAACAACTTGGTTTTTTTTTCTAGGCTTTGTGTTTTGTGAAAAATACATGAACCATATCCCTGTCAAAAGTTACTCTGAGGCTTGTTTCAACACCATTTTCACTACAATATGGTTTGAAATTCATGTTTAGCTCCGTTTTCTCCCTATCCAGGAGTAAGTGGGCTGTAGACAAATCTTAAAAGGTCTTATTAATAAAAACAAACCTGGAACCAGGTATTGAGGTGAACCCTCCAAGATCAGAGAAACAGAACAAGCCACATCCAACCTTACCTTGCCAACTTCTCAGCTCATCTTGTTTCCTCAAACTGGAAGCCTCTGAGTCCTCACCCGAATGGATCTCAGCTGAACTGCTGCATATCTTTCTGCTTCCTGCCATCACTTCTTGGGATTAAAGGCATGTGTCTTTCCCAAGCAAACCATGAGATCTCAAGTGCTGGAATTAAAGATTTGTGCCACCATGCCCGGCTTCTGTGTCTATCTAGTGGCTGTTCTGTTCTCTGACCCCAGATAAGTTTATTGGGGCACACAATATAGCAACCAACCACAGTGGGCTGTTTATGAAGTCACACAATATATTTTGCCCTGTTGAGTCACTCAACCTATTTATTATCTTCATTTCATTTATAATTCTTTTCAACCTTTGTTTTTCTTGATTTTATTTATGCTTTTATGATTGACATTATATACAAGGCAGCATGCCTTATGATCAAATGTGTTCATAAACACTATGAAATTTACACATGAAAGGATTGCTCCATCCAGTTCTGATGTCCTTATCAGAAGCAACAGAAAGATGGGTTGTAACCAGAATGGCAAATCCTCAGTATCATTAGAAAAGTTAATTAATATAGAAAGCCCCAAAACTAGTATAAAGAACAGTAGCATTGGGGACCTGACTGGGAAAGGCAGCATGAAATTTGACTCAGATTATTTGGAATGAGATTTGAATACCAGACCCATGCTTAATGGAAGACCCTGGTTTCTTTCTTTGTAAAATGGAGACCGAAAGAAAGATATGTGAGATGAATCAAATAAAGAAACTGATGTATACACAGGAAGTTTCATTCAGCCATGAAGAAGAATGAAACGTCATTTGACAGAAAATGGATAGAAGCAGGGATCATTATATTAAGCAAAATAAATCAGACTTAGATATATATCACATTTTCTCTCATTCTGAATCTAGAATAAATATGAATAAGCATATATATCATATTATAAATATGTGTAATACAAAAGCAGAAAAGGAATTATGTGGAGAAGAAAACAGACCAAAACAACAACAACAAAAAGTGAAAAGCAAAGCCAGATATCGCATGTTCTCTCTTATATGTGGAACCCATGGGACACACACACAATTCCAATACATTACTCGTGGAATATATCTGTCTATGACATGAAATCAAAAGGGAGACTGTTTGGGGGGGGGCAGAAGGGGAGCAACAGGAAGATGACCTGTAGCCAATGACAGTAGAGTATAAGATACATGCAGAGAAGTGCCACACTGAAAGTCACTGCTTTGTGTCATTTCCAAAAATCCATTTGAAAAAAGAGGTAGTCTAGATATAGAACGCTGCTTGTGGATACAGCACTCTGCTAGGCTTACAGAGAAAAGAGTGCATTCGCTAAACCACCGTTGGCGTTAATAATAGACATAACGGCCCACAACACAGATGCAGACATCTCATACAACCTGCCGGCCTCCCATCCTGCTGGGATGACCCTACAGAATTACATGGCTCCCGTCTAGGAATCACCCTCCAACTTTTGACGATACCCCCTCTTCAGTTCATTGTCGGTTGTTCTTGGAAGTCACAGTGCAGCCTGTATTTTGATTGATCTAAATGACAGAGTCTGATACTGAACAAAACAGTAAACCGTACCTATTTATCTCAGGCTTTTTACTTTCAATCATGGATACTGCCTTGTTTGGGAAGAATGGGAAAACCTGTGATTATTGAATTAGGGACACCATGGAGAACTTAGTGTCCCAGCTGGTTCATTCACACTCCAGACACACACTGTTCTTACTCAACTGTAGCCCGTACATTCAGTTCAAGAGTGTTCTTCAAAAGCCTTGTTAGTGAACTTCAGATTTCTTAGAACACCAAAAATAAGCCTGCATATGTGAAAGCTCCGCCAACACAGAAGAATGAGTCCTGCCAGAGTTGTCAAAAACACAAGACAGTCATCTTTTTTTCCTTTGTGTCATTAATAACTGTTGAAGCAGAAGACCCTGATTATACTCCTGGGAAGCTTCAACCCTGGTGATGAACGCATACATACAAAGACATCATATATATGGAATTATGTATACATTTATCCACATAGACCAAAATATGCATGGACAACATTTGAAAAGTCTAATTAAAATGCGTTCTATGAATAATTAGAATGGAATGTATTATCCAAAGCATTTTTCAGCTTCCACTAAAATCTGAGTAGAAGGGATCGAAGATCAAATTCTTCCCTTATTAATACTTCATGATCTATCTGCTGCCTCTTCATCCTCATGCTACAGGCCTAAATGCAGCTCAATGATACTAAAGAAAATGCTACTGTACGAAAGAAGACTGTTGATTCCAGGAAGGGTTTGAATTTCTCATTCAGCCCTTGGCTCAAGCTGTGTAAGCGTTCTTCAATGATCTTGAATTAACGTTCAGGTGTGTGTCATATAAAAACCAGAACCGGAAGCTCAGGGCATAACTCAGAGGATGAAGTACTGGCCATACAAGTGTGAGGACCGAAGCTCAGATCCCCAGCACCTACATAAATGTCAGGAGGGTATGGTAATCCACTTATAATCCCAGTGTAGAGACAGAGGAAAACTGGGGCATCCTGGGGCAAAGTGGCCAGCTGTACTAGTTGAGTTCAAGTGAGAGACCTTGCCTTATGACGTAAGGTAGAGAGCAATAGAAGATTTTCACCAAACTCAGACCTCCACATGCATGTGTGCCTACATGCACCCACGCACATGTGAGCAAGTACATTACTCACATACGCATATACACTGAAATAAACTAATTTTTTGGTTTGTTTTTCTAGGCAGGGTTTCTCTGTGTAGCTTTGTGCCTTTCCTGGAACTCACTCTGTAGCCCAGGCTGGCCTCGAACTCACAGAGATCCGCCTGCCTCTGAAATACATTAATTTTAAAAATAAAACATAACTAAAGACCAGAAGCAGGCAGTCACATCCATAGAACGTGTCAACTGTCTATGGCTGCAGATACTGCCTTTTATTCTTCAGAGATCATAAAGAATTCTTACCACAAGTTGTGGAAAAATCAGTCCCCAGGGACTCATGGAAATGCAAGTTTCTTTCATGAATTTTCATGAAACAGCAGGCACAAAATAAATACCTGTTGCATGAATCATGAAGATGGCAGCAGTGTGTCTCCAAATGACCACCTTTCCCCAGGATTACCGCCCCCACTTCACAAGATGAGACCCTATCATTGCTGGGACCCTCACTAGGACATGAAGAGGAGTCTCACTGTGAAAGTCACAAAGTCAGATGAGCTGGACTTCTGCATTCTCTAACACTTCTGTGCTCTCTCCCTCTGTTAAGGATTTCATAGTTCTCTTCAAAGAAGAATTGATTGAAAACAACCAACAGGCATTTGCATATAGATGTTCCATTTTCCCCTTCTTTTAACCTAGATGAGTGGTTCTCTAACTGGAGCATATTCAAAATTCACTACATACAGTTACAAGAAAGTGTGCATATATAAAACTATATAGATGATTCCCTCCAAAAAATAAAACCTTGAAAAGGAAAAACAAAGTTAGAGATCCCATACTTCCAAATTTCACTTATGTCAAAGGCACAGCAATAAAAGCACAAGGCAATAACAGCAGAATGGGCAACGTCTAGCTAGACCAGTGGAGTGGAATAGAGAGCCCAGAATTAACTCCTGACCTACGTGGTGAAAGGACAAAACACAGAGACTCGGTCCTTTCAACAAATGCTGGTGGGAAAACTGGATAGCCACATGCAGAGAAATGATGCTAGACTCTTTCCTTTCACTGTGATCAAAAATAATTCAAAATAGATCAAAGAACTAACCTAAATCAAACTTTTAGCAAAAGCGTTTAGGGGTAAAGCTGTTTGACACTGAGTTATCAGTTGTTTCTTGGACATGAAACCAAAAGAACTGGCAATGGGTATAAATCCAGATAAACTGGGCAACATAAAAATTTAAAACTTCTGTGCATCTGTGGACACAATCAAAAATATAAAAGCAACCTACAGAATGGAGGAAAAAATTTCAAAATTCCTATCTAACAAGGTTTTCATGCCTGGGTCACAGAACTAACCAAGAAGAACAAACACACAAATGCAATTGAAACCTGAGCCAACTTCAATAGGCTCTTTTCCAAAGAACACATACATAACCAGCAAGGGCATGAAAAGGTATTCAGTATCAGTAATCTTCAGGGAAATGCAAACACAAACCACAGCAAGCTGTCACCTTACAACTGTAAAGAAACTGCCATAAAAACCAACTGGACAGAACTTTAGAAAATAACAAAGATATGGAGAAGTAGGAACCCTTATTCACTGTTGGTGGGGATGCAAAATAAAGTAGTTTACATAAAATATTACAATAGTTTCTCAACAATCTCAACTACAATAATAATAGAATTACCATTCAATTCATCTTTCTCACTTCTGGATATTTACCCTAAATAATGAAAACAGAATCCCAGGAAGATGTGTGTACACCCATGTTAACAGCAGGGTATTCACAATAGCAAAAAGGTAGGAGCAACTAAAATGTACAATAGTAAGCAGATTGGATAAATCAAATACAATATATACACACAACAAAGGAGTATTTGGCCTTAAAAGCAAAGGGAGGCCTTCCATGTGTTGATGAACCTTGTAGATACTATGGGAAGTGAAGCAAGCCAGTCACAAAAAAAGACATGGACTGTATTATTGTACTTCCATCAGACACTTAGGATAGACGTGGTTAAGGAAAAGGCATTATGTACTGCCTTTTCTTTGACTCCAGGACAAGCACACACAGTTTCTGAAAAGTTGCAGATACCAAGGATCCTGGCTTTGCAGGCCAGGCAGACTCAGCTGCCAGCTGCACAGCTCTGCCTCTCACTGAAGCATGAAGAGAGCTATAGATAATATGTAAATTGTTGGGCAACATTGTGTTCAAAAACAACTTTATTTATAAAACCTGGCAAACAAGTGGATTTGGCCCAGACGTCATGGTGCCAGCCTCCATATTGCCTGTCAGAAGCCAGGGGTGAAGGTCCAGAAGTCTTTATTTTCATAACTTTCTGCCCAAATACATGGGTGATGAAAAAGCAAACAGAAGTTAAACGACCACCATATTCCTTCAAATGGGGCAGTTTCAACTCTTCCAAACTATTGGTTTCCAAACCTGACAAATCAATAGAAGTTCAGTGGGATGAGCTAAAAGTTCAAAATCTGGTGAGGCCAGCTATGACGGATAAACCTTCAATACAAGTCCTGCACCTAAAGCTCAGGGAATATCACAAAAGAGGAGGCAGAAAGATTGTCCGAATCCCAGAAACCCTGCTGTGAGATTGTGTCTCCCTGCAATGACAAGGAATCTTCACATAAACAGTATGGCTGCCTAAGTGACGACACAGATAGATGACAATATGGGATGGGGGAAATCTCACAGGTCACTACCCCTAGACAAAAACCTACTGATAAAGAGACTGGCAAGATGGCTCGGCAGTTATGCGCACTTGTTGCTCTTCTAGAGTAACCATGTTTGATTCCCAGTACCCACAGGGAAGCTCACAACCATCTGTAACTCCAGTTCCAGGGGATTTGACATGCTCTTCTGGCCTATACAGGCATTTGGCATACACATGGTGCACAGACATACATGTAGACAAACCACCCATATTCATATAATAATAATAATAATAATAATAATAATAATTAATAATAATAATAACATACAGGCAACTAAGGAATGCTGAGAGTAGGAGAATTAGTCTTCCCCTGGGATGAGTCCCCTAACTGGTTATCCAGTACCAAGCCTGAAATCATATACATGTAAGTATACAGTCAGCCCTGAAATCATATATACATAAGCAACACTTAATGGAATTAGAAGGTTATATTTAAATATTTATGTATGTGAGTGACAATAACATTTACAGAAAAAGATACCATGAATTTGAGGGGGGTATGGGAGGAGTTGAATAGAGGAAATACTGAACATTAAATAAAAATCAAACTCTTTAGTCACATTTAGGATTTTGGTTCTGTCTTTACTGTAGGGGTAGTAGAACACTAATTCTTTTTAAAATAATTTTTATTTGTATATAGTAACTGTGCTTACTTATGGGTTACAGTGTAACCTTTCAATATACACATGTCATAACTGGATCAGAGTAACTGATTGTGGTGGTATTGTGTGCCCCAAAATATTGTGCACCCTAATAAATTTATCTGGGGTCAGAGGACAGAACAGCCACTAGATAGACATAGAGGCCAGAAAATGGTGGCACACACTCCTTTAATCCTATCACTTGGGAGGCAGAGATCCATCTGGATCTCTGTGAGTTTAAGGCCACACTGGAAACAGCCAAGCTTGTTGACTCACGCCTTTAATCCCAGGAAGTGATGTCAGAAAGCAGAAAGGTATATAAGGCGTAAAAACTGGGAACTAGAAGCATTTGGTTAGTTAAGTATTTGGCTGGTTAAGTATTTGGCTGGTTAAGCATTTGGCTGGTTAAGCATTTGGCTGGTTAAGCATTCAGGCTTTCGAGCAGCAGTTCAGCTGAGAGCCATTGAGATGAGTACTCAAAGGCTTCCAGTCTGAGGAAACAGGATCAGCTGAGGAACTGTCGAGGTGAGGTGCCTGTGGCTTGTTCTGCTTCTCTGATCTTCCAGCTTCACCCCAATACCTGGCCTCAGGTTTGATTTTATTAAGACCCTGTAAGATTCATGCTACAACTGACTGTGCTTGGAACCTCAGATATCTACCATTTCCATGAGCTAGAAGCCTTCAAAATCTTCTTTGCCAGCTATTTGGAAATGTTTGGTCAATTACTGAAAATAATATCAGCCCTACCATGCTGGAGAACATTAGAAATCACTTCACTATCCCGTAACAATTCAGCACCTTGTCTTCACTCCTCCTTTTCTCCTTCTTCTTCCCAACCTTGGGTAACCACTGCTCCATTCTCTAGTTCTTCATGATCAAAAATAAGGATTTGTTCAAGACATCTTACTTAGAAATATTTAGGAAAAAATAATTTACAAAAAAGGCTCTACTGGCGAGAGTTCTGGCCAAATAATCTTTTTCTTCTAAATATAGTTGAGAATAATTTGTTAATTTCGTGTTCAAAAGAAGCAGAGAAGCAGTGATGTTGAATCAGTGATGTACTTAGAAATCATTTCCTCCTTCACAAAGGCTAACGGTGCCCGTGTATGACAAGTAGCTTGAGATACTAACATTTTACTTATCTAAGAATGCTAGATATATTTGCATAATGTACATGTCTAATTCCATGTTAGTTCTTAGGGATACTTCAGAATGATTCAGACTGATATATTTTAATAATGGCTGGTCTTAGACATTGGTACTCAAGGGTGGTTCATTCCTAAAGTTTGTTTTTCCTGGGAATATTTTACGGTGACGAAAGACATGGTATGCACAGTATTGCAAGGCTTTGCATCAAAAAAATTTTCTTGTCACGAAATGAGATAGGGGCTGGAGATGGCTCAGTCAGTAAAATGCTTGCCATACAAGCGTGGGGACCTAAGTTCAATCACTACCACCTACTTAAAGAGGGCAGGTATGGTGTTAAATTTGTAATCCCAGAACTGAGTGCACAGAGACAGGAATATCCCTAGCCGGCTGGTCTGGCCAAATGGATGAGCCCCAGGTTCAAGTGAGAGATCATGTCTCAAAAACCAAGGTGAATCCACAGTAACTGAAGAGAAATAAATCCTGAGGTTTCCCTCTGGCCTACACACACACACACACACACACACACCAAACACATACACACACCAAACACACACACACCAAACACACACATACCAAACACACATAAACATCCATACATGCACATGTGCATGTACACACTCATATGCACACATACACATATGCATACACGTACAAACACATATGCACATACAAGTACCTTCTGGTAAGTATCTTGATGGGTTTTCTGCTCACACTGACAGTTCATAAAATTAAAAGACACAGATAAACCTTCAGCATGACAGAAAACACCCAGGGAGCAAAGCACAAAACATGCTGGGAGGTGTCTTAACTACTGTGAGTTTCTACCCAGACATATCAAAATCTCCACCTGGTCCCTCAGATAGCACTGCCATGGTGTGTGTGTGTGTGTGTGTGTGTGTGTGTGTGTGTGTGTGTGTGTGTACATAAGAGTCCATCATGGCAGCAGGCAGCAGGTGTGGTGATTAAAACGGAAGCTGAGAGATCACATTTCAACTCCGTTATAATCACCACACCTGCTGCAGAGGAGACTGGGAGGGGTGTGGCTCTCAAAGCCAGTGATCATTGTCCTTCAGCAAGTTTGTACCTCAAAGCTTCCCCGAACAGTGCCACCAACTGGGAACCAAGTATTCAAATACCCAGCACTGAAGGACACTTCTCTTTCAAGCTACCACACATTGAAAAGAGACTTGCATTTGTATTCTATGAAACACACAAAATTGTACATATTGGCTTTATTTATAAGAAGCCCTAAACTCAAATTAATGCAAATCTCTATCAGTTAGGAAATGGGGAAATAGTGATGAATATTGATGCAATAGTGATGTGTTCATCATGGAATGCTGTATTGAAAGCTTAGGGGCATCTTCACCGTTCAAGTATCAGAAATATCAAAACAGCACCACACCATGGTCTCATTTACATGAATGGCCCACTGGGTTTAACTGTATGTTTGGAGATCAGCATAAGGAAGAAATGAGAGGTAAAGGAGACAGGACAGGGATGTTGGTGCAGCTTGAAAGTTGTCATGGACTAAGAGTATTTTCTGGAGGTGGAGCCCACAGAATCCGATGACAAATTGCAGTGGGACAATAGGAGGAGGCAGATTATGATTACCTCTAGTCCAGAGGAGGAGATGCTCAGACAACCAACTGTGAGAGGTCATAGTCATAAAACAGAGGAGTTCAAAGCCTACCCAAGTGGGTTCCATTACAGGCATTTCCTGCTTTGGCTTGAAATCCCAAAGGTGACACTCTGGGATGGGGAGGGTAAGTGTGAGCTCAAAGAGAACCAAACTTCACATGGATGGTATCTCAGTGGGAGTTGACTGTGAAGACATCAAGCTCTTGATGTCTAACACTGTAAATCATATGATCCTGCCTCTCCATGGCCAAGGCCTGTGGCTGGAATAATATCACCCTATTTGAAGAGATACACAAAGTTTCTAGGGCTCCAGTCATTTCTACAAACACTTCCAATTCAATGCCCATAACACAGTCTAAGATAACCAGGCACACAAGAAAGCAAACTATATTGCTGCTTCCTGGCACACACACACACACACACACACACACACACACACACACACACACACACACACACGCACACAGGCTTTTCTAGTAACAGAATTCTGGTCAAAACTAATAGGTAAGAAGTGGACTGAAATGATAGTCTCAATGTACTAAAAGAAACCTGTGGCCAAGAGTGAATTCTATGTCTAGAAAAAGGTCATCTTCAAACCTGCAGGCAGAATAAAGGTAGAAGGGGAAAATTGACTGTACAGAGTTCTCCCCTTCCACCTTTATGTGAGTTCTGAGGATCAAACAGTCACACTTGCACAGCAAGCTCACTTACCCATTAAGCCATCTCTCAGGCCTGATCGCATCAATGTTATTATGGGAACATTTTCTATGGACAATTTCCTTTATTATGAGCCCTAGAAATCTTGGATATTTCTACAAGTATGGTGATTCTTAACCTCTGTACCATCTCTTCAGGGCCCAAGTATGGTGATTGTATTCCAGCCCCGGGGCCTAGGCCATGGCGAAGCAGGATTATATCACTTACAGTTAAAACCAGGCAGCCATTCGTGTGAATGAGATCATAGTGGACTGTAGTTTTGATATCTCTGATAATTGCACAATGAAGATATTTCTCAATCTGCAATACGGCAAGCAACACTGTTAAGCTATAACCGCATTTAGTACATCTAACATCCAACATCAGAGCTTGTCCCACAGTCCACAACTGATATGGAGTATCAGCTGTCCACTCAGTGCCATAGTATGACTAGGAGCTGTACCTCACTGGGGCCACCCAGCATTGCAAGAGAGGCTTACACCAAATGTTACTAGCCTGAATTAAAAGCAAAATTGAAAATATGAATGGTTCCTATCCAACTGTCACTTTCATACCATCACCTTCTTACTCTGGTCCATAGTTTCTCACTAGAGACACTCTTCTTGCCTCAACATCTATTTGCTCATGGTCTAACTTGTTTGTGAAGACTTTTGGTGACTTGGTAATGGCTGACTCTTCTGATTCACATAAACTCTTCTCAGACTCTCCTTCCTAAGAGGCCTTAGCTCAAGGCCTCAGCAAATTCTCCCTCAGCAAGTCCGCTGTGCACCACTCTAAGTTTGTTCGCAGTGGACTAGGGATGTAGCTTAGTGGTAGAGTGCTTGCCAAGCATGTATAGGGCCTTCAGTTTGCTCCCTAACATCACCCCCCTTGTATATGTATATACTCCTATGTCCATATGTGTGTAGTCATGTATGTGTGTTACAGATATGTGTATATATTATACATTTATAGCTCTTGCAATACTGACATTATTCTTTTAAAAATCTATGCAAACTCCTCCAGTCAAAGATAATAAATCCTTTTTATGATATGGAGAGACTTGCCTAAAAGTGTCACAATTAATTACCAGCTGAAGGGAATATAAAGGAAGTGATAGCACACAGAACAGAAGCCCAGTGCTGGATCACAGAAGGTCCACTCAGTATTTCATAAAGTTGACATAACAAAGCTCTGGCCAACACATGGAGATCATTGACCCAGTCACGGCTTTATGAATGTATTCTTTAAGGAGAGGAAGCTGGTTTTCTTTCCTTTTACCCTTCATTCCAAATCTCCATTTTGAAGTCATTCAATTTCTCTCCCAAGAGAATATTTCCTTTTTATTTTCAACCAAGGTATCTGCATTTAGCGTTGTATCCAAAGACACAGCAGTGGGTGCTAATTTAGTAATTGAGTACAGGAATCTGAAGCGTAAGAAGAAAAGACTAGAAAATCTAAATATTCCTTTACAGGGAGTTGGCTTTCTATACTCTGAGAGCCTAATTGTGGGTAGCTTTTCAGAAGATCTGTAGGTGTTTCTTAATGAAAGAATGCAATGTTAAGTAACCATGGGGATGGCTGAATAAATCATGCAAGCTATGTGATAGATTACAGAGATGAATGTGTAACATCATGTAGCTTTAATTTGAAATATTTCTCTATAGATACTTGTGTATTACTTCTATAGAGTAAAATAGAGAGTAAAGACTATTATACTGTATTTCTAGGCCTTTGCTTTATCTTAATTTTTTTTACCTATTTTTATAATAACAGATTCAGATAACAACTCGGGAATTTTTCAATTGTGTCTGTTTAATTTTGGCTATTTCCCTTGGGTATGTTTTTATGTCTACATCTAATCAGCAACAGTGCTCTTGGTGTGTGAGAAATTACTAAATATGCTTGTAAAGGTTTGTGCTGCCTGGATTAACTTGTTCTCATTTAATGTCTGAAGCCCTTCCAAGAACCTGAGTCCTTGGGTACTCACCAATCAGCCAGTGCCATGCACTTCTCAGTTTAACAGGGGGAAGAAGGGGTTAGGGGCCAAAGTCTAGAACACATCATGATACTTAACTCTTTACACATACACAAAAACTTTAAGTAAAATATCACTTCCACTACCTTATCTTTAAGTTACAAACATCTGTGGTCTCAGTTTGTCTTTGATTATGTTAAGACCTCTTGATTTATTAGGAAAGTATTTATAGTACAATTTATTTCAAGTGGCTTCCCACATTTAAATTCAACTCTCACAGCCCTTATCTGAACAAGTTTCTACATTTTACCACATAAGATAAACACCTTAAAGGAAAGAAACAATAAATTCATAGATATAATTCAGCACAAAGATCCTATAAGGTTATACAATAATTATCTACCAAGAGTTATTTGACTTTTGCTAATATAGAAGTCTTAAATTTTGGCCAAAAATATTAGAATGTAATACCATTTTTTTAAAAAGAGAAATCACCCAGCCTGTCAGTCTCTGCATTTCCTCATCTAGGCACTGAAGCATAAGGTTTGGCATGAGTCCATGATTTAGTCTTAATAAGTGTTTAACAAAATTAGTACTTTAATGACTAGGGTAGAACCATCCAGGAGCCTCTGGAAAATCAATAAAAACACAAGCAGCAAATTGAAATTGACAATAAATTATGTGCTAAAAGACTTTTGCCCTTTGAATTTGAATTTGAATCTGCATGCTACTAATTGGTGTTATGTGAGAGTATCAGAAATCATATGAAAGCCAACCACTCCAGGCACTTCATGGAAGGGAGTGCCCTGAGCACCTCTTGAGCCTCCATGAAAGATGCAGCCTATCTGTGAAGTCTATTGGATGGTTAATTGTAACAACAACCTATCTTCTAATTCATAAGTACTTTTCATGATCTAAGAAAAGGGAATGTGGAAGATAAGAACAGATATAGTAGATCCAGTTCCTGTCCTCTAAGACTTCAATTTCTTCTTGCAGTTTTTTTAAGACATTATTCTTATTTGATCCTTAAGAATTTAGTTCAATGTTCTTTAATCATATTCACCTGCCCCGGCTCCTCCCATACCCATGCCCACTTCTCTATCTACCCAATTCCATGTTCTTTGAATCCTGTTTGTGGAATCCAATACTCTTGGGTGTAGGACATGCCCTGGAGTGTGGTTGACCTACCAGAGGTCACATCCTTAAAACTGACTCTCCCTCTCCCAAAAGCTATCCAATGGCCAAGAGCTTCTCCATGCTGGGAATTTCTGGCTTGAGCTTGGGCAGGTCTTATGCCTGCTGTCATAAGCACTGAGTTCATATGTACAACACTGTTTCACTATACTCCTCTGGCACCTCCAGCTCTAAAAATCTTTCTGCCCCCTCTTTTAGAAAGCTCCCTGAAGCTTAGAAGGAGAGATGTGATGCAGCTATCCCGTTTACTCTTAATCCACAGAAAGTCTACGTTTGTAGATATCATTTCATATGTTGGTAGTTTTGTTTGCTTTGTTTTGGGCTGAGCAGTATTCTGTATGTGAATACATCACTATTTGTTCATCCATTCCTGCTGCATAGAGATTTTGGTCATGTCTGGTTTGTCAAGGTCTGAATGAAACTATTACAAACATTAACATACAGGCATATGAATAGATACACATTTTAATTTGTCTGGTTCTAGAATTGCTGGGTCATGTGTAATGCTATCATGGTAAACATTTAACATTCCCTCTCCCCTCCTCCTGGTCTAAGTTCCTAATTTCAGCATTTTCTAATTACTGTGATATAAATAAATACTTCCATCCTGTTCTACTTCAAATTTCCAAAAGTGGCCAGACCAGAATATAAACGCAAATATATACCCATTTTTTTAAGAAAATGCCAAATTGTTTTGCAAAGGGGACTTTGGCTTCTGCATCCCTACCATGAAGTTCATGAATTCCATGTACTCAGCATTCTAGCCAGCAATCAACACTGACTCCTTTTAATTTAGTCATACTGTTTGGTATATGTTTTATCATTTTGGTTTTCCTCTGACTGTCCCCGTGACTGATGATTCTTCTCTTATACTTATTTGCCTTTTTACTTTAAATGTCTTTCTATTATTAAAATGCCTTTTCTCTTAGTACTGCATATTGACAGTTCTTATACTCTAAATCAGGAATTTTGGTTAAAGGTGTTTGTTTTTCCACTCATACCTTGTCTTCATTGTCATAACTGTCTGTTTACAAAGTATGACTTTTGTGCTGACAAAGTCTCATTTATGTTTAAAATTTGTTACATCTATTTATGCAGAGGGCTTGGGAGGCTGTGGAGAGCTGTGTCTGAAGGTCAGAGGACGTCTAAAGCAATTTCCTTCTAGCTGAAACATTCCAGGTGGAGGGAGGCTCCTTCAGTCCACAAAGTTGCAAGTTCTAAGCCAAAACCTTCCCCTAGGAAGCAGAAAGGATACCGAGGAGACCTGAAAAGCAAACCATCACCGCATATCTGGGAAAGCTGAATGAGAGTCAGGAGGCCCTTACCGAGGGTTATGAAAGCAGCAAGCACCTGCTGGGGGGTAGGAGGAACGGGCACAGGGACGGACACTCTGCCCTGTCAAGCTGCCTGCCAGCTATGCAGACAGCTCTAGCATTGCAATGCAGACAGCTCTAGCGTTGCAGTATTTCTGACTTGTTGCCCATGCTAGGGCAGGTCTTTCAGTGGTCTAGCTGTCCTTTGAGTTGTCCCCCTCCAGTACGTTCCCTGCACCCATGTGCCCATTGGCTCTCCAAGATGGACTTTGGTACAATTGTTATTTTGGTTTGACAATTTGCAAAATTTGGTCCTCTCTTTCCATCAGAGAGATCCTAGAGTTTGAACTTGGGTTGTCCAGCATGGTGGTAAGCTGCCTCACCCACTGAGCAGCACTGCCTGCCCTCATATACCTTTGGTTGCTGTAGTTGTTATTGTTCTCATTGTTTGCGCTTTTTATGTTAAAAAGTATACTGAACTAAAACATAGTTGTTCCTAAAATGTCTTCTAGAATTTAAAAGTTGGATGCAATTGGCACATGTAGTGACTTGACATTTGGTATGAAAGTAAATAAAAGTAAAACTTTAATTTGATTACATTTCTATCCCCAACTGATTTATTGACTAGGTTCTATTACATAAGGCAAGGTACCTATTGAACATTTCCCCCATTGTTCAATGTCCTTTATGGACACCTTCTGCACAAGTTTTGTTGTTTCCAGTTTAATGTGACGGGAGGTATGGTACACTGTTAGCACTTGCACATGGATTTAAAATTGTCCCAGCTGCATTTTGAAATATTTCTGCCACCATATAATTCTTTTGTGTTTGAAAGTGCAACTAAAAAAAATGTTTTTCAGCATTTAAAAATTCCTTTCAAAGGGGTAGGCATGCCTGAGAATAGAAGATTAGATTCTAGCAATTGTAGCTGAATTGTGCCCACCGAGTTTCCTAAGTAACAATCGTGTTACCAGCTGCACTTCATCTCTCAGGCCAAACTCTGGTCCAGATAGACTGTCTACAGGTCTTGAGAAAATGATCTCTGACACTAGGTAGGTCAGACCTAGAAGACACAGAGAGGCAGTCTAAATGCACGAGGAAGTCAACTTCTTCCTAAACAGAAGCTACTGAACCACCAAATCATGGGAACAAAACCTCACTTCATCTGTAAAGCATAGACAGGCCTCTGCAGAAAACCTTAGTGCAAAGGGGACGCTATGAGCTTCCCTAGACTCTGTCTCTTCTTTTCCCCATTAGTTTATCTAGTGGGTATATTGGTTAGCTTCAGTTGTCAACTTAACACAACCTACAAACCCAGGAAGTGTCTCCCTAAGGAATTACCTGGTTTGGGTTGGCCTGTGAGCAATTTTTTTGACTGATTTAATTAGGGTAGGAAATCCTGCCCTAAATGTGGGAGACAGTGCCTCTCACTGGCTGGACCCTGCACTGCATAGAGTGATGAAAGCTAGTTGAGCATAGAATGGGAACAAGCTGGCACTGTGTGAGTTCTCTCCCTGCCCCTGACTATAGATCAGATGTGACCAGCTGCTGGAGTTCCTGCTTTGACTTCTCTGAAATGACAGATGGTAACCTGGAATTATAAGCCCAATAAACCCTTTTCTCTCTAAAGTTGCCATTTATCAGGATATTTTATCATAGCAGCGGATATGAAATTAGAATTGTAAGAAGATGATTTTCTCACACAGACTTTGGTATTTATTTTTCCTTCTCTTTATTTAGTGAATTTTGATAAACATATTTTATGATTAAAGACCAACTATGAGACTGAGATAACCTCTTAGTCTTTTTCAAATCAAGCCAGGTTTCAATTAAAAAAAATATTTCTTTAACTAGCTAAACATTTTAGACTATTCAAATTATTTTGAAATGAGAGTACTTTGTCCATCTGGAAAGTCTCAAATAATCAAAGATCCTAGGGAGTTATAGGAATGAATATCTATAAACATTTAGCTTAAAAGAAATTATTTAGATCAGAAGTCATCAAATGTTATGTGAATATGCATCTATAAACATTCTAGCTTGAAAGAAATTATTTAGAGCAGACGTTATCAAACTTTTCTTTATGAAGGATCAGATGGAAATTCCAGGTTTTGCATGGCAGAGTATCTTTGCCGCTGCTACGTCGCTCTGCTGTTGTGGCATAAAAACAGCCATAAGCAACATGTGAACCAGTGAGCATCATCATTGCCCAACAAAATCGTATTCATAAAAAAAGGCTCAGGATGTGGTTTAACTCCAGGTTGTACTTTTCAGAACCCTGGTTTGGATTGACAGCTCATTAATCTGAGCCTTTCTAAGAGAAAATTCATTGCAATACAATTTGTGTAAAAATAAATGAAATTTAAGGATAATTCATCTCATTTAAAGACCATTTTATATATTCTAGGAATGTGATATTTTAACCATAATATGAATAGAATGAATTCTGTCAGAATACTTTATAGTTTTTACATACTTTGTCTCATTTAAAACTTCTGTGTTTTGCATACATTTGAAAAGATAATGAACATTTAATTGAACAATGTAAAAATTCATAAAGAACCATTCTTGAAATGGTTTGATATAGGGTTATTACTTCAGTGCTTAGCTAAGTAAATACAGTAGATACATTTCAACTTGGCAACCCCCCAAGTTCCTTAATGACCAAGATAGGACACTGGTATAAAGTGGCTACTGAGTCCACATGTGATGATTGTAACAAGGGCAATAAAGATTAATTATTATGAGAAAGCTGTCTAAAAATGAGCCTTCAAATCCCTGATGCATCTTGGAGGATATAGGATACATCAATAAACTGGGATGCCAAAAGACACATGTATGCATGTATATGCCTGGGAATCTTAAGCCAACAACCTGAGTTCAAGTCCTCACTATGCTGCTGCCTCTTGTTAACTTTCAGTTACAGGAAAATCAGTCTCTGGACTTTGTCGTCTGTGTGTTAGTGATAATAAAAGTAGCTATTTTGCTGTTTCCATGGGCATTGCATGCTATAACCCACACACGGTGCTCAGAACAGACGTGCACATAACAAATAAGCAGTGAGTGGAGGCTACCAGCAATTACTGCTTCTATTATTATTTGATGGTGATGATTATAGTGCTCAAATGCACACTCAGCAGACCCAGAGAACTCCAAAGTGGTCCTAGACACTTCATAATTCACCACCAATGACTGGCTAATGGGGTGGATGCACAGAAAGATGTTAATTGCTTTGAGTGTATAATAAGGATGTATTAGCACTAATCTGATTGGAACTGTTCAGATTTTTAGCACAAATTCAACATCTAAACTAGGGGAATTAATCAAAGAGGCTAGAATTATCAATGACATGTCATTAATAGACATTCAAAGAGAAAGAACATTTAATATGTATCTATACCACAACACTTAGACCAGCCCTGGTTACAGCTATTTCCCCTATACTTCCTTCTAACAGGTAGGCAGGGATAACTCTGTAGCTGGAGAATTTCTCTCCAGCTCCCGCCAAGTCCCGCCAGTCCCAGAGCCCACTTATAAAATAATCACTCAGACATTTATATTACTTATAAACTGTATGGCCATGGCAGGCTTCTTGTTATCTACTTCTTCTATCTTAAATTAACCCATTTCTATAAATCTATACCTTGCCACGTGGCTCGTGGCTTACCAGCATCTTCACATGCTGCGTGTCATGGAGGCGGCTGGCAGTGTCTCCCTCTGCATTCCTGTTCACTCAGTTCTCCTCTGTTAGTCCCATTTATACTTCCTGCCTGGCTACTGGCCAAACAGTGTTTTATTTATTGACCAATCAGAGCAACACATTTGACATACAAACCATCCCACAGCATAACTCCATCTACCCAATACTTTAAGGGATGAAAGCAAGAGTACTGGTACACACACACACACACACACACACACACACACACACACACACTCCTTCTCTCCATCATTACCCATGACTCCAACCTATACTATGGTGAACTGAGCACATAATTTTAAGGCTGAGAGATTTTCATGTCCACCCTAGTAATCACCCTCTATAATCATCCACATATACCCCTAGAATGCTTCTCTGGCCTTGGGGAGGTAAACTCTGGGAAGAAAGAAACTTCAACAACTTCAAAGCCACTTGTTCTGAGAAGTCTAAGGCCTTAGTACCCAGAGAATGGTGTGGAAGCTGAATATGGGTTCATGGTGAATACAGCTTTATACTTAAGGATTCCCAACTATAGAGAAGGGCATGACTAGAAGAAAAGCAGAGCCCAAGACATGGCCTAGGGTGAACTAGCTGACATATAAATGAACCACGGATTATACATGACTGGAGAGATAAGAATAAACAAGGTCTTGTGACTGGCCTTCTGGGAAATGGTAAAGGTCAGCAATTAACTGAAACTATGTGAGAGTCCAGGTATCAAGATGTTCATCAATAAATTGCTGAAAATCATGATACATAATAGCAAGTTGACTAAATGCTACAGGGGCATGGGTCTTAAACTCAGTCCCATCCAAAGGCCCAATCATCCAAGAAAACAATAAATAAATCAAGATGATAGCTTCTTGTGTATACTATCAGTTAGCTGACATTAAAGTTCCTAGTTGGATCTCCTATTAATTAGGATAGTTTAACACCCCTGCTATATCAATGAATGCTGGGTCAGAGAGATACAGGATGTTGCAAAGTTGTGATATCATAGTTCCATGAAAAGTAGATAATGACTGGTATTAAATGAACAGCCTTTAAAATCCTAAGCCCAGGCTGCTATCTCTGAGAAGTATACAGCCATGCTCTGAGGTGTGCCTTTCTTTCTGAATGCCTCTTTGCCTCAACTCCATACTTAGGTCTATATTAAAATACCCTTATTAAACCCAACCCTGCTTTGGAAAGAAATCCCAAGTCCAGGTTTCTTAAAGAATTGGGAGTCTGGGGTACTTAAAGAATGGGGAAGGCAGTTTAGAACTTGCCTAATTACCTTCTGTTGCTGTAATAAAAACACTGATCAACAATCGTATGGGGAAAGGAAGGGTTTGTTTGGCTTCTAAGTCCTGATCATGATTCATCTTTGAGAAAAATCAGGGAAGAACTCAGGTAAGATCAGAGGCAAGAGCCACAGAAGAATGTTCCTTACTGGCCTGCTCTTCGTGGCTTTCTCGTTTGCTTTCTTATGACCCAGAAACATCTGCCTATGAGTGGATTGGGTCCTTCCACACTAAACATTACTCAAAAAAAATGTCCCACAGACTTGCTTAAAGGCTAGCCTGATGCAGGCATTTTCTCAGTTGCAACTCTCTTCCTAGGTGGCTTGGGTTTCTGTCAAGTTGATAAACGCTAAACAGAACAGGAAGTTTATAGTCTTCTCATCTTTAAGAACGTTATCAGCCTCACAGGCCAGGCCAGCCTCATGTCTCTATGGGGAAAGAAAGACAGCATCTTCATCGAATCTGAAGGCAGGGCCTGACTTCCAGAGCAGAATGTCAAACATACGACTACCCCAACACATCTATCTTTATTGTTGTTTGCAAAGAGGCTGTAAGGAATTTTTATCTTTGATGATACAGGTGATCTTTTTAAACTACCTATCTCTAAACCCAACCTTGAAGAAAAACCGAGCAAGACTCCTCCATGCAGAACCATTTGCTTTGAGATGATCTATATAAATGTGAGTTTCCTGAAAAGTGCCCAGGTATGAAGGACCAAATAAGAAGTAATCCAAAGCAACCGTACTTCTTCCTAGAGCAAAGGAGATTTGCCAGATTCCTTGGAGAGGGTGCTGTAGCATGAATCTATAAATTGCAATGATATGCCTGAAATCTCAAGGAGAAAACATCAGTCATCTATGTTCAGGAGAAAATAGAATACCACTTTTCAGATGTTATCTCTCAGCCTCAGCCCACTCACAGGACCCAGGAGGTGCTGTTACCTGTCTTTATTTGTGCTCTCCTTCTCTTCCTCAAAACCAAAAGGCTATTCTACCTAATAATCCGATTTGGCATCCCAGGCCAATCAGAGTATAAATATCTTGAGATAGGTTCCTTGTCTCTTTCTGTCACATGGATAGAAGTATCTAGCTCCTTCATCTAGCATGGCAGGTAATTAGATGTATGGTGCTGGTTAGATGTGAAACAGGAGTACAAATTCCTTCTCAGTCGTGGTCTCTGTTTGTTGATGTATGGGCTATATCATTTCCTTGACCAGATGACTCTTAAGGAGAGAGAATCTTGCTCAACTCTGACTTAAGAGCAGAAAATTGGAAACACGACACACAAGAAGGGCTTCGTGTTGAATGATTGGACCCATGAAATAAGGAATGGTGAACAACCAGAAGAACTGCTTAGGATTGGTGCAGTCCAAATACACAGGAAAGGTTTATTGATAAGCAGAATCAGACACTAAATTGGGGATCAAGATTCAAAAGGCAATGCATCTACCTAATAGCCCCAGAGTACCAGAATGAGCCAAGACCCCAAATCCACACACCTATAGCCTTTAGTATCTGTCTTTCTTAGACAGTCTTTCTTACTTCCTACCCCTTGTACTCATTTGCACATCTGTCTTCCAACCAGCATGCTTCCTCAACACATGTTCTCACTTATCAGGTAGCTCATTCTTTGGCTACCTTACTGCTTTGCATCTAACCAGAGACCAGTGGCTGTTGATGGGTTGATAAAGCAATGGGGGAGATGCAAGGCAGACATGTGCAGAGTGAGGCTTATGTTTGGAAACTAAAACTCTGGGAGGTACAGGGGCATCTCCTAAGTCACAAGCTGAGATGCAACACAGTAGACTAGAAGAGCTGGCTCTGCCTGAGAAGATGCCAGTCATTTTCAAGCCCGTGGACACATTTTACAAAACAGTCAGACATCAAAATGGCATCAGTTGAGTGTGCTTTTGTTTCTATCTTCTATTTGATGCATCCAATTATTGACTTCCATTACAGTGCTGTTAAGGCACTGAATTCACTTAGGTTTCATTTGAAAGCAATGGTGTAATTCTGTGCAGCAAGAAGCCAATCAATCTTCAGTATCAATGGCAATTACAAGTATTGACTGCCCAGCATGGTCTAGTCCCTAACAAAGAGCACCCCATGGAGAATTTCCCATTCTGCATATGAGAAAACTGAGTCTTCACAGGGACAACATGCTGATGCTTTCATATTCAGTGTGGGAAGAAGTGGGCTTTAGACCTGTATTTATCTGACAATGGAGGCCAATGTCAGGGCCACAAAACTCTGGGGATTCTCTTTTTAAGGACTTCTTTCTCATCTTTGTATCCTTCCCCGACCCCAGGAACTATACTTTATTATGTATATCTTTGTTCAATAAGTTTTTATTGAGCACATATTAATGTCAGGTCTTAGGTACAACAATGAGTAAGTCTAACAAAATAACCTATCTTGTCTTCTTGCTGGACTTGAAGGTGCATATAGGAAGGCAACATGCTTGCCTTTTTCTCTCTCATACTGCAGAATGACTGAGACAACTGAATATATATGGAATCAAAACTTGAATAATTACTCTGAGACAAGGAACACTAGCCAGAGAATGTGTGGGGGAGATCTGGCCCCACCCCTCATCTGCCATAAGATGGAGTGGGCAAGGGAGCCGCCCCCTGAAGATGTGAGAGCATAGGAGTTGATCTCATACCCCACTTCTGCCATGTGGTGTCATCAGTGAGGGAAAGATGCCCCCATCTTCTACTCCCTACCCCCCCCCCCCCGCCACATGCTTCCCTTGCCATCCGTGGCAGTCAGGAAAGCTGGTTTCGTGGGCCATGAGAGCAGGAGAGCTGGTCCTGCCCCTCACCAACTGCAACACTAAGGAGAGTGGGCCATGCACCTCGCCTAGGCAAAACAGTAGAGCTGGCCCAGGTGGTGTGGGTATGGATGAGTCAGACTACAGGGCATGAGAACAGAACTGGTCCCTCTCCTTGCTGCCTACTGCATTGGGTGAGTTATCCCAGGAAGGGCTAGAGAGTTCACCCAGTTGGTGACTATGAGGGAAAGCTGGTAGGTTGACTAATCCAGCCACCACCTAGGCTCAGAACCATGGCTATGAGTTGGCCCACCCCAACATTCACCTCATCTATGATCTGCTGGAGCTTGTGAAAGGGCAGGACCTGCAGATCCAAAGCTTCAGGATCTCCAACAGGAGTCCCAGTGGGGACCCAGTATCAGTAGTGTAGCAGAAGGCAGAGGCCTTGAAACCAAACCAATGATTCAGCAAGGAACACTTACAAGTAAAGATGTATGCACTGAAGGGTATACTGTGTGACTCACTGGGCCACAGGACAGCATCCATGATCAGATTTTTGTTGTTTTGTTTTGTTTTGTGGAGATGGTTTGTTTTGGTTTATATTTTTAATTTTATTTTATTGGGGGATGTGTTTCAAGGGCAATGGGCAGATACTATGAAGGAACAGGGAGATAATCAGGATGCATGATGTGAAATCCACAAAGAATCAATAAAAAAATTAAAAAAAAAAGAATCATTTAATCCAAAGCTCATTTTAGGGCAGAAAGGGAATGTTGAGTACTGCTGTGCTGGCTGATAAACACAGAAGCAAATACAGATAGAGAAGGTAAACAGCCAGAGACAATCATTTATTTTGTTTACTCTACCATAAGCAGAAACTAACTGCTCTTCAACCCGACATAATAGTTGTGGCCCTGGGGCTGAAAGGTGTTCCTTTCAAATGAGGGTTATTATGGGAAAGGAGCGTCTGGAGTAAAAGCTGGTGTTAATGAAGCTGAGATTCTGTCTTTGTGATTACAAGAAACCCAGCCCCAGGTTACTGTCCCTATAGCTTGTGTATGAGGAGATCATTTCTCTCAGGATATACTCCTGGCAGATGCATGCATGGGAAATGCATCTATGTCGACAGACGACACAATTCTTTTCCTTTAATAAGAATGAGCCCTGAGTGTCTGTTATCTAAATCCCCTGGCTTGCAGGAACAGGCTGAAGAGAGAAAAGGAGCATTTACTCAAAGAAGTATTTCCAAAGATCCCCAGGTACCATTTACCTGCTGAGGGTGCCCTGGGGTACACACCTGCTGGATGGTAATTAGATGTTTTCAAAAACCTTCCAATCCATCTGGTTACTCTCTTCCATTACCTGTGAGAGGAACTTTGCCAAGCTCTCCTTTAAGTCTTACAAAAGTGTCCTGTGGTTCTACTTTCTTAAGATACATGGTGTATATATACGAGTGTACGCAAACGCTCTTATGTGCATCTGTATATCTGCATGTGTTTGTGTGTTTGTATATTACCCAGACACGTCTCCTGTAGCTGTCAGCATCTTTCTGTAGGACCTTACGCCACATTACACCTGAAGCTATTTCAGACTGGAAACTCAGAGCACTGTGTTTGTTGTTTGAAATCCCAGCTTTGATTCCAAGCTGTCTGACCAGGGAGAAGTCTCCTAACTTTCTCCTGTGAGCCTTAGTGTCCTTGGCTGGAAAAGTAGCTAAAGCGCTGACCTTATGGAATTGTAGGGGGAAAAAAAAACAAGACACAGACAAATAATGGACCCAATGCATCTTTAGTAAAGGAAATTCTCTGAAATTTGCTCTAATACTCTGGCAGATCATTTAACCTTTCTGAACCCACTTCCTTTATGTACAAAATAGGGGGGCTAACAGTCCTTAACTCACAGGATACTTTGTCAGGATTAAATTATTTAGTGTATGGCAGGTGCTGGACAGTGTTTGGAAATGTAAGATGCTCTCAGAAAGTGCTGTCCATCACAGCTACTTCTACAACTGCCATCATCATCATCATCACTGCCATCCCAGATAACCTGGCCAAGTGAGTGCCCTACAAACATTTCCTCAGCCCAGATCTTCAGAACTAAAAGTTCCTTAATATTTTGTGTCTAATTGCCCACAGGCTTGAGCTACACCAGGCAGAAGTAGCTCCTTGCACAAATGTCTCTCAATATAACTTTTTAAAAACAAAATGCATTTAAAAAATGAAAATACCACTCAATGGAAACATTTCTCTATTTACTCTTATCTGAAGTACTATCAAGGGAAGGGTAGTGGGTCTCATGGGTCTGAGGAAGCAGAGGCTTTGTAAGGAGCAGAGTCAGGTCTGGAGAGCTCCAGCCAATATGGACACAGCAGGCATGTCCAAAAGCTGTAAGCAAATTTGGAATACATCCAATCACCTCCCATTGTGTGAAGACAGGGTAAGAATGACACAGGCCTGAGGCCAAGACACCAGAAAGCCTGAGAGAGGGTCACAGGCCATTTCTGTAATTGCCAGGTGGCCTTGTACAATCCTACGTGTACTGCCACAGTTCTGCAAGATGTTCCAAAGTTGCCAAAGTAATGTGCAATGAGGAATGAAGACCAAATCCCCATTCATTTTCATTACCTTTTAATTCTGTCTCTTGACACCAGACTAAAGGTTAAAATCTGGGAAGTGAAATCAGAAGGATATCAACATTCACTGAAGAACCATAAATTTCTGAAAAAAAAAAACGCAAAAAAATCCTATTTTACTCTTGTGAATGTTGCCATTGTAGCAGGGATGAAATAACTCATTTTCCTCTTTCCCATCTTCCATGAACTGACAAATGTCTCTCCCATATTATAGACCGACATTGCCTAAGCATCCTTCGATCAGAATGACAAATCACTTTTTCACCTATGTACAAGATCTGAATTTCTGTACTTGTTACTAAATGGGTAGAAACAAAGTCTGCTCTTCGTATTCACTGAACAATTCTAAGTCCCAACTGAGTGTTCTGGGCACCAAATACGTATCAGGACACAAAAGAGACTAAGAAACCCATCCTTGTGGATCTCATATTCTAATGGAAGAAATAAGACAGTGAATTATAACCTCAACAGATAAACAAATGATTTTAAATGTCAGAAAAAGATTCATTGGCTCAGCTGGGTGGTGCTGGCACATGCCTTTAATCCCAGCACTCTGGAGACAGAGCCCGGTGGATCCCTGTGAATTTGAGGCCAGCCTCATCTACAGAGAGAGCTCTAGGACAGGCACCAAAACAACAAAGAGAAAAAACCCTGTCTCGAAAAAACCAAAAAAAAAAAAAAAAGATTCAATGGCTCAGAGGAGATGAATAATTTAAACATTATAAGCCCACCAAAGTTGGAAATCATAACTAGATAGAATTAGAGCTTTGATAGATGTAATGTTTTTAAAACTATTAAACTTATGTATTTTTCATTCATCTTTAATCATAATACCCTGGGATCCTCAATCCTAATGGTGTTCAATGCCATAGAGAAAGAGTAGGCATCATCTGGAATTACAGAATTCTTGCTCCATGAGGACTGTCAGATTAGATTTATTTTGAGATCATAACAAGACAATAGCTCTGACAGCTAGGTATTGTCAAAAGAGGGGAAGTTCAAAAGCTCACTTCCTATATGAAAAGTCCTAGCAAAGATGTCCAATACGCTGTATGTCCTAGGTAGAGGAATCCCAAGAGTGAACACAAATACACATTGATGGGTGATACAGAGAATGCTTCCAGGGAGGTCAGAGAGACGAGTTTTTATTTTTTGTCATCTTTTATCTGCTTCTGTGGATCAGTCCTCAAATGGGGTAGTGAAATCACACAATGGAGCAATGAGGGTTGCATAAGTGTCCCCCACTGTAACTCCAGGAGAACACTACTGCTGTGTATCCATCTTCCAAAGATCAGGTAAAGAAGAACATGAACGGCCTCATGGCATAGTCAGACAGAAAATGACTACTTTGTCAATCCAGATCCAAACACCCCGTTTTATGGCTCACTGATAATATGGGAAACATTTAGAAGTTTCCTGCATTTTCCTTTTTTGGGGTTATGGGGGTGAGGAAGCAAATGGTAGGTGCCAGGCAAGAAGGTCTTGGAACAGGTCTGCTAAGATAACTTTCTATTCACAGCCAAAATGTATGGGTGGTGAACATTAGTCTAACCTCATAATGGCAAGACAGAGCCACACCAAACCAAGAAATAAGGTAGAGAGGGAAAAGTGGTAAGGAAAGCTGCTATGAACAAAACAAACACACCGATAGAGAGACAGACAGACACAGACAGATGTCAGCTTCATCAGTTACAACCTAAGAGACATAATAAAAGGATTCATAGAGACAGGGCTGGAAAGAATGCTGTCAAGAAAAGTCAACAAAAGTCAACAAAAGTTCCCTAGAAACTGCAGCTTTCATCATTTTTTTTTCTCTACACCTATCACCATCTTTTTGATTTTGAAGAAGGGAAAACTTTCAAGCTGACATAAACCTTCACAAAAGTGGATTTCTCCATCCATTGGACTGGACATTTACCTATTAGTGACTGAATTAATCTGAAACACAGTATTTAATGAATGAGAGGATAAAATATTAACAAAATAATCTTTTCACAGTTGGTTTCATTCACCTAGACAATAAAGCTATGTGGGGTGTAAATCCTAATCCCTGGTCTAAGCACCAGTTACTCAGCCCTTAGGACTTATCCTGCAATCTTCTACATGCACATGGAGTCAGCCGATTTAGCCTTGGCACATGTGGAGAGTTCAATGACTATTCTGGGATGTGTCTAGAAAATTAAGACTTTCTGTTTAGGACTTCTTAGAATTGTTTGTTGGAAGGAAGAAGTGTTTTTCTGCCTATGGATATGCCTATAAAACCTTTAAGCAAAATATTTAATAAGTCCCACAAAAGATATGCCTGAGATAGAAGAATAAATTTACTAGTAGCTGCAACTCAATTTCTTCCTTCTTTCCTGCCCAATTGTCACAAGAACTCTCTCAGTGATCAAAAACATTACTTTGAACAAGTTGAAATCTCTCCCTATTGGGGGGGTCTTTTTAGAGCTCCTTACCAAAGTGGCTGCCCCCACCTTCTCAGCACCTTCCTCAATATTACTATAGCTATCAGGAAGCTGGCATAATTCTATGACTGGGTATCTTAGTTACTCTTGCATGCTGGATGAAAACACAGAACAATGAGGTGGTATCTGGTCAGCAAAGAAAAAAGAAAAACCAATATGTGTTGCATTTAGAATACAAAGGAGATGATAGATTCCGTGTTTTCATCTAAGTTTAGATGTGATCCATCCCAGCTACATATTGACCTTGACTGAGGGTGGTCTTTTGTGAAAGTGTTCATGTTATGTAGGAGAATATTCATTGAAGCTGGCTGTGTGCAGGCCACCTCCATCCCCTCAACCTGCTTTTCTCACTCACAACTTGTTCAAGAATTTGAATTAGCTTAACAGAGTTGATAAGCTTTTGAGTCTCCTTACTTGATATCTTGTCTGCTCATCAGGTTTGGAACTAAGCTTTCAAATGGGGCTGTAATGGGTGCTCTGTGTATATAGTATAGGTTTTAGCTTAGTATTTTTATGGAATTCCTGACTGTGAGAACTAGTGGGTCTCTGACTCTGACTCTTGTGCCTGCTCTTAAGATACTTTTCCTTCTATTGGGTTGCTGTGTCCAACTTTGATAGGATAGTTTTGCTTTATCTTATTATATTTTATTTTGTCATGTTTGGTTACTATCTCTTAGAAGCCAGTTCCTTTCTAATGAGAGATAGAATGGAAGTGAATCTGGAGAGGAGGGGAGGTGAATCTGGAGAGAAGGGGAGGTGGAGAAGAACTGGGAGGAGTAGAGAAAGGGAAAACTATAATCGGGATATATTATATGAGAAAAGAATCTATTTTCAAAAATGGAAAATGAAAGAGGGGTTGGAAATAAGTTCTTTGAAGACAGACACTGCAATGCCTTATTCATTGTTTTATCCCAGTGACTTCTCAGTGCTGAAGGAACAGTGCATGCAACAACCAGAGATCTTACAAGGTCTCAAATTGGAACCTAGAAACTTAAGTCCTTAATATTTGGCTTAGAGCACTGGAGAAAGATACATGAAGAAAAAACAAGCCAGTTATTCCAGGCTCCAAAAGGGCAGAACAAACAAATGTAGAATAAGCATTTAACTTTGGGACCTACAAGGTAGCTCAGTGGGTAAGGGCCTTGACTACCAAGCCTGACAATCTGAGTTCCCATCCCAGAACTCACAGAGGCCACTAACTCCATCAAACTCTTCTTTGACCTCCACATGCGTGCTGTGGTATGTGTATGTGTGTATTTGCACACATGTACATGCACCCCCCCACACACACACAAAATAAACAAAAGAAGAATTTTTAAATACTACTTTATAAAACTATTCCACATGTGCTCAGAGTGAGACAGGAGGATGGACTCCTTTATCAGAATTTATTTCAGATAACCTGCCAAGACACTCAAAATGCCCAATTCTCAGCACTCTACTATCCCTAGAAAATGAAATGTCTGTGGAGCCTTGGGTGGCCACAAGGAAGGTTTAGGAAAGCATTGACTTGCACCGTTGTGACATAGAGAAATCATTTCCTGAAGCTTGTCCAGATGACAAGATAACACTAGAGAGCAAAAGATATGTTCTCCATTGAGAAAGCAGTCTAGGAATGATCACAGTTTCTGACTTGCTCTCAAGATATTTTGGGGTCTAGCTATTTGGTATTTAGCTCCCATTTGATTGTTTTGAAGAATAATATTTTCCCATGTATCTGAGCACATAGATATGTACTATGTGGGATACATGGAAACCTTATGAAAGGATCTAGATTTAGGCTCTTTTTAAAAAAATCTCAGTGCTATTTATTTTTTTTTCTTTTAGTAGCACCAACACTCACAATCTGGTTTTTCTCTGATCTAACTCTTGGCAATGCAATCATCTCAGCTGGGGAAGAGTAGCTGATTTTCTCACCCCCCAAAAAAGGCATCCAGTTTCTCTGCATGATAGATACCTTGCCAGATGCTATAGAAACTGTGGTGAGAGCAGATAGAATGTTTGTCCTCTGAGGTTATGGTCACAAAGGGAAACTAACACTGAAGAAGGAATTACTGTTGAGCTGAGTGTTACAAAAGGGGTACACCAAACTGCTGTATATATGAGGACTAGCCACACCTGCAGGGAGATACACATAGAGCATTAAAACAGAGAAAAAGTGTTAGCTAAGATGTCATTGCATATCTTTAGAGTTAAGAATTCAAATTTGCATTTGTGATTCTAATTACACCAAGTTGTGTTGGTGTGTATGTCTGTGTGCATGTTAGTGTGTGTGCAGATGCACGCCTTGGTGGGTGTATGTTATGTGTTCACACATATAGAGGTCTGAGGGCAGCCTTAGATATTTTTCATCTGGTGCTATACACTTTGTTTGTTGAGATGATGTCTCTCATTTGTCTACAACTAACCAGTAAGGCCCAGGGATCCATCTGCCTCTACAGTGCTAGATTACTAGTGTGTGCCATCACACCTGGGTTTTTTGTTTGTTTTTAAGGTGAGTTCTGGGGTATGTTTGCAAGGTAAGTATTTTACTGATGGAATATTACTCTAGCCCTATGCAAAATCTTAATGTAAACAATGAAGCACCAGTAGCTGGCTGGGATAGCCTATTGTAGTTTTTAAAGAAGTTATCATAAATGACGTAGATACATTACTTTCAAACATTTTAAAAGTATAATTAGAAAGAGAAGAACCTGAGTTAAAAAGTACATAGGATCTTTCTCTACTATTTTTTTACAAATATGTTTCAATCTATAAATCAATGCTTAATTTAAGCAACTAAAATGTAAGTCTTATAGGGCTAGTTTAAATGAACTAGTGTTGGATGAAGATGCCTGGGTGATCTGACAGTTTTTACTAAGATATCAAGATTCCAGCAACATTGGGTGCTTGGTCATCAAGACTTCTATTAGTTGCTTTTCATATTTTTAGTGACTGAATGAGTGAGGAATCCTTTTATTTTTATTTATTTATTTATTTACTTACTTACTTACTTACTTAGTTTTGAGACAGGATTTCTCTATGTAGTCCTGGTTGTCCCAGAACTTGCTCTATTGACCAGAGTGGCCTTGAACTCAGTGATTTGATTTGCCTGTCTCTGCCTCCTGAGTGCTGGGATTAAGGGCATGTATTGCCACATCCAGCTCCAAGGGAATTCTTAGTGAACAGAAAGTCTCAGGCTGCTAACCTCAAGTGCAAAGTCATGGTCATTATAATGAAATATTCACCGAGTGTTTAAGAGGGCCTCTTAGGAGGTCAACCAGCCAATCTCATTTTCAGAGATCACACATATAATAGCGCCTGTGAATCATGAACACATTTTAAAAGCAGAAATTGTAATTCAGTGTAGGATTGTTTATATTTCTCTCTTTAATATTTTATCCTTTATTCCTAACAAGACCTAACTCAGACATCAAGGAACCATGTAAATACTGGTTGAATTATTAAACAGATTCTCTCTGAGCATCTCAAGGACTCTACATGCTCTCCCAATCTACATTTCTATCTAGGCAAAGATGGTCAGAACCACATTTCAACCACAAAACCTAGAGTTGGCATAGTCATCTGGATAATGTGGATCCTGGGATTCATAGCTCAGATTTCACTGGAAGGTGTAATTAACAACCACTTATTATATTCAATTAAATATGTTTCCTTTTTCTCTTAGGTTCCTCCACTATACCAAAAAATCGGAGAAGCCCAGTTTTAACTTCATCATCTCTGAGATTGGTCAAGCCTCTGGGACTGAAATTAAGAGCATTCATGTTCATTAATTTAGCACCTACATGTTCCTTAATATACCCTCTGTCACAATGAAAAGAAAGAGCCGATGCTTATTACTTAAATAATATTTGTTAAGCAGTATTATACATACTTTATAAAGCTTTCACTCTTTATTTAACCTTCACAAAACACATTTAACTTGTAGGTAACAAAACTGAGGAATGTTGAGATTGATCACCTCAGTATCATTTTGGCAATGTTAACATTTCCCACATTTAAATCACAAGCTTATCTTTCTCTTGAACTCAAGACAAGTATGTCTAACTTCATACTTAACCTCAGTCCTCAAATACAAGCATGTATAAACCAAAATACTGAGCATGCTCTCCATACACCACCATGATAACTTTTGGGCATCCCCATAGAAATCTTAGTAACTTTCATATCAGGGAATGGCAACTACTGTCCATCCAGTTACTCAAAACAGCAAATACACCCCTTCTGAACCCCCCTTTCACTCTTGCTCTGCATCCTAGCTGGGAGCATGTTCAGTCAGCTATACCACTAAATGGAATCAGGACTATTTCTTCTCATCATTCATGACACTGCTATAATTCCTCAGTGTATCAACTGAAATAATCTTTGGATTTTGACTATGATGTTAGACTTTCTACAGTCTAATTCAAATACACGGACTGAGGATAATCCTTTAGAACTTGATATATCAAGCAGACCCTTAGTTGAAGATTGTGGTATTTATTTTGTTACCTCTCCTTGCATTGGTAAATGTAATGAAAACATATCCAGTTAAAATATCCAGTTATTGCCGGGCGGTGGTGGCGCACGCCTTTAATCCCAGCACTTGGGAGGCAGAGGCAGGCGGATCTCTGTGAGTTCGAGGCCAGCCTGGGCTACCAAGTGAGTCCCAGGAAAGGCGCAAAGCTACACAGAGAAACCCTGTCTCGAAAAACCAAAAAAAAAAAAAAAAAAAAAAAAAAATCCAGTTATTATGGTTTAAATTAAGAACACACACATTCAAAACTATAAGATGTATATAAACTAAGAAACTATCTAGCAATATGCTTTCATTTTTGCAGGGCAGGAAACAGAAGCCCAGGAATATTGGATGATCTCCGAATGTCAAGCTGCTTATAAGCAGCTGAACTCAGATTAGTGCTGAGAATTGCCAGCTCACGGCTAGTGCTTCAGATATGACTTCACAATTTCTACCTACTTGGTTGGTATAGCACAAACCGCTGGGCATCAAAACCACAGGTGATTAATAAAACCAGAATCTTTGGAAGGATAAAGCCAGTGTGCATGCATCACTAGTTCACTGTGGCTGTGGGATTTCAGATTTAATATGATTGCCCCGTGATTTTTCAGATGCTCTAGTCCATGGACACTATATGAGTCCATATTATTTTAAAGTTCATATTATACTGGTATTTATAAAAAAAATTTTTTATAGCCCTGGAGAACAGTAACCAGTAATAGTAACTCTCAATTGATGATGAAAACCATCTCAACAAAACAAAACTTTACTCCTAACTAAATTTGAATGATTTTGTTTTATTATTTATCACAAAATAGATTTAAAAAATGGGTTACATTACATACAGTGTGTTAGGGTATGAATTTGAAATGCCTTCCCCATATTGGTGGTGTTATAAATGATAGGAGGTGGGGCTTATTTGGAGGAAATAGGTCATTAATGACATGTCTTTGTGGGCTGTTTCTTTCCTTGTGTTCTGTTAAAGTCTCTCTGCTTCCAAGATGCTGAGGTGAACACCGTTGCTTTGCTACACTCCTCTGCCATGACATTGTACTCCACCATGGTCCAGGAACCATGGAACCAAATAACCATGTCCCCAAACCTCAGAAACAGTGATGGAAAAATCAAACTCTTCCTTTAAATGTTTTCCATGACAAAAAAACTGACTAACACATGGTTATAGTCCTGATACCTGCACATACCATCAGTTTAAGATGTGTTTACTGAATTAGTAAATCAACATATATAAATTATTTCCAAGAAACAGAGTTTCACTATGAAACCCAGGATGACCTTGAACTTCTGTCCTTCTGCCTTGGAAGTGCTGACATTAAAAATATATGCTACCGTATCCAGCCTTACATATATGAACAGATAAACAGAAGCTAGGTGAAAAGTGTGTGAAGGAACAAAGAAAAGAGAACAATAAGAAGTCTGGGAGGTATTTTCTAACATGCTTTCTCTACATGACATCTATCAAGAATCTGGTTTTTGTGTGTCTGTGTTAACAAAATTAATTACTTGAATTATTCTTTCATAATATCTAGTACACACAATGTAAATTAAGTGTCAATTCCATGTTCTCTAAATGAGAGACAACATTTTGAGACTAATTCCTTTCTTTTAACACCATCATCAACAATAAAACCCCTCTAAGATGAATTCTCATCTATTCCCCAGCACTATTAACTATTGTCTCCGACTATCTGGGCATGAGAGCTTATGGATTTTGCAAATCAGACTTAATTCCATTCCAAATGTAATTCCTGTACAACAGTGGGTATCCAATGGTAACTAAGCAGGGTTATTTGAACAGCACATAAATATTTCATAGTGTGCAAAAAGCCACAAATGCCAAACTCTAAAATGTCTGCAAACATGCAAGATTTTCAGTTCCAAGAGTGTAATTGTTGTCTTGGGAATTGCGGGGTGTCTTGTTGAAAACCCTATTCATTTTGATAAAATGATGATCCTGCAAGAATAATTCTCTAACATCCCACATTGACCTCAGTGGTCCTGATCAAGGGGGAGGATTCTTTTAGTAAATCATTTAAGACAGCATTACCTAAAACCTTTTGTCATCTGCTAGCATCAAAGACTACTCTCCACCAGGACACTGAGAGGAAAGTGGGTTTATAACATAATAGGTTACTTCACTTCAAATTTCACAACTTCAAAATCATTGTTATCAACAAGCTGCCCTTACGCTTTAGACTACATTAAAAGGAAGGAGCGATATCTCATCTTTCTTCCCCCTCACTCTCACTTCAGAACAAAGAGCTTTTACGAAATAAACCAATTCAGGTATAAATTTTGGAAACAGAAGGGAAAATTATAGTCAGAATGCTTTTTATATAGTTGGTTATGACTTAAAAGGAAGTGAAAATGAAAAAAAAAAAAACAAGAGTGTTGCTTTAGCACACAGCAATTAGAGATAGTTTCAGCAATTGAGATAGACATGCAAGTTGCCATTCCATACTGCTAAAATGAAGGATCAAAGAAAAGGGTGAGCAGATGCTCTAGAAAACAACACCAATCTCCAAGCTTTCAGCATAACTTGACCTCTACACAGTTACTGACACCTGATACCCTATCCAGACTGAAAACCATGGACAATACCCACAACAATCTGGAGAACATCTTGGAAGCATCTGGTTTCCTAGAATACTTTAAGAGAGAAGAGGAAAAGACTATATGTGTTTCTCATTCTGGATCACTAAATTGGTAAATCCTCACTTGTAGACATATTAATGATTGACTATAATTTAGACTATCAGTATCTATCAATGTCCTGTGCTGCCTGAGAAGAGAGAAAGAAAAAAAAAACCCAAAAACCCTGGAGTAGGAAGTACAATGATGGGTTTTGTCAAGTATCAGATGTCAGTTTTCTCAACTACCTACATTATTCCTCAGTTTCTGCATTAAACATCAATACCCATTGTTAGAACCTTTCATACTGGAAACAAATGTTTTGACATGTCTGTGTTTTTGCTGCTGTTTCATAACCAAATATGGTAGAGTGGGATGAGTGAGTATACTCTTAGGAGCCAGGGTAAGGCTTATAAAACAAATCAAAATCCCTTCAAACCTGTGCAGAAAGCACCATCTTCATCTCTACTCTTACATGGGTCACAGTGATAAATGTATACAAGGAGGTGCGGTAAAGAAACTGTGACATGACCCTTCCATGGTAAGGTTTTTATTGTAAATAAGAGAGACAGAGGAAGACCAGAGGCATCTGGAAGAGTCTAAAGTACAGAGAGAAAATAGACTGAACATGGCCAGCAGACTGGACACACTCAGGCTCATCTGCAAAAAGGGAGAACAACAGGGGATAGAGAATGGAAAGAGCTTAGTAAGAATAGCGGAGTTACAAGAGGTCCCATTGATTGATTGTTTCTCTCAGTGTCTGTGCTACTGGTGTTCTATTTAGAAAGTGGTCTCCTATGCCAATGTGTTCAAGACTACTTCCTACTTTCTCTTCTAGCAGGTTCAGAGTAGCTGGATTTATGTTGAGGTCCTTGATCCACTTCGACTTAAGTTTTGTGCACGGTGATAGATATGGATCTATTTGCAGCCTTCTACATGTTGATATCCAGTTTTGCCAGCACCATTTGTTGAAGATGCTTTCTTTTTTCCACTGTGCACTTTTGGCTTCTTTGTCAAAAATTATTTGTTCATAGGTGTGCGGATTAATGTCAGGGTCTTCAATTCGATTCCATTGGTCCACATGTCGGTTTTTATGCCAGTACCAAGCTGTTTTTATTACTGTAGCTCTATAGTAGAGCTTGAAGTCAGGGATCGTGATGCCTCCAGAGGTTGTTTTATTGTACAGGATTCTTTTGGCTATCCTGGGTTTTTTGTTTTTCCATATGAAGTTGAGTATTATTCTTTCCAGGTCTGTGAAGAATTGTGTTGGTATTTTGATGGGGATTGCATTGAATCTGTAGATTGCTTTTGGTAAGATTGCCATTTTTACTATGTTAGTTCTGCCTATCCATGAGCATGGGAGATCTTTCCATTTTCTGACATCTTCTTCAATTTCTTTTTTCAGGGACTTAAAGTTCTTGTCATATAGGTCCTTCACTTGCTTGGTTAGTATTACCCCAAGGTATTTTATGTCATTTGTGGCTATAGTAAAGGGTGATGTATCTCTGATTTCCTTCTCCTCTTTTTTGTCCATTGTATATAGGAGGGCTACTGATTTTTTGGAGTTGATCTTGTATCCTGCTATGTTGCTGAAGGTGTTTATAAGCTGTATCAGTTCCTTGGTGGAATCTTTGGGGTTGCTCAAGAATACTATCATGTCATCTGCAAATAGGGAAAGCTTGACTTCTTCCTTTCCAATTTGTACCCCCTTAATCTCCTTATGTTGTCTTATTGCTCTGGCTAGAACTTCAAGTACTATATTAAATAAGTATGGGGAGAGCGG
Source organism: Peromyscus eremicus (assembly GCF_949786415.1). Taxonomy (NCBI): domain Eukaryota; kingdom Metazoa; phylum Chordata; class Mammalia; order Rodentia; family Cricetidae; genus Peromyscus; species Peromyscus eremicus. Next base: position 108,164,776 of record NC_081418.1, on the reverse strand, counting down.
ACAGCCTTGCCTCGTTCCTGATTTTAGTGGAATTGCTTTGAGTTTCTCTCCATTTAATTTGATGTTGGCTGTTGGCTTGCTGTAAATTGCCTTTATTATGTTTAGGTATGTTCCCTGTATTCCTGATCGCTCCAAGACCTTTATCATGAAGGGGTGTTGGATTTTGTCAAATGCCTTTTCAGCATCTAGTGAGATGATCATGTGGTTTTTTTCTTTGAGTTTGTTTATATGGTGTATCACATTGACAGACTTTCGTATGTTGAACCATCCTTGCATCCCTGGAATGAATCCTACTTGATCATGGTGGATAATTGTTTTGATGTGGTCTTGGAGTCTGTTTGCCAGTATTTTATTGAGTATTTTTGCATCAATGTTCATGAGGGAAATCGGTCTGTAGTTCTCTTTCTTTGTTGTATCCTTGTTTGGTTTGGGAATCAGGGTAATAGGACCTCTTGAAACTGAGAAGCTTTTGTAGGGCAAAGGATACGGTCAACAAAGCAAAGCGACAGCCTACAGAATGGGAAAAGATCTTCACCAATCCCACATCTGACAGAGGACTGATATCCAGAATATATAAGGAACTCAAGAAATTAGACATCAAAATGCCCAACAGTCCAATTAAGAAATGGGTTATAGAACTAAACAGAGAATTCTCAACAGAGGAAACTCAAATGGCTGAAAGACATTTAAGGAATTGCTCAACATCCCTAATCATCAGGGAAATGCAAATCAAAACAACTCTGAGATACCACCTTACGCCTGTCAGAATGGCTAAGATCAAAAACACTGAAGACACCTTATGCTGGAGAGGATGTGGAGCTAGGGGAACTCTCCTCCACTGCTGGTGGGAATGCAAGCTTGTACAACCACTTTGGAAATCAATATGGCGATTTCTTAGAAAATTGGGAATCCATCTCCCCCAAGATCCAGCTATACCACTCTTGGGCATATACCCAAGGAATGCTCAACCACACCACAAGAGCACTTGTTCAGCTATGTTCATATCAGCGTTGTTTGTAATAGCCAGAACATGGAATCAACCTAGATGCCCTTCAACTGAAGAATGGATAAACAAAATGTGGTACATATACACAATGGAATACTACTCAGCAGAGAAAAACAATGACATCATGAGGTTTACAGACAAATGGATGGATCTAGAAAAAATCATCCTGAGTGAGGTATCCCAGACTCAGAAAGACAAACATGGTATGTACTCACTCATAACAGGATACTAGATGTGGAACAAGGATGACTGGACTGCTACTCACATCACCAGGCAGGCTACCTGGAAAACAGGACCCCAAGAAAGACACAGGGATCGCCCAACGACAGAGAAATGGAATGAGATCTACATGAACAGCCTGGACATGAGTGGGGGTAGTGAAGGGCGAGGGTCGAGGGAAAGAGAGCTTGGGTGAGTGGGAGATCCCAGCTGGATCAACAACAGAGAGGGAGAACAAGGAATAGGAGACCATGGTAAATGAAGACCACATGAGAATAGGAAGAAACAAAGTGCTAGAGAGGCCCACAGAAATCCACAAAGATACCCCCACAACAGACTGCTGGCAATGGTCGAGAGACAGTCCGAACTGACCTACTCTGGTGATGGGATGGCCAAACACCCTAATTGTCGTGCTAGAAACCTCATCCAACTACTGAGGGATCTGGATGCAGAGATCCATGACTAGGCCCCAGGTGGATCTCTGGGAGTCCAATTAGCGAGAATGAGGAGGGTTTATATGAGCGAGAATTGTTGAGACCAAGGTCGGATAAAGCACAGAGACAAATAGCCAAACAAACGGAAACACATGAAATATGAACCAATGGCTGAGGGGTCACCAACTGGATCAGGCCCTCTGAGTGGGTGAGACAGTTGATTGGCCTGATCTGTTTGGGAGGCATCCAGGCAGTGGCACCGGGTCCTGTGCTCATTGCATGAGTTGGCTGTTTGAATCCTGGGGCCTATGCAGGGTCCCTTGGCTCGGCATGGGAGGAGGGGACTGGACCTACCTGGACTGAGTCCACCAGGTTGATCTCAGTCTGTGGGGAAGCCTTTGCCCTGGAGGAGATTGGAATGGGGGGCGGGCTGGGGGGAAGGTGAGGGGGGCGGGAGGGGGGAAAACAAGGGAATCTGTGGCTGATATGTAGAACTGAATTGTATTGCAAAATAAAAATTAAAAAAAAAAAAAGAATAGCGGAGTTATAGGGATGGTGAGGAGCAGGAATGGGGGGATGGCCTTGGGGCTTTAAAATGTATAACAAGTACTTGTGATGCTGAAGAAGCCTGGAGGCTGGCATGGGCTTTGATAATAAGCCACCAGTATATGCCAGTGGAGAGCCATATGTCCCTTCTGCCAGAGGTAAAGGAAATGTCTTCATTTGGCAGGTAGGAATTGGTTTCACAAGTTCCTGAGAAATTCTGGCTCTTATCTAACCACCAAATATCCTCCTATAGTCCAGGTCGAGCTTGTTTCTAGATATTTGAACTGCCTTTTAGTTTGGTGAATTGGAATTTCCTTTGGACTTGACAATAGTAACACTTAAGAGCTGCATGGGAGCAATTACTAAAGAACGCTAATGCTATTATTTCCCTTGTCTCTAAGTGCCACCTCTATGCATTAATCCTAATCACATGAGTGAGGAAGTATTGTATACAGGGGGTCCTTCCCAAAGATTCCCAGTGAGTGCTTCTTCATTAAGACCTTCACAAACCCTGTTGTAGAGAAAACAAGTTTCACTGTTCATCTTCTCATTTCTTTTCTGAGGGTTTTTTGTTTGTTAAGACAAGGTCTCTCAATATTGCCAAGGCCAGCTTGGAAATCACAATCCTCTCCAGCCCTCCAGTCTCCCAAGATTGCAGGCTTGTACATCATGCTCAGCTTCTAAATGATTAAGCATAGAATTTCTTCACTAGTTATTAATTTTGAAATTATAATCCCCTACCCTATTAGAAAAAGAACATACTAACACTCAACTCTCAGAAGTCATAAAAAGTGTGTTTACACATAGCAGGTGAGCAATGCTAACCCATGATTATTTCATCGTTCCTACATTATAATGCCAAGTGCTTAATTTGAGCTTACATGCATAGACCACTCACTTGGTGCTAGGGAGGATGGGAAAGATGCAAACAAAGAAATAGAATTTTTTTTCATGTGTGTGTGAATGTGGGTTTGTGTTTATATGTGTGTGGGAACAGGTGAAGGCCAGAGGACAACCCAAAGTATCATCAGGAGAGATCTCCACATCATTTGGAGAGGGACTGTCATTGGTCTGGAACTCGAAAACTAGGCTACAGTGGGTGGCCAATTAGCTCAAGAGTTCCACCAGTTTCTACCTCCCCCGTGTTGGAATGACAAATGCATATCACTATATTCAGAATTTATAAGTACATGCTGGAGATGGGACTCCTCATAAGATAAGTGTTTTACCAACTGAGCCATCCCTTACCCCATGCCCCCTGACCAAACCACCAGCCCACAAGCTACAGTTTCTATGACCCGGACCTTGCAACATAGGGAAGGCAAATATATGCAGCAGTGACTCTAACACCAGGCACATATTAACAAGCACTATAATAAAGGCTGGAAGAACTATAATGTGAGAAGGCAGCTAATTCTCACTATCATAGGAGAAATAACTCTCAAAGAAGGCAAAATGGTTAGAGGTAAAACTTAAATTTTAGAGATACACGTAGAGAAATTTAGAAAAACCTCCCAAGTACTAACAATATCAGCATATGAATGAAGTAGGAAATAGCTATTAATGTAATAAAGTCATACATAAAGAAAAATGGCCTTTTTTCTAAGCTATGAACAAATTTAACCTAATGTTAAATATATATTAAATCCATAAAAACAATGTAACTATACACTGTAACATAATCATATGCACTTACATAAAAATATGTATTATATTATAATGACATTATAATTAATATATTTATATACAGCAAATGACAATAACATAGTAACTATAGGTCTACAATCCACTATTCTCCACTTAGGGAAACTTCCTTTCCACAGTCCGTACGGTGGCAGCTATGAAGTCTATACACTAAGTCACATGTCAGGTCACCTTCAAGACTGACAGAAACAGTCAGTATCTGTCCATCCGGGAACACGGGGATGCTGGCGTGGAAGCACTGCCAAGAGTGAAATGGGCCGGGATACTGATGTTCTCACTCTCCAAAACTAAACCGGGAAATATGAATGATCATCCTGTTGTGCTGGTTTCATGGGAGATTGTGCAGGAGAAAAGAGGCTTTTGAGGTGGTTGAGAGGGACACTGCCAAGCCACACTGGTGGATGAGCTGATTTAGGGAGAAGTAGAGAAGTAGGGGCCATGGAAAGTCCAAAGCACATGCACACACAAAAAGAGAGAGGGGGGGGGAGAGAGAGAGAGAGAGAGAGAGAGAGAGAGAGAGAGAGAGAGAGAGAGAGAATGAATCAAACACTCAGTGCTCTCTAGTTAGTAACTGACCAGAAGCAATAAAAAAATGCCAAAAATAAAAGCTAAGACCAAAAATAATTAAAGCCTAAACCTACAAGGACATTCAGGAACTGCTGTTGAGATCTACAGCGATCCAGCTGTTCATCTCCATTTTCCATAAACCTCTGGAGTGTCACAGTGCCAGTTCAAAAATCCCAAGAGAGCCCATTGGCCTGTTGATCATGTGCTAGCCTTAATGCCTCTGCTCCATGCCACTCAAAGAGATGAATTAAACCAAGTTTAGACTAAGAAAGAACAAAGAAATCAACTATAATCACACTGCTCTCATGCAATGACCATTTTGGAACATTCTTGTCCAGTCTTTCTGCTGTACAATTTTAGTTTAAATGATTTCCATATAAAATCTACAGAAAACAGGCAATTAAAATCCAGATGATTCATACAGAAACAATGTGATTACCGTCAAAGCAAAGTGATTACCACCTGAAATATATAACTACCTAGACATGAATAAGGTAGGTCGAAGGCTGGGTACAGGTAAGCTCCTGAATTAGTCTCCTTGCTACCCAGAACACTGTTTTGTCACTAGACGGAACTCTCATCTGATTATAGAGGCAGTCTCTCATTAGGCACGTGCATGCCACAGCCGTGGCCTTCAGCTTCTTTCATTCATACTCTTTTCTGCTGCTGAGCACTTTGCAACTACAAAGAAAAGAGTTCAAAGGAAGGCCATGAACTTCATTAATATTAAATATTAATTCCTGGCAGATTAAGGGAAATTCTCTGTTAAATGTTAAATACATTCTTACAGAATCCCCAAAGGGCAAGTAGGATACCTCCTCCTTCTATATGGAAAAGTGGATAAGCCAAGAGGGGCAGTGACTTCCTCAATGTCAAACAGCAGGAGAATGGAGAATGACAATCATCGGGTTTTTACAGCACGGAGACTCAAATTCTTTGGATTCAGGACTCCTACATTTTTCAAATGAACCTGAAGCAACCAAAATGGTGTCTGTCTCAGGGAACACTATATAAATACAGCTTCGTTCCTACCCTCAAGCTACTCACTGTGTAGTGGAACAAGCGAACCTAAAATAATTATTATGACACATAGAACACTAACTCCTCACCACCATCACCCACAGCCTAGTGTGCTTGGCTGCTAGCTTCAGTTTTCTAGACAGTCTTCAGCAACCAAAACTGTAAATAGTGCTTTGGAAAACAGTTTACCTTGTAATAAACAACAGTTCATAAACAGCCATAATACTAATTTTCCATCCTATTGATATTGAAATAATATTTTGAGAAATCAATAGCTTACTTATACATATGTATGTATGTACTTACCTAGAAAAAGTCATCCTTAGGACCTAAGCCCATATGCAATTTGTTATTGTTCTACCAAAATAGACTTTATTTAGAATAGTTAAATGCACTATTCTAGCTAGCTTTTCAAAGTTCTTATCAAAGATCCCAAGTTTATTTCTGAATTAGTTTATGAGAGAGGATCATAGTGGAAGGAATTACATTGATAGTGCTTAAAAGATGATTATCCCAAGAGTAAAAACCAAAGTCACATAGACCCCAGACTACAATGAAAAAAAAAAACCAAAATGTAGCTAAGTTTATGCCTACCATCATCAGTGCGTCCAAACATAAATGTAAGCAGGAGTCATGTGGTCCATACAAAGCAGTACCCAGCTGTGACAGTCTCAAGGCAATTCTTTATAAAAGAAAGTCAGAGATTCAAATACTCTTCCAAAAATATTATTTATTGACCCTAGGTCTATGTCACACAACCATGTCAAGGAGCCATATAAAGTATGTGCCTTTTGTTATCTGTCAGCTTTCTGACATGATTTGAGAGAAAAAAAAAATTACAGTGGGGAAATCTTGTTGCAACAATTCCAGGGGATTTTGAAATAGAATGCTAAATGAAAACCATTCTGAGATATCAAACAGTAAGTATATTAGGGATAGTAGCCCAGGCTTGTGATCCTAGCTGCTTGGTGGAATTGTTACAGGAGGATCATGAGTTTGAGGTCTACCTGGGATACATAGCAAGTTCAAGATCAGTCTTGGTAACAACAACAACAAAAAAAACTGTTTTAAACTAAGAGAAAAGAGAGAAATAATGTAGCTCAGTGGCAAAACACTTGTACAGCATTCATAAAACTTTGGAGTCAATTCATAGCTCCACCAAAAAAAAAATCAAACAATAAAAAGCCTAAGAAAGATGCATTTTCTGGATACAAGAGCAATTTTCCTGATTCAAGATTGAAGTGACTTATCCAAAGGAAATGTACATGGCAGCTACAAACAAAGCTAAGGGTTCTGTGCACCCGGCTGATATCTCAGCTCTACCGTAAAATGAACTATTTACTGTTTCACCTCCTAGAATCTCAGTCTTCTGATATGTGGGGATAAAAGGCCTCCCTTGCAAAGTTGGGGTTACAAGCTTTGCCAAATGCTTCTTTCTTTTTCAATCTAATCATATTCTATTAATATAGACAGTTATAGTTCTAGTTTTTATTAATGAGCTTGAATAATTTAAATATTTGTTCAAGGTCACATAGTAGGTAAAAGCCACCCTGGGATGCAATTCCAGGAATTTGAACTTCAGGTTCAGAGTTTGGGATTAAAATTTTTCACAGCCTTGAATACATACAAAACGTCAGCCACACAAAAATCACACACCAAATGTGCTGTCAACACCATCATTTTTACTAAAATCTAATGTTCTGTAAATGCATAATGTGTTCCTATCACAAAGCCAAACCATGGCATAAGTAATCCTTCAAGAATCCCACAAGTAGAAAAGGCTACCCAAAGGAAGTCTTTCCCATTATGTATCTACTCATTTTCTAATTAACACAGAACAAGGATGGCCTGTCTGCTAATTTCCTTTGGAACCCTGAAATTCAAACACCTGTCATTGAACAAAGATCCTCTCTACAGAAATCCTTCTAATGAGCTGGGGGAAGAGAGCATTGTTCCCTTTTAGGAAAATATCACTGGAGTTCATTGTACTCTAATTCAAATTAATGAATGCTGAAAACAGCACAAACACATCCACACTGCTCTGCATGCCTTAAGCCGGTAGCGTTCCTTTCAGGTTACCAGACCCTCATTGTCTCTTAGGCCCCATGTTCCAGAGTTCAGACAAGACCCATCCCTCACTCTTCGGTCCATAATGTCCAACTGAATGCATGTATCTGTCTAGTAACATCCCATGATACCACAGATTTCACAAAAAGCCGCCAATCCGTAAAAAATGTGTACATTATCCGTCACTGTCATCGCTCTAGTTCCAAGGCCAGAAAGTTGTTTTTGTGGCTCCCTTCTTACTTCTAAGCATAAAATTGGAAGGCCTGCTCTTTTCTGAGTGGAAATGGAGAACCAGTGCATCTGGGGAAGAGGGGAGGTGGGGGTGATTAGGAGAGAGGATTCAGGGGAGGCTGCAGTTGGGATATATTGAATAAGAGAATGACTAAATAAAATGAAACAAGATGTATCAATTTCATTCACTCCTAAACATTCCCTGCTATCCTTTTATCCATCAACCATGGTTTGAATGTCACCTCAAAAGTTCATGTATTGGAAACTTTATCCTCAAATGGTGCCTGGAAACCAGGTGACTTCCGACAGCTATTTAGCTGAGGTCATGAGTATGAGGTCCTCCTGATGACATTAGTGATGTATAATGAAAAGAGATATGAGCTAGCACACTGGTATTGTGTCATCACGGGGTGTCCTCTGCCATGCCACCATGCCTCAAGAATATTTTTGCTACCTGTTGAAAGAAGCCAAGGCCACACTCTTGAAAGTCTTAGTCACTGGAACCACAAGCCAAATGAACTTCAACTCCAGAAATTACCCAGTCTTGAGTATTTTATAACACTATCCTCATTCTTTTTCTACCCCACCTTGCACCTGACATCCTATAGGACCAACCAACTTCTCAGCCTGCCTGCAGTCTTACTCATCCAACTCCATGTTCCACATCTTCCACCTAACAATAGCTGAAAAATCACACTTTCTCATCTTGAGAATGCATTCACATCACTTAAAAATCTGTAATACAAAATTAAGAGCTATAGTGTGACCTCAGCCCAGTTCTCTAGCCTCCCATCCTGTGCTTTATGCTCAAGCAACATGAGGCATTTTCTCACATCTGTGCTTTTGCTCATGATCATAGCTCTGCTTCAAAAGCCACCTGCTATTACCACATCTGGTCCTCTTTCTGGCTGACTCTTCCTCATTCTTTAAGCCTCATTTCAAGGATTACAACCTCTGGTAATGGAATTATAATGAGAATGAATGTCAAATAGTGCTTACAATATTTCTGATAGTGTTCTAAGAAAATTATGGTTTTAACTTATTTATTCCTTGCAATGATTGCACCAATTTTTAGATAAAAATCTAAGGTGCAGACAGGTTAACAACTTTGCCATTGCATGGGAACATGGCTCTCCAGGCTCTACAATTTTAAAGTATATGAACCTACCTCTCAGAAACTTTCCTTAATTTCCTCCCATAGCCTCACCACCCCACTATCAAGATATAATCACTAGTTGACACAGACCTCTTAATTTCATCCCAGGGACATATCTGTTATGGTTCATATACCTGTCAGTTCCCATTGTCCCAGTATCGCCTTCAGTAGAGCATTCTAATAAACATGTTGAAAACTACAGGGTTTATGTTTCTCCCTTTCTCAGAATTACCCCAAATTCAGAATTCTACATAGAATTCTATACATGCTGAAGGAAATCTTCAAGGAAAGAACCCAGGACCCTACAGCACTAGCAATCTTTGTAAAAGACTGTGTGTTCAACATTATGAGGGACTGATTTTTTAAAAAATGTAATAATGGTACTGAATTATTCACAGCTTCTTATATAATGAATACTCAAAAATATATTAGCCCTCTGGGATGAGGAGATAATGACACTGTCCCCCACCAAAGATTCAGGTGTTTGAATATATGGTCTCTGGTTGGTGACGTTGTTTGGGAGGTGTGCCCTTATTGGAAGTATGTCACCGGAGGAGGGTTTTGAAGTTCCCAAACTTTGGGCCATTTCCAGTACACTTTCAGTTTTGTGATTGCAGTTCAAGATGTGACTTCTCAACTTCCTGATCCTGCTACCACACCTTCATTGTCATTATGGACACCAAACTTCCTGAATTATAAGCCCAAATAAACTCCTTCTTCTATAAGTTGCCTTGGTCATGGTGTTTTGTCCTAGAAATAGAAAATTAGCTAATACAGTTGGTAAAGTGTAAGCTATGTAAGCATGAAGGCCTGAATTCAATCCCCCAAGCATCGTGTAAGAAAGCTTAGTGCTATGCACTTGTAATTCCAGTGCTAGCGGCAGAGACAGGAGGATCCCTGGGGCTCCCTGGCCAGCCAGCCTACCCCAATTGATAAGTTTCAGATCAGTCAGAAAGCCTATTTCAAAAAGCAAGGTTGTAGTACTAATGAATGATATTCAAGGTTGACCTGTGGCCTCTATATGCATGTCCATACACCTGCACATGTACCCCCCTACACATGCATGCATAGTTGCACACATATATGCAAACATACACACACAAACATGCTACTCCTATCATTCTTTTGTTCTCTGAATCATTTTGGATACAAAGAGAAGAAAGCAAACAAATACCTAACAAATTTCTTATTAATTCCAAAGAAAGGTAGGGCGGGGGAAAGAGAGAGAGAAAACAGTCTAGTTAAAGCCATAATGCATAAGCCCTTTTTGATCAAAGTGTAATTTTGGAGGAAATAAGAAGTTTATGGTTTCCAGTTCCATGCTCTTGGGGTTTGTTTCAAGCAAACCACAGGGGAAGGAAAGACACAAATATGTTTTTATCTCAGCAGTGCTATTCCTGAGAATAGTGGCGCCTATTTAAGTAACATGACCCCAAGTGCAGGAATTAGAGTGATTAACGATTGAAAAGCTTAGAGCCATCAGCATGGTTGTACTATGAGGTCTCAAGCCTCAGGACGACAGAAAAATCCAGTGAATATAAACAAGAGGGATCTGTCTGAGCTGCATAGAAATGTTATTTCTAGAACGGGTCCAAAAGAAAGCCCTAGAAGAAAGCCTATACGTTAAAGTCTTTTATGAAAGCCTCCTCCCTGAGGACTAGCACTCACAGTACCAGGAAGAGCCATATAACCTTCCAAAGAAGAGAAGCAACCAACAGTCCCACCCAACTATGGCACCTATGAACCACAACAATGACTAATATGGCACAACAACCCTAAGGGTGAGGTAGCGTCATGCATACCTTGGCATTAACCAACAGTGGTCCAGTCGCATTTAAGAGCTCCTCAATAAGAGCGAAGTCATGCTTGGTACTGCAAACCTAGCCAGCTACCTAGGGCTAGTGAAGTCATGGATCTTAGATGAAAGCTTATAACCACCTCTTTACTAAGCCAGCACAAACCCTAACCATATTCTAGATATTTGTCCTTCCTTATATCCACAGATAAGTGGAGTCTCACCCCTCATCAAGGAAACTTCTCTTTGCCACAGATGGAGACCATTATACAAAAAGCACAACCAATCAAAATGCAGAATTGTGGAGGCCAGTCCCAACTGATTAATCTTTTCTGGGCAAAATGACATGTTATACAATGTTCTCCAGAATCCTTCTTGTGGCATTTCTCATTTTATGTGCATCACATCCTGAGACTAGTTATTTAGTTTATTTATCATCTCATAGCCAACGGGAAATGTTATGATTGAAATAAGGTGGGAATATTCATTATTTCCCTATCTCCAGTCACTGTCCTCCAGAGCCAAAAGGCCAGCCATGGCTTGTATTTGGTTATTGACGACACTGCTACCAGTGACGAATGACAAGAATGGTAATGTCAGAGGAAGCCACAGGAATTGTGATAAAGCCCCTGCAGCACAGCCACACCTATCTTCCCAGTTCTATCTGAGCATTCAGAGTTGTTTCAATAGAAAAATTTTCCTTTTAGCTGTCCTAACTGTTCATGCATCTGCCCTTCTGTCATTCCTGCACAGCAAGGACACAGTCTCATTCAGATTTCTGTCATCAGAGCTACTACACAACAGTCAATTAAATGCTTACTGAATTGAATGGAAGGAAGGCAGGGAGCAAGGAGGAAGGAAGAAAGGAAAGGATGCATAGGAGGATGTGAGGATGGAGAGAAGGAAAATAGCTGATTGGTAGAAACTGCATTTAGCAATTTACAATTAAAACCAATGTTATTCCCAAATTTAAAATAGTAACACAATACATTATTTGTTATACTATAGTCTAGTTTTTCCACCTGATGGTAAACTCTTTGGTTGTATACAATTTGGAGCTAATACAAAGAGATGGGTAAATAGATGATTGGCATATATATATATATATATATATATATATATATATATATATCATAGATGTTCATCTATATTTTTGTACACACACACACACGTACAAATCCTAGCGTTAAATGAAGCACTCACATAGTTCTCCACTACCAGTTTGTGCCCTCCACCATGCTTTGGGCTCCCCTGTAAGTTCTGTGAGGAAAGGAGTTTTGACTGTATTAGATTTGGGAAGCCATCAATACAAATCAAGCACTAGGCAAGAAATGTTGTTCAATAATGTCAGAAGCATATGTTAACATAGAAGGTAAGACATAGCTACTTCCTCAGCGGCTCACTACATACCCTAGAAACATGCTTTTGAAACACAGAATTCATTATCCATTCCAGTAAAGGTTCTTATTCCAGTTAGGAAAGTCTTCTCTCACAGTTTAAAGACCACAAATCAGATTTATATGATCAGATGAAAATGTATTCTGCCGTTATACTAGAGAAATCCCAAGGAAAACAAACAAAAAGTCCTGTAACACACAAGGGAAGCCCATCAAAATAGAAGTGGTGCAAAGGCAAGAAAATCAGTTAAAATGCATCTACGTAGGTAGCCATTCTCTTCCAGGCCAAAGTAAGACTATCCTGAACTTCCCCAAACTGTAATTTAGATAAAAGATGACAAACACTAATTCACGGCATTTACAATATACAGGAAGTCACCTGTGTAGTGCAAATCTAGGTTTATGTGTGATGCTGTTTTCTTGGATGGATTTTGATGTCTTTGTGAACCACAGCTCTGGACCTATCTTAGGATCCACCAAGGAAAGTGACACTAACTGAAATGTACACATTATGAATTATTTTTCTCAAAAACACAGATAGTTCCCATAAATTTAATTAAAAGCCTTTAAATGAAGAAAATGGAGATTCCTAGAGTCTGCAAATGTGTCCAATCTTACTAAATTTATGAGAGGCAATTTTATTATTAAAATTATATAACAACAAAACCATAATCAGACACTTTTCAGGCAGAAAATGACAAAAAAAATACACAAAGTATGAAATGTTTTCAGAGGCATTAAGAAGCTTTCTTGGGCAAGTTATGTTACAATAAAATATTAATGTGTGCTCATTTGTCATGTGTTAATTAGCAGAATAAGCTGTAGGAAGTCCGGATTACCATGCAAATGTTAATTAGGTCATAATTTATATCAAGCATTTCTAAGTTTAGGAGAATTGCATCTCATTTAGCAGCAGATGAACTTTAGAAATAATTTGCATGTGCAACTACTCCTTTTCTACTTTAATATGACAGTTGCTTCACTTTAATAAATACAAAAACCTACATTCAATAATAGCAAATTCTGGGCTGATTTGCTCAGTGAGAGGATACCTCTGAGAGGTAGGAGACAAGAGTGGTTCTTCGGTCACCGCCAGGCTGAAAAAATACTTCAGAAGATAATTTTCCTATAAGAACTAGTAGACTGGCTGTGGAAACGGATCAGTGGGTAGGAGAACTTGTAATGCAAATAGGGGGACATGAGTTCAAAGCCCCAGCAGTCACCTAAAAGCAGGGTGTGGTCCCATGTGCCTGTAACTGCTCATTGAGGGGAGGGAGCAGAGACAGAAGGACCTTGGGAGCTTGTGGGTCAGCCCCTCTGAAAATGATGGGGGCTTCAGAATAAGATCAGTACCCTCTTCTCATCTCCAATGGCACCAGGCACATACATGGTACACAGACTTACTTGTAGACAAAACACACACATACGATTGTAAAACAAATAAATCTTTTTAAAAATCTTTTTAAAAAAGCTGGGGAGTGACTGAAGACACCCAAACGTCCTCCACCATCCTTCAAGTATACCACAAATGCAAACAAATGAACAGATAAACAATGAATAAATACATAGAGCTAAGAGGGCGCTTCCCAGATCCCCACCACCTACCCTGTTCACTCATCCACCCATCATTCAGTCATTCATTCATTTGTTCATCCCAGCTGCTGTTCTGTGCTCCAGCTTGGCCATCTTTCTGTCCCACTCATTTCCTGTTTTCATTTCTGTGGCTCCAACTGCTGCAAACCCACCCTCACAGCAGCACCCTGTTAGTCAACTCTCTTCCACCCTGTTTCTGGATGTTGAAATTTAACATTGAAAATTCCTCACCTTTTAAAGCTTAACTTTTGTTGTTTCAGAATGATGAATGATTCTGCCTACTCTTAAATCCCTCCCAGCCACAGAAAACTGAGTGCTAGCAGTTATAGCCTGACCTGCTTCCAAATGGTTTGCTCCTTCTGCCTTGCAAGCAAACCAAGAGGTGATCAAGCCACCTCCAGCACATACTGTCACAGCCTGTAGCCACCACATCATCTAACCTACCCTGTTAGGATGGACTATGTCCTTAAACTGTGAGTCAAAACAAATCCTTCCTATCTTAAAGCGCTTCTTTTTGATATTCTACTATAGTGATAAAAAGAATAGCTCCCACAAACTTCCATCATAAATTTAGAGAAGACACTATCCTTTTTGAGGTGTCATTTTCACATTTTTAATATTTTTATAAGCTTTATTTTAAAAGGAACCTGCTAACAAAAAAAATCACACATGGTAATTAATTCTTTTATTGTAAATTCATTCCTTCATGTGCCAATAAAGAAACATCCCTGTCTTTGATGAGCAATAAATAGTGCAATTAGAAAAAGCCAAAAGGCAAAACCACACTGAGTCCATTGCTCACCTTCCTACACCACCCTGAAGATCCTTCCTGAAGAAGACCTGATCTCACTCTCAAAAATAAGAGGCCGCTCCTGGATCCTCTGAATATACTTTCATCGTTAGCTAGCTCTGTTCTTCACTTACACATCTGTTCTACTTAGGAATCTACTCTCTCATGACACTATGTATAATCCTGAGTGCTTATATCCTGTGTAAAATACATCCGTTATTCAGGCTTAAATCCCATCTTTTCAAACTTCCAGTGAGGTGGTAAACAGGGCCCTTCCTGATGCCCAGCTCATTTCTAACATTGTAGCACAAGATGTGATTCCTGCTTAGACCTCATGTTCCAACATTGATTGCTACTCCATCCCAGCCAACCTAGTTTCTTTTCTCAAGACTTCTGCTTTTCCACTCTCTCTGAGACATACCAACTACATTAAGGGTGGAATTATTCATATAAGAAGAAATCAATCACCACATTTCTTTAAAAAAATTATACTCATGTCATTTTCACCATCAAAATGCAGAACCCAGATTTTGATGAGAGACTCATTTGATGTCCTTTTCAAAGTCCACTGCCTGTCATTAATATTTTCATCTGTTTATAGCACGGGTGGTAATGGGCTCTTACGCAGTGTAGGGTGGAGCTTTCGACTACAAGCAGCATGGATGGGACAGACACACTCCGGTGTGGACTGCTGTGGCACTGTCCACTGGGAAGTTTCATAGTGCTGTTGGTGGCTGCTGTCTACTCTGCTTAAGCCAAATTCCGTTTCAGGGAGTAGCTCTGTCCAAACAACTCTGAGAAATAAACTTGACATATACAGTCGAGAGTCAGGGGAAAGAGAAAGTGAGACATGGAAAAGGAACATGCAGCTGGTACAAAGACGAAACCTATGCCAAGGCCATTGCATGATCAAGTCTGTGGTGGTTGGAATAAGAATGGCCCCATAGGCTCATATATTTGAATGCTTGGTCACCAGGGAGTCGAACTGTTGAAAGGAATAGAAGGATTAGGAGGTGTGGCCTTGTTGGAGGAAATGCATCACTGAGGGTGGATCTGGGGGTTTCAGAACCCCATGACAGACCCAGTCTCTTTGCTTATGGGTCAGGATGTAGCTCCCAGCTACTTGTCCAGCACGATGTCTGTCTGCCACCATGGTCCCTGCCATGAGGATATAGTACAAGCCTCCGAAACTGTAAGCAAAGTCCCAACTAAGTGTTTTCCTTTGTAAGAGTTGCTTTGGTTGTCGTGTCTCTTCACAGCAATAGAACAGTGACTAAGACAGTCCAACCATCCACCCTAATATGATGGCTTGTGATGGTGAGATTCCAAGAATCCACCTTTTCATTATGTAGTGCCTACCCACTAAAACGAGCAATCAAAAGCTACCTAATTGAATTATCCATGAGTCCATTTAAAAAAGAAATATTGCTCAATAAAATTATACAGCCTCTCTCCATCCCACCTCTTCACTCTTTTATCTTTCCCCTAAGGCATATGTACCTGACATCCATGAGAAAAGAAAGAGCCACAGCTCAACAGGAAACTAAGTCCACATCACAGTGGACACCAGGGTCTCCACATTCACGGGGCCCCAGAGTGACGCCATTCATGAACAAGTAAGTTTGCTATAAAATCTCAGTGCAGAGATTCTTGGCAAAGTATCTGCAATCAATTGCTGATCTGGAATATCCCCATGCCCTATATGTTTCTTTGCCTGAAATTACACCAGTTTAGCTTTATTTCTTCCAGATCAAATGTCATGGCCTTAAACACTATTAAAATAAAATCATTTACCCTGGAGTCACAAAATGAAGTTTTACTAGTCACTGTACACCCAGGGTCTGCCTGTGTGTGATTTCTCCATTGGAACCAGTTGGTATAAAAACTATAGTGATGCAGTTGTGGTGGGTGAAGCAGCTATACGTGTGCTGTGTAATAGTAGAGCACAGTCACTGCCAGGAGGCAGGCAGGCACTGACCACTTGGGGAGTCCACACCTCGAATGGAAGAAAAGGATCCTTTGTAAGGACGTATAAGAGTATACACATATACATACATACACATATACAGACATGCATAGACTCATGAACATAGACACATACACATGCATTGTTGATAGGTAGACTCCTGAGGGAGTTTAAGGATAATACTAAGACATCACAGACAAACATCTCTTCCTTTCCAGGTTGACTACTAGAAGAATCAGGAGCCAATTGTTTCTTATATTTTCTGAGTAAGATGTGAGCAGCAGATTGGCTATAACTGTACCCATTTAAAGAATCTAAGAATGTGTGAAGGTATGTGTGTCTATGCGTGTGTCTGTGTGTGTCTGTGTGTGTATGTCTCTGTGTGTGTCTGTGTGTATGTGGTATGTGTCTGTGTCTTGGTGCTGAGGACCAAAGGGAGGTCTTGAGGATGCTAGGTGTGTGTTCTACCATTAAGCAGTATGTCCTAATTTGTTCTCTTGCTTTGATAAATACCATGACCTAAATGTCCCTACCCTGTATCAGGTTAACAAAACCTAAACAGCACACCATATAACCCTAGTGACAGGAACAGATTCACCTGGACCTAGGAATTTCAGCTCAGACACCTAAGTTTAAGCAATTACTCTCTCATGGCACTTGAATTCAGAATGCCTAACAGTCTGTAAATCCAAGTAGTACACTTCACAAAAGTCCTTATTTCATTCACTCTTTAATTCATTTAGTTAGGCTTGGCCCTTTGCTAAATTGTAGACTAGATAAAGATTATCCATAGGCCTTTTTGTCTGAATTTGGCTATTTTTATCCAATACCATGCACAAAAGTATTCCATTATCCCAACACTGCTGAATGATCAAGTCACATATGTATTATATAACTACATATTATTAACGTAGCCTTCAAACACATTCCTATATGTACTTTAATATGGCATTTCTTGATTGCATATAACATTAAGTGTCATATAAATAGTACATAAATAGTGTACTGTATTGCTTAGAGAATAACAAGAAAAGTCTGTATGTGTTCAGTACACATGCAACTTTTTTCCAAAATAAGTTCAGTCCTCAGTTGAATCCATGGGTGAGGGAGTTGTAAATAGGGACCCAACTATAATGAGTGCCTTGTGCTGTCAGAGAGGACAGGGCTCTTTAGTGGCACTATTCCTGCAATCTCCCTTCTGACTGCCAAAACTCATCTGTCCTTTGTTCAAAGTTATTAGAGATGTGTTCTCTACCTTCTTTGATAAGGAGTTAAGGCCAGGCTGCCTGAATTCAAATCTCACCTCTGCCACTAACTCTGTGACTTTGAGGATGATATTTATCCTTTCTGCCTCAACAGTAGAAAGCTAAAGTACAGAGTAAGAGTAATAACTGTATATGTGACAACACTTTGTGAACTGTGAAGTGTTCATAGGAATAAGGGTTGTTATCATTATGTTGCAGTAAGCCTATATTTTAGTTCTTACTATATGCCAGAAACTCTGTGATATACATTATATAGATTATAAATCATCTTGCTTGATGTTCATAACAATATGAGATACATGTTATTATTACTCCCATTTCACAGATGAGGAAACAAGGTTCAATGCATTAAGTAACTTTCTGAAGGTCACAGAGTTTATGTAATAGAGCTGTGAAGTGTGATTTCACTAACTAAATTTTGCACCTGTATCATAATTCACAAAGAAATCATTATCAATGTTACCACTAATATGTATGATCTATATACTAATGAATATTTTTATTGAGGCTACACCACTGTATTAGTTACTGTTCTGCTGCTGTGAGAAAACACCATGACCAAGGCAACTTAAAGAGTTTATTTGGGCTCATGGCTGCAGAAAATCAGAGTCAACGAAAGTGAAGCAAAGATATGGCAGCAGGAGCAGGAAGCTGAGGACTCACATCCTGAGGCAAAAGCACCAAATAGAAAGTGGACTCCAAAGTGAGTAAGTCTTTAAAATCCCAAGGCCTCCCTCCAGTGACATGCTTCTTTCAACAGGCCTTAACTCCTAAGCTTCCTCAAACAGTGTCACCAACTGGGGACCAAGCGTTCAAATGTCTGAGACTATAGGAGACATTTCTCATTTAAAGCACCACAATCATCGAGAAACTACAATATTCAATGGTTTAAAACACAAACACATTATTCTATGGTTCTGGAGATTAGATGTACAAAATGGGTCTTAGGAGACAACAATCATTGTGCCATCAGGGTTACATTCTTTCTAAAGGTTCTAAGCGGCAATCTGCTCCTTGTTCTCTCTGCCTTCCTCTCCAACTTCAAATTACCACAAGGCCAGCGCTTCCATCATTGTATTTCCTGCTCTGATGCTGAATGACTCCGAACTCATTCAATGATAAGGCAATTATAATTGCTGTGTTCTACCCACTTACATCAATACCCTTTCATTCTCAAATGAGCAAAGTCCCCTTTGCCATGTAAAATATGGTATACACAGGATCTGCCCTAGGGATGCAGAAGGAACATCTTTGGATAGACCCAATATTTTGTCTATCACACCTTAAAAATATCAAGCTATGAAACTACACTTAAAGAATTTTTTCTAATATTAAAATATATTTCTTCCATCCTCCCATATTTTATGAGCATAGATTTATGTTTAAATGAGATTGTGAACTTGATATTTTTCTCACTGACTTAATGAATTAAGCTGTCAGTCACAGGAGGGTAAGGAAGATACCCAGTGTCATCTCTTTCCAGTGCTGATGCAGGAAGCTGGCGTTGGTGGCTATGGGAGCTCTGCTTTAAGTGATGGGAATTAGCCCACAAAACAGAGAGTGAAGCTGTGGACCATAGACAGCATTTGAGCTCTCAGACAACAATCCACAGAGTGCATATTTCTATCCAGGGTTCCCTTTGCAGAGTGCAGAAGATACATGGACTCTGAGCCAAGAAAAAGCAGCTCTGCCCTCACTCAAGGGAGAGAACTATTGGCCAGGGTTAACAGGATTCTAAGACAAGAGAGGAGAGAAAGTGGTTTCAATGCAGCTGTGTTAGAATTGTCAGATTCACACCTCTTTATCATTAAGCATCTTATTATAAACTATAGTCAATGAGAAACTCCTTTGTTGTGATGAAATCAGCTTCACATGGGCTACAAGTAGATCTGGGTACAAACAGAGCTCATGGGTGATAAACGCTCTTTAATGCCTCCATACGCCCATACTTGCAATGACTCCTCCAAAATTGCAGCTGCGGCTTCCTGGACCACATGTTGCTTTTTATACTGGAACTCAAATCAAGTCACCCTGTCCAAGGTCAGATGACTGAAAATACTAGAATTTAATGGTGTCTGAGAAGAACTCTTAGCCAATGAATCTTGGGAATTGATTTGCCAGTTCCCCAGCATCTTCATTCCCTGTTGGGAATTTAAAGAAGTTTGTATTTTGCTGTAGTTCTCAGTTTCCCATGGGATTAAGCCCTAGCTGCTCACTGTGATACTGTATTGGCCTCCTGACCAGCTGTTTTACCTCCACTGTTTCAAACTAATATGTCCTCCTGTGTCTTCTAGGTAAACCAAGATAAATTTCACCTTAGCATATACACATGGCATCAAGACATTTGGAATTAGAGAGATTAAGGAAAGTGAATGATCAAATTTCAAAACAAGATCCTATAAAGAAAAGCAGCCCAAATTTATCTGAAATTGAGAAGGTTTTTTTTTTCCATTTGGTTCTATTTTAGTCTTGTTTTTGTATGTTTGGGGATATAAGGCTTTCTGTGCTTACTGTGTGAGAAAGTCGTGGGGGAAACAAGAATGAACTAGACACTTCAGTTGTAAACCAAAATGGTCTTAGAAAATGTTACCTTAAAAAAAATTAAATTTGCACACACAGACACACACACATACACATGCACATGTGGCAGTCAAAAGACAACTTACAGGAGCATCTCTCTCCACCATGTGTATCCCTAGTATTGACGGTGTTGAACTCAGGGTCATTAGGCTAGGCAGCAAATGCCTTTACCTGCTGAGCCCATCTCACCAGCCCCAGGAAAGGAATCTTTAAAACTGACCCTTGAAGGAGATGAGGAAATGGTTCAGTGTGTAGGATACTTGCCTTGCAAGCCTGAGGATTAGAGATCAGATCTCCAGGACACACTTAAAGCTGGGCAGGCATGGCAGCTGTCTGTAATATCAGCACTTGGAAGGCAGAGACAGGGGACCCCCAGAACAAGCTGGCTAGCAAGACAAGCCAGAATAGATGATCTCCAGGAAGTTCAGGAAGAGATCATGCCTCAGTATATAATGTGGAGAATAAGCCAGGTAAGATACAAGATGTTAACTTTGGGCCTCCACAAACAAGCACCCCCCATCACATACACATGGCAGGGGGTGGAGATGTAATTAACCTTAGAAGCTTGAAACTGGCTAACTCAAACAGAATTGCTCTTATTGGTTAGGCCGTGTGTATGCTATGCTATCAGAATTGCCATGACTCTTACCTGGGGTAACCTGGAATGGGGTGTAGCTGGAAGAGGATGCAGTGGTTTGTGTTATCTCTGTGGCTCCTGAGGAAGACAGTGGCAGTGGTCATTGGAATGATTGTGGAATTCCCGAGGGCTGTCAAGTGTCACCCATGAGAAGAAAGAAGGAAATGACCTAATAAAGTGCTCTGAATACCAACTCAGGGAAAGAAAGAAAGCCAGCAGGTTTGAAGGACAACATAAAAAGAGACTCTCATTTTTTGCAGGTGAGAGATCAGACTGGAAACTAATGGGAGGAAAGAGTGGGGACATCTGATGTGATAGAGAAAAACAGCTACCTCTTGCTGCGTAAGAACTGAGCAGAAGTTTGACCCAAGAAAAGGCCTCTAAAGATGACCATACCACTGTCCTCAAGGTCTACCCCATGGTCTGATAACCAAGGTCAAATTTCAACTTGGCTTCATGAGGACAGTACCAACTCTGTATCATGAAATACAAATTATTCAATGAAGGCATTTCACAACCAAGTGAACAGATTCCTGTGGAACTAATGCGCATGTCTGGAAATGGGTCTTAAGACATGTACCTTTGGGTAAGGGAAAGGAGCAACATATGGTGAAGGAAAATTTGCTGCTATCAAGGCTCTGACTACATAGAGAGTAATAGAAATTGGACTTTCCCGTCTTCTGCCCTTGAACCCATGGGTGGCTTTCAACTGACATTTTAAAGTTGGGAAACAAATGTCCCCACTCACCCCACTTAGGTGGGCCATCTCTGATGATGAACTTTACATATTTTCTAGACTTTATCCACAGAGGTCTTAACCTTGTCACAAAGGATGATGGGTGGCTTGTCAGATTGTGTTGGATGTTTTGTTTTTCCACCCAGTGGAAGTTCTGGAACCCAAATCTTTGTCTGATGGCTTGCTTGTAAGAAAACCCAAACCAAGATATGGAGATGAAAATCTCAAAACTAAGATTTAAGAGCATCCTTTATCATTACCAAAAGTGAAACAGCAAAGGAATACACTAGTATCTGATTAACAACTTGAGAATCTTAATACTTAAGGTGACTGGCAGTTCACCTGCAAATTTTAGGACATAGTCTGAACTTTAGTAGCTATGTTAAATATTGGCTGAATTAATGACTACAAAACAAATAACATTAACTCTAACTTCTTTCATATCTCACAGAGCAGCAAACTTTGCCTGTAAAATGATGAATGATAAATAGCTGAGGTTTCACAGGGAACTCAATGTCTGTTGTAACTATTTATCTCTGTTCCTGTATAAAAGCAGCTGTGGACTATATACAATGAACATAGATGCATTTCAATAAAACTTTGTTTGTAACCTTATGCCAGGCCACAGGGCATAGTTTACTAATTCCTGGTATAATCAAGTTGGTTTCACTACCAAGTAAGTTGGAATCCAGAAAAGTTCAGGTGTCCCTGATGGCTATTTTGATATTTTAAAATTTTTATTATTTAAGATGCTTTGCTGGAAGCTTCACTGATCATTTGTGTGACTCTACAGCACACAAATTATGAAGAAATAAATTGTTACACAATAAACAGCAAAGGCCGATGTGATGCCACAGTTGGCTTGAGAGGAGAGTGAGTCAGTGGCCCTCTCTAAAATGCAGTTTCAACTTCTGAGTTTTCAGTTATAAGCAGTTAAATGTGCTCTAAAAACATTGAATAGAAAATTTGAGAAATAAACACCAGATAAGTTTCAAATAACTTTGTAAAGATGAATTACGTTTTATCACTGTTGTTGGTATCTTAAACCTAATTTTAAAAAACTATTTTTAAAGGATATATATATATATATATATATATATATATATATATATCCTTTAAAAAAAGGAAGCCATGGCTTATATTTACCTATACATGCACATGCATACACACATATATGTATGCAAATTTAGTTCAGCTATAACTACAATTGCAGGCATTCATTGAGGGCCTGGAACTATTGCCATGGTAAAAGCGGAAGATCACTATATACATGTACCTTAAAAGTAGACAGCAAAATTAAGGAGGAGAAATATAAGAAGATGAAGCAGCCAAAAAGGCAGATGTGGTGTTCTCATTCCTATTAGAAAAATCCTAGATTTTACTTGTTTCCCTCTTGAATATCCAGTTTCTCGGGCATACAGACCAAAGTCCTGAAAAAGGTCCGTTAAAATTTAAATAGCCCCGAGATTCTAGCCTGGAGCGTGCTGTGTGGTCGCCGTTCCCCAAGTGGTATCAGGCCCAGAAGTCCCTTCGCTCAGTGCGGGATACAAAGGAGGGCCATGGACATGTTTTCGAGACGCCAGATTTGCTGACAATCAAATCTCTCCCGGCTTCTGATAAAGACAGCTCTCAGGACCCACAAAGATCTGTGGGGTCCCTGAGGGAGAGTCAACATATATGGCCAAAAAAAATGCCAAGAAGGAAGTGACAGGCAGAAACTTGCATCAAAGCGCCGAAGAGGAGGGAACATTCTCACTGGCCAGTCAGGATGTCCTGAGGAATAGAACCATAAAGAGAGCCAAGCGGAGAAACACCAGACTCGAGCCCGATGACGGAGGAACTTCCAAAGGGATTAAAGGTCTGGCTGTGCCTTCAGGAGGAGGGGAATTTAGCAGTGGCCCTGGAGAGGAGCCTTGGAAAGGACTATCAACCAGAAAGAACACAGCCAGGGCTGCTGCAGAGCCCACGGCAGTCCTGGGTTCTGTTACAGCGAATGTCCCCACCTCTTTGGACCATGAACAGATCTCAGATCCCCAGACTAACGGCCACAGTCAGTATCCCGCCTTCTCCGGCCTGGCTTTCAGTCAAGCCTACGCTGGGAGTGTCTACCACAGGCAGTTGACTGGCCTCAACTGCTCTGTCCGGGACTGGATAGTGAAGCATGTGAACGCAAACCCGTTCTGTGACCTGACGCCTGTGTTTAAACAGTATGAGAAATACTTGGTTGCCATCGAGAAGCAGCTCCACAGCAGCTGCGGCTGTCTTTTCGAAAGAGATCCCAACAGGGGCTGGGCTGGGACACAGCCTCCTTCCCGAGATGTTGCGGCTGATCTACAGCCAGAGTCAGTCACGTCTGAAAAGACGGAGTTTGTAGCTGAGAAGAAAGCGGACCCATCCCAAGGAGCAACAAGTGCCTCGTGTAACTTTGGCAAGAACACGACTGAAAGCCAAGATTGGGTTTCCTTAAGCTCTGGTCCCATGAATGGAGTTTCGTCATCTACCAGAAGCTCCAGTTTAACAGGTAAAGGTACCACCCAGAGGAAACCAGTGTCTGCAAACGTCCTGGACAGTCCAGCACAAGGCAACAGTGATGAATTCAAAGACAGAAGGGATGAGCCACCCAAGGCGGTCCTCGTGGAAGAGAAGGAGGAGGATGTTTTCTACTCCAAAAGATGTAAACTATTGTACAAGAAAGACAGTGAATTTAAAGAAAAAGGTGTGGGCATACTGCATTTAAAAGCCACGGCCAACCAGAAGACGCGGCTCTTAGTGCGTGATATCAAGGTAGGCAGCGTACTCCTGAATGTGGTGATCTCTGCCAATACGCCATGTACCCGGATGGGGAAGAATAACGTCCTCATTGTCTGTGTGCCCGATCCACCGCTTGATAAGAAGAATGCCGCCATCGAGGTCACCATGCTAATTCGGGTGAAAACAAGTAAGGATGCAGATGAGCTGCACAAAATTTTACTGCAGAGAAAGGATGCTTGAACACACAAACTCCACAGCGGAGCTTGCCAACTTCCTGCTTTTCGCTCTGCCCCCAAAATGTAGTTTTTCATCTGTCTTTGCTTATGACACCCTAAGAATTTCCATATAATAGAAATTTTGTGAGGAAAATTAAGGCCAACAAAAACTTCAGATGAGTGTGGAGAAAGTGTCCTCCCTTATTAAGAGTCGCCTAACATGCAGAATACTTTTGAATAAAAAGGTTTTGGAATTTTTTTTGATATTCATTTACTGAGTAAATTAAGTATAGGTGATTTCTTGGAAAAAATAAGTAGCCCATCTAGAAGACGAGTGGCATTTTAAACAATTTAGACTAAGATCCTCCTTGACTTGGTCACCTAGAAGATTTCCTACTAATAGGGCTCACCTTCTTCCACACCACACTGTGTCTGTTTTCATTCTCATCCTATCTGCAGTGGCCATCTCTGCTAAAAATGTCAGAGGCTATGGCCTAGACCAGGGATGCTACTGCAGGGTGCTGGATAACATATACCAAACCCTTTAGAACAGTGGCTCTCAATCTTCCTAATGCTGCAATACTTTAACACAGTTCCTCATGTTGTGATAACCCCAACCACAAAATTATTTTCGTTACTACTTCATAACTGTAACTTTGCTACAGTTATGAATCATGATGTAAATATTTGTGTTCTCTGATGGTATTAGGAGACCCCTGTGGAAGGGTCATTCAATCCCCAAAGAGGCTGTGACCCACAATTTGAGAACCATTGCTCTGATTCTGATCCCATTCCATCAGTATACATCTACTCTGGCTCTTTTTTACCAATCTATATCTCCAAGGAGAAAATAAGCTGTGGATGATGCTGGTGACATAAATATCTCCTGTCCAAATCAAGGCTAATGGTTTCTGCTCATGAAACAAAAGTGAGTATCCCTGATGGAGCGTCATTCTTTGTAAGTCCAATTCTCATTCAAAGGAACTGTAAAATATTATTATCAAACTAGAACTGGAATCAAATCTTTGAGAGTCATTTATTATCTTAGTGAGTCATGACTCATCTTTTCAAAATGAGCCATTAACAGTTGACCAACATCCAAACGGGAACCAGATAGGAAAAACTATATGGTTCAATATTGTGTCAGGCACACTGTGGGAATTATAGATGAATAATTGATCAAACAGATTGACAAGTAAGATGAATGGGTTTGACCAAACAAGATATGAAGCCAGGAGATAGAGCTGGCTAGAGTACAACTTTCAAATATGCCTTATAAGAGTGCACTGGTTGGGAACTGTGCAAGACCTCCTGATCAAAACCCCATGTCTTGGTTGTAGTGAGTCTTCTCAGAGGATACTCTTCTTTAATCATCACAAAGCTTCCATGTGGTCTGCAGGAGGGTGGAAACGCTTCATAAGAGCATTAGAAGCCTCACAGTAGCCATGGGAACCTGCTGATGGTCAGGTGAAAGCTGGCTGTCAAAAGAGGAGTCATTAAAAAATGACTTTTGGCAGAAGTAGCCTACTGAAACGCACTTCATTTTTTGACATTTCCACAAATGTAAACAGATCTTTGTCACTTTTATACCCCTTTACCCTGTTATCCCACTCCATCTTCTGCTGAAACCTTTTCTTCTTCCCCCTTGTACTTTGATGGCTTGTGGTGGGACGGGGGCAGTGAGTGTGTGTCACTGAGTTTAATTATAGTTGCTTGGATGAGCATGAGTTGGGGGCTAATTTACTAGACTGTGGACAACTTATCAGTGGCTATACCACTGAAGAAAATGACAACCCTCCCCCAGAACTCATTAACTGCCTATAGTTTCTAGATGAGGGGTGGGGCCTCAGAAGTCCCTCCCATTGCACGATGAAATGGTGATAGGCCCAATCTGGTATAGGTATGGTGCAAGTGAGCACAGTTATGGTAAATCCATGAGCCTCAGAGCAGGCAATAAAAACATCCTGTTTAGGGGTGATCACCCCATTGTTACTGAATGTTCACATTCTAACCATTTCTGAGTCTGCCCTCTGCAAAAGGTATTTCTCTGGCCAATGCTAAGAGCAGTGCTAGAGGAGACAGGAAGCATGAAGAGCC
The DNA here is from genome assembly GCF_949786415.1 of Peromyscus eremicus. Classification (NCBI taxonomy): domain Eukaryota; kingdom Metazoa; phylum Chordata; class Mammalia; order Rodentia; family Cricetidae; genus Peromyscus; species Peromyscus eremicus. The sequence continues at coordinate 108,138,004 of NC_081418.1, read as the reverse complement.
CGGGGAAGCAATCCTCTAGGTATGGCACAACCATTGAAACCATGATCTCAGGGGAGCCGAAGTTATCAGCACCGAGGCTGTAAAAGAAAATTAGTCACAGACGGGAGAGAGACTCATGGGGTCCTAGTCCTCCATGCTGAGCTACTGGCAATGGACAGATTCTGGAAAAAGGAACTCATTGCCTTAGTTGTATAGCTACCAGGGAGTCTACCAAACTCCAATGAACAGTTGCAAACCAATGATCACATGTATTATCCTGATTAAACTCAGTCTGTCACAAAACAAAACCAGCAAATATGAAAATATGGGAAAGAAACTTAAAGAGAGAATAGAGGGTTGACATGAGTGAGAGAGAGAGAGAGAGAGAGAGAGAGAGAGAGAGAGAGAGAGAGAGAGAGAGAGAAAAGAGTAGGGATGAGAGTAATTCAAATGTGTTATATACTTACATTAAATTGCCAAAGAGCAAATTTAGAAGGTAGTTTGACACTGTCCATTTAGCAGAGCATTAGTAGTAGGTTCTCCCCCAGGGCCTATGACCTCCCTAGCCACCAGCTAGACGTGTTTTTTTTTTTAATTAAAAATTCTCTTGCAAGTATATCTGTCAAGTTGAAAGATCTCCATATTTAGAAATAAGAGAAAGAGGTCGTGGTGAGATTTTGATGGGAAAGAGCTATTAGTAATTGCTCCAGTGTGGTGAAATTGAGAAGAGAGAGCATTTGAATGGGGGTATTCCACTTCAAAGCCACGCTGTCATAATATTGAGGGTTCAATAGTTAGGAATAACAGTCTCGCAGGCTTTCCACTGCCAGACACCTCTGTCATTTATGGAGAAAAGGCTTCTTTAAATCTCAATAAAACCAGCATTTGGGGGGCTGTCCTCTGTCAGCTCCAATTGTCCTGGATTGATAGAAAGATATGGAATGCAAAGGACACCACTCCTATTGTCAAAACAATTCTGCAATGTTTAAATTTGATTTAGGAGAAAATAAATTACACAGTTTTCACCAACTAGGCACCCGACAAGAGTTTTGTTCAGTGATAGTGCCATTCAAAAAGAGAAAGAAAAAAATTACCCTCCATGACTGCATGTACTTATCTTGACAAAATATTTCCATCCATCTTTTCAAAGCCTGTGAGCCAGAAAAATTATGATGATAATTTATAAATCATGTGTGATATTATGACATACACTGTGTCAAATATTAGAGGTTAAGAGTTCAGTAGTGGCATGTCTAATTTAGGGGTTCAGTCTGGCATTAATGCCAGTTTAAAGCAAATAAATCTTGCCACAGAGGCTAGCATCATTAACTTCTACACATGGCATGCCAATAGCTCCCTCTTCCATGGTTAGACCAACCTGCAAAGCCTCTAGAATTGTCAAATGGCCTTTTGGTTCAAACCCTACAGTTCTTAAAAGTTACTCATATGTTTTAGTAAATAACTGTACCAGATATGAATCTTAAAGAGCTAGGAAATGATCCTGTAGTTTTCGCTCCAAAATAATTCCAATAGATTTTCAGTAAAGACAAAAGAGAAGAGAAAGGAAATCTAAATAGGTGTAATATAAACATTTTTTCAATTTTAAATGTGCCAGATATTATTTCAAGCCATATATATAGATTAGCCTATGCAATCATCCAAATGACCCTATGGAATAGGAGCATTCATCACCTTCATTTCATAGATGAGAAACATAATGGTGAGATGATAAACATTTTGCATGAAGTTTCTACAGAGAAAACCCTTCAACCCCAAGTTCAAAAGCAGGCAGGGTTGTACAGAACATATTTCATGCCTCTCTCTACTGTGTCTTGAGAAGTAAAAGCCCTTTTAGCTAATGGTATACAGGTGTAGAGGAAGGGACATTGGCTTTTGAGCAAAATAAAGAACAACCTTTGATATTTCATGAATTTTCACTGAATCAGGGTCACATCCACATACAGATATACTGTCTATAGCTGTTTTCACGCTACAAAGCCACACTGAATAGAAGTAACTTATTATAAGGCCTGTAAAGAAACAATTACTATTCTTATTTTTTTTAATGTGTGTATGTTATAAGCCTGTGTGTGTACATAGATGTGCTAGTATACTCATCCACACATGTGCATGTAGAGGCTAGAGGTTGACCAGGTGTCTTTTTCTATCACTCTTCTTAGTATTTGAGACAGGGTCTCTCATTGAACCTAGAGTTTATTGTTTCAGCTGTCCTAACTGAACAGCAACCCCTGGGAATCTACCTATCTCTGTTTCCCAGCTTTTACATATGTGCTGGGATCCAAACTCCCCATTGAACCATCTGTCTAGCTCCCAAATAATTATGAATTGGCCTTTTACAGAGTCTGTCACTGATTTAGACTTTGTCACTGATTTAGACTTTGTCCCAGAAGCGGAAAAGCTGTTCACTCCAGTGGTTACAGAAAGAGGCAGGACTTGAATCTAGGTCAGTTCCCTTCCCAGGTTCTCACACAGAGGACTAGCTCTAATGATAACACAAACATCCATGAGCAGAGAGCTAGAACTTTCTGTGGGCCATTCTGGAAAGCATATATTGATGTAAACACCATAGCCCTCTAACAGTGAGGTACCATTGCATGGCATGGCAGAGGTAAAGGGACTCAGCCTGGTGCCCTCTCCATTTCTTGCTATGTAGAGAGGCCTTTTATCTTAATGTCCTGGGAACAGTTTACCAAATGTAAGGCAAGCGGAATGCTCCAAAGACCACACCTCTAATCATACTCGGGGAGCCCCCTGAGACGAATCAGTAAGGAGTCCCTCAGTCTGAAACTTAACTGAGACAAACCTGAAATCTCAAGCCTAGCCTCCATTTCCGGGTTCTAGGACTAGCTAGTTTGAGAATGCATCCTTTATTGGATCTCTCCCTTTCTGATACCTCTTCCTCATTTCCAACTCGCATGTCCTGTAACTGTCTCCTAAAAGAACAATGCTTGAACTCTGACTTCAAGGTCTGTTTCTGAAGAAAATGAAACTAAGGCTTGTCAGGTTTTCTGGCAAAAACCCTGTGGTGGTTATTCTTGGTTTTCAACTTGACTATATCTGGAATGAACTACAATCCAGAAATGAAGGGTACACCTGTGATCTAGATCTTGAGTTAGGAAGACAACAGCCTTTGTTCCAGATTTTGAGGTGGGATGACACACCCTGAATCCAGGCCACACCTTCTACTGGAATCCTATATAAAGACAATGGAAGAAGGAAGAGATTGTTCATTCTGCACCTGCTTGTTCTCATCTTGCCAGCACATTTAGCCCTTCACTGGCATTGGAGCCTACCTCTTTGGGATACGTAGGCCTATTTGAATTCTGGAGACAGCACATTCCTTACTTGGGTGTGTTATCCCAGCTCATATACCAAGTGACTTGAAAAGCTGCTGGCTTTGTATGGGGCCTGGAACAGGAAATGGATCTTCAGCAGGTCCAGGATGCTGTGAGACTGCTCTACCACTTGTACCATATGATCCAGCAGACTCAATGGTACTTGAGGATGCAGTGACAGATACAGATGCTGTTTGGAGCCTTTGGCAGTCCCCTATAGGTGAATTACAGAAGAGATCTTTGGGATATTTTGGAGTAAGGCTCTAACACGATCCGGAGACAACTATTCTCCCTTTGAAAGACAGCTCTTAGCCTGGTATTGAGCCTTAATGGAAACTGAACATTTGACAATGGACTATCAAGTTATCATGCAACTTGAACTGCCCATCATGAACTGGGTGTTATCAGACCCACCAAGTTGTAAAGTAGAACATGCACAGCAGCAATCTATTATCAAATGGAAGTGGTACATATGTGATCAGGCCTAAGCAGGTCCTAAAGTCACAAACAAATTACATGGAAGTTTCCCAAATGCCTATGGTCCTTATTCCTATTATAATAACTTCTACTGCCAAGCATGTACCTACAGCTTCATGGGGTGTTCCCTATGATTGGTTGACTGAGAAAGTAAAGACTAGGGCCTGGTTTATTGATGGTTCTGAATGTTATGCAGGAACCACCCAGAAGTGGACAGCTGCAGCATTTCAACTCCTTTCTGGGACAACTCTGAAAGATACTGGTGAAGAGAAATCTTCACAGTGGGCAGCACTTTGGGCAGTACACATGGTATAACAGTTTGTTTGGAAGGAGAAATGGCCAGATGTACAATTGTTCACTGGCTCATGGGGTGTAGCCAATAAATTAACTGGATAATCAGGTACTTGGAAAGAGCATGACTGGAAAATTGGTGAGAAAGACATCTGGGGAAGAAGTATGTAGATAGAACTCTCCAAATGAGCAAAGGACGTGAAGGTACTTGTGTCCCACGTAAATACGCATCAAAAAGTGACTTCAGCTGAGGAGGAGTTCAATAATCAAATAGAGAGGATGACTCATTCTGTAGAAACACCCTCTGTCCCCAGCCATTCCTGTCATTGCCCAATGGGCCCATGAACAAAGTGGCCATGGTAGCAGAAATGGGGGTTATGCATGGCCTCAATAACATGGACTTCCACTCATCAAAGCTGACCTGGCTATAGCTGCAGCTGAGTATGAGCTCTGCCAACAGCAGAGACCAACACTGAGCCTCAGATATGGCATCATTCCCTGGGGTGACCAGCTAGCAACCTAGAGGCAGATTGACTTCATTGGACCACTTCTTCCATAGAAAGTAAAACAGTTTGTCCTTATTGGAGTAGATACTTATTCTGCTTATGGATTTGCCTTTCTTGCATGTAATGCTTCTACCCAAACCACCATCCATGGACTTATCAGAATGATTTATTCTTTGACAAGGTATTCCACACACTATTGTTTCTGACCAAGGAACTCACTTCATAGCCAGAGAGGTGTGACAGTAGGCCCACAGTCAAGGAATCCACTGGTCTTACCATGCTCCCCACCACCCTGAAGCATCTGACCTCATAGAAAGGTGGAATGGCCTTTTGAAGACACAGTTACAGTGCCAATTAGGTGGCAGCAGCATGGAGGGCTGGGACAGGGTTCTCCAGAGGCAGTATATGCTTTGAATCAGCATCTAATATATGTTACTGTTTCTCCCATAGCCAGAATCTATGGGTCCAGAAATCAACAAATAGAAAAGGGGATAGTTTCACTCACTATCACCTTAGTGACCCACTAGGAAAGTTTTTGCTTCCTGTCCACAACTCTAAATTCTGCTAGCCTAGAAGTTTTGGTTCCAGAGTGGGTAGTGCTCTTGCCAGAAGCCATGCATGACAAATAGTCCATTGAACTGCAAGGTCAGACCTTCCCCTGGTCATGTTGGACTTCTAATGCCCTTAAACCAACAGGCTAAGAAAGGAATAACAATGTTAGGAGGGGTGATAGATTCAGATTACCATGGGGAAATTGGATTGCGTCTCCACAATGAAGGTTAGAAGGATTATGTCTGGAATACAGGAGATGCTTTTGGGCATCTCTTGGTGCTACCATGCCCTGAGATTAAAGTTAATGGGAAACTAAACAGCTGAATTCAGACAGGATGACAAAGGGCACAGACCCATCAGGAATGAAGGTGTGGGTCACTCCTCCAAGAAAAGAGCCAAGATCTGCTGAGATGCTAGCAGAAGGTAGAGGAAATACAGAAGGGGTAGTAGAGGAAGGTAGATATAAATACCATCTAAGGCCATGTGACCATTTGCAGAAATGAGGATTATAGTTGACATGAATGCTTCTGTTGTATTTTGTTAAGAATGCACTTGTGAAGATATTGTGTTTTCTTTTGATTTCATTGACATCAATTAAGAGAATGTCAATGGTTACCATATTTAAGTTTGAGATAGTAAAAGAATGTCCTCCAAGGGATATTGTCACATATTCTAAATTTATAATATGTTTACAGTTGTACAAGGAATAGTTATGTCAAGTTAGGTGTAATTATGACCTGGTTAACTATATAATGCATTTGAGAGCATGTGGGATAGTTATATTATGTTTAGGCATCATTATGACCTTTTTATTGTTTTCATTTGGAAATTAGTCATGACATAAGAATATCTGATTGTGTGTCAAGTTGGATTGTGATGGCTATTCTTGGTTGTCAGCTTGACTATATCTGGAATAAACTACAATCCAGAAATGGAGAACTTGTCTGTGATCCAGATCTTGAGGCAGGAAGACAACATGCCTTTGATCCAGATCTTGAGGCTGGATGACACACGTCTTTAATCCAGATCTTAAGACAGGAAGACATACCTTTAATCTGGGCCACACCATCTGCTGGAAGTCTATATAAGGACAATGGAAGAAGAAAGCCTTCCTTCCTCTTTTCCTGCTTGCCTTCACCTTGCCAGCACATCCATTCCTTCACTGGCATTGGAGCTTACTTCTTTTGTATTCCATCAAATACAGAAAACCAACTGAGGCACCCAGCCTCCTGAGGCTGATCAACTACTAGATTCTTGGACTTTCCATTCACAGCTAGCCATTGTTGAATTAGTTGAATTGCAGCCTGTAAGTCATTCCAATAAATTCCATATATATATATATATATATATATATATATATTGAGAGAGGGGTAGAAGAGAGAGACAGAGACAGAGACAGAGAGAGAGACAGAGATTCATTCTATAAGTTCTGGGACTCCAGAAAACTCTGCCTAATATAAACACCAAGATCTGGGAAAGTTATATGGGGGACCCAGAGTCCTAGAGCTGGGAATTGATCTTATCAAGATTTGAAGCAGGAACATCTGGCTCCAAAGTCTTAGCCAAACCCTTTCCTCAGAACAGCTCTGTGTAGGTATATCCAAGTGTGCCTGCTCAGCTTCCTTTGCTTAACAGGAATCTGGAAGAGCATCAGGACAACCTCTGAAAGCTTATTTGGGGAGAGAAGAAAGTTACTTCCAGGGGGGAGATTAAATATTCTCCCCCCACTCTCACAGAAAAGACAGGGCTTCTCTCATGACAACAGTTTCTATGCCACTACCTGAGAGATGGGAAGAGGGACCTGTCCTCCCCTGAGTCCTAGGAATTGGCATTTATACCTCCCCTTGCCTCTGCTCCACTACCAGCCCCAGGTGGAATATTCCCCCGAGCTCCACACAATCAGTTACCTTTCCCCGGGCATCAAGACAGACATAAAATCTCCACTCAGGTGCTATTACTGACACACAGAATTCATGTGTCCCCAGTAACACAAATCATGCTTCTATTCCTCTTCAGTCTGGAGAAACAGTGAGACCATCATCCTCTATTCTCTAAGGGATTAAAATAAAACACATATGTGATTGATACACCATGGCCGTTATTCTTCATCCACAGAGCATGAGCCTCCTTTAACGAGAGACATTCAAATAATTTTGACTGTCACACACTTATCCTGCCTGGTGGATGAAAAAGAGCTGGTCCCCAAGAGGAAACATCCTCTGTCAACAGACCCCTCTGCACTGGCCCTGCCCCAGGCACTACAGACAAAGGCGAAGGGTTTATTTTCTCTGAATATCCTATGTATTGAATAAAGAAAACTAAGAGCATTTGTGGTCTTCTAAGGAGAAAACAGGGGACTGAGGCACAGCTATGACATACAATATGGAATTGGTGCCCCTAGAATTGCATGGCAAAGAGTCCACCCAGTAGTACATGACCTTCATTCAGCCCACCTTCAAGATCTATGAATCTCATATGGACGTGTCTTGTCCAACACATTCATATAACCATAGATGTTATGCTAATTAGTATGAATTATTTACTAAGAAAAGAATGAGAATGTGTCTGACCAGCAGAAATCAATCATTCAATTAACAAGAGTTGTAATTCCTAAAGCAGGTTATTCTGGGCTTGTTATTTCAGTGACTCCATGGGACCTGGGTTCCTACTTGACTTTTATACAGTTACGTCTGCCTCTGTCTCTTGATGTGCAGATGGCTACTGTAGCTTGGGCACCATTCCCCAGGGACACCTGGCCAAATGTACCCACTCACAGAATCCAAAAAGTCAGAGAACAATTGAACCCCCATCTCCTACAGGAGAGCAATGGTCTTAGAGCTCTGGAAGCTTCTAAAGCCTTTAGATCTGTCACCTGTAACCACCCACCAACCTTGGTTCTATATTGGTAAATATTTCCAGTACATCCTCATTCCCCATTTAAACAATCTTAGTGAGCATATGTCTATTTCTTCCAATCAAATGGCTTAACCAACTTTTTTACCTGCTACTAAGAGAGAGAGTTCCCATCTGGGCAATTACATGGCACCCAGAGGGAAAAAGATCCATGACTTCATTTCAGAGAGGACAGTGCCCTTCTTAATTAAACGTAATTACTGTCACTTCTGTAAGTTAGATAAGCTCAATGGAAAGCTTTGTGACTGGTCAGAGTATGGAGACTAATTGATTACTGGATGCTTAATCGTAAGTGAGACATCTATATCACTCCCTGCAAGAGAACATTGCAGAAAGAGGGGTGGAAAGAACACATGAGCTGAAGGATGAGGAGGAGTGCTATAAAGTGGCACCCTCCGGCCATGCTATGGCTGTTGTACCCATGAACTCACAGCAGCAGGAGCAACCAGCCCAAAACCTGATGAGATTGGGACTATCAACACTCCGTCATGGATGGGAGACAGGCTCATAAGGCCCCACTCCTCCCTGGAGAACTCTAGGCAGCTAATGGCTGCCAAAGGAGTGGGGGTAATAGAAACCATCCAAAAAAGGCTGTTGGAAATCATATGTTTGAGAGCCTCATATACCAAAAGATGGCAGTGTCTCATTCACATCCAAAAGACAGACAATGGCTCTGGCTGTGGGTGCTTAATAAAGATGATGTATGTAGACCCCAGCACTCAAAAACCTTTATGAGAATAAGGACACGTGAGGAGAATAAACTCAACTACTAGAATATTAGAACAATGGTTTTTCATAGATTCTGTACAGGGTTAATCGAGAAAGCAAAAACTTTATCCAAGTATTTATTGAGTACAGTGTTATATAATAGTTCTGATAACATATGGTGGAAGTAGTACATATTTAATAGTATTTTCTTGCAAAATATCAATTTGCAGTACAGTCCCAATAGTAAAGTGTTTGTCTAACATTCACAAGACTATGAGTTTGTTTCCAGCACCAGAAAATAAATCCAAATATGTGTACATAATAGTACTTATAAAATACAATATCACTAGGTTTAACTTTTATATATACATGTATTCTGCCTACACAGTACTGTCCACTCAGGGTCTGGAATCAAACTACCTGAATTCAGATCTTAGATCTGCCACTTGTTGGCTATCTAGAAAACTAAGCTATTTCACCTCTCTGAACTTGTGTCTCTTTATAAATTCAGTTGGTGCATCCTCCACACAGGGTGCTTTGTGGATTAAATGGGATTATCCATGTGCCATACTTATCATGATGCTTGAACACAGTAAGCCTTCAATCAATACTTATTGTCACCAAAGAAGCAACATACTCAACATTGATCTTATCAGTAAGACAATGAGACCTTAATAGACAATTTTACTGATTTATTTCTAGGGTTCTTGTTCATAGCCAGCCTGTTGCTTTAAAAGTTTACAAAAAATGTATCATTCCAAATTGGGGACACAGTTATAAGACAGTATTTTAACAATGAATCTTTAAAAGTTGAAATTCAGTGTTTTCTAGAACTAATAGAACAATATTCTTAAGGGTCTGTTTAGCTAATTTTTTGGTTAGAGGGTGAATTATTTTACACTGATACAAACAGCCTCTAAAATACAGCTTTTCATACCAGGCAACAACAATAATCATTATCTGCAGCTACATAACAATACTCCATGTAGTACAGAAACTAAATGAAGACGTAAGTTTGCTTCAAATTGTGGAAGTCAATGCCAAATTAACTATATTATACTCAACACCTCAATTGAAAATGGAGTATCCTCAATGGGAATATGACTTACATAAGCCATGAGGATAAGAGAAAATGAATTCCAGTTGATCTAAGGGGAGTGTAAACCTATTAGGACAAAGATGTTGCCAGCAGAAAAATGTAATTAAAATATGCCACTAGGCAAATTCCCAAAACTCAGTGATTATGTCAGTATCCTAAAGTTGTTACTTTACATAACTAACAGTTCTTGGTGGCTTCAAATTCCAGCCTTCATTAGGATATGCAATGTGTTCTCTCTAGAAGAGAGACCCCCTTTGTTAATTTTAGTGTTTGATTTTCAAAATAAATTAAAGCTCATGCACATGACTTTGTCTGGACAATAGATTATGCACATAAAGGATGTGGGGCCAGTTCTGAGCCAAGGTTCTTAAGATGCCTCATTTTCGCTTTTGGTCTTTGGAAATGGCAAGAACTCTCTTCCTACGGCTTGTGTTCATCAACCTGAACCAGACGTGTTGAACAGATCTGGCCTGGCTGGACCTACAACTTAGAACAGAACTGTTGAGGTAAGCCAATGCCTTCTTACATAACTAAGCCAGCCAAGGTTAGCAGAAGTACCCCTTGCCAACCTGTAGTGCCCTGCCCGGTAAAGTATGACAATGTCCTTTTACCTGAGATTGTGTAGATATTTCATAACAGTATCTGGATGATATATTCATGATCATTGACAGTAATGATTACTATCTGTGTCTCTATGTCAAGCCCAATCACAGGACTTTTGTCAAGGCAATATTTTTTTTTCAATTTTAGAAATGGAGAATTGAGGGCTAGAAAATCTTTTGCATCTTTCTAATATTTAAAAGTAAATGGCTAGTCTGTGGTTTGAAATTTGGTCCACTTTAACATTCCATGTTCTCTGCCTCTCTCTAAACAGTATGTCAATGTAAGTCAGTAGAACTTTTCTACAGAGAGTATATATGTTTCTTGGAAGGTCAAGACTGGAATGAAGTGTGCAAGGGGAGAGTAATAGGCAGTAAACTCAGGAAGGTGGACACAGCCTGGCTCACCAAGACCTCTTGCCATCGTAGAGAGCTCCTATTTTACTATGAACAAAAGCTGAGCATGGTGACACATGTCTGTAATCTTAGCACTTGGGAGGCTAAGGCAGGAGGATGGAAAATGCCAGTCTAACCTGGTCACCATCAGAGACTAGAAAGAAACAAACACAAATAGACACCCACAATGAAAGGAAAGGAATTTAGATGTTTTAACCCAATGGATATTTTATAAGCACTTTGCGGGACACAAGGGTTTCAGTGGTCAACTGTAAAAAAAAAAAAAAAAAAAAAAAAAAAAAAAAAAAAAAAAAAAAAAAACAGAAAGCCCTACTACTATTGAGTTTCCAAGCTAAGTGAAAAATAAAAATAGCCACAACTCTGGCAGAAGGCTCCTGCTCCACCAGAGGCCATGCTGACACCCAAAATCCCAGGTATACCCCTGCTTGCAGACCACCAACACTCCCTCACTGCCTGCCCTGCCTACCTCCAACTGCCTCTCCTTTCCTCCTCACCATATTCTGACCCACAACTCCTCTGGCAGAAGCCCCCTGCTCTACCAGAGGCCATGCTGGCAGCCAGAACCCCAGGTAAGGGTCCAACCCGTGGACCACCAACATTCCCTCAATGCCCACTTAGCCTACTTCCAACAATCCCCCCTCAGCTCCTCACCATTTCCTAGGCCACAACTCTGGTGAGAAACCCTCTGCTCCACTAAAGGCCAAACAGGCAACAAGAACCCCAGGTAAGCATCCCATCCTAGAACCAACCCCTCTCTCTCTCAGTTCTGCCCACCTAACTACCCTCTTCCATGTGTCCCAGCTCAAGCAGAGAACCTGCTGCTTGACCAGAGGCCACACCTGCCATCAGAACCATGAATAACACACCTGCCTGAACGCTGTCTCCACTCAGTTCCTGCCCAGCCTACCTCCAATCACCCTACCCTCCCAGTCACCATATCCTGGCCCACAACTCCTGCAGAGGACCCAAAGCTGGACCAGAGTTCAGACCAGCTGCCAGAACTCCAGCTCTCAACTCAGCAGAAACACCTGCTTGACCAGAGACCACCCCCATCATCAGAAGTCCAGCCTTCAGCTCAGGTAGAGACCTTCTTCTCAACCATAGGCCATTAAGGCCAGAAGACCAGAGAAGAAACAGCAACCAATGAACAAAACACCCATCCAATAAATAATAAATCACAATTCTGCCCCTAGACCTATAATCACCCCAAACCCAGATGCCTAAACACCAGTGTAAGAATACAATCAACAATAGCCAGGATAGTATGTGGCCACCAAAGCCCAGCTATCTAACTACAGCAAGCCCTGAATATTCCAACACAGCTGAAACATAATAAAAATGATCTTAAAACCAACTTTATCAATGATAAAGGTCCTAAAGAGAAAACTAATAAATCCCATAAAGAAATGGAGGAAAAGAAAAAAATGGAGGAAATCAATAAATTCCTTAAAGAAAACCAAAATAAAACATTAAAAAAAAAAACAGTTGAGGACACAAACAAACCTGTTTAAGACCTGAAAATTGAAATAGAAGCAATAAAGAAAACACAAAGTGAGGGAATTCTGGAAATGGAAAATCTAGGTAAGTGAATGGGAACTACAGATGCAAGCATCAGCAACAGAAAACAAGAAATGGAATAAAGATTCTCAGGTATTGAAGATACAAATGAAGAAATAGATACATCCTTCTAAAAAATGTTAAATCTAAAAAGTTCCTGACAAAACATCCAAGAAACCTGGGACACTATGAAAAGAACAAACCTAAGAATAATTAATAGAAATAAAAGAAGTCTAATCTGGAGTTGTCCTTGTGGATTCCTGGGAATTTCCCTAGCACCAGGTTTCTCCCTATCCCCATAATGTCTCTCTCTATCAAGATAACTCTTTCATTGCTCTCCCACTCTGTTCCTCCCTCAGCTCAACCATCCCATTCCCTCATGTTCTCATCCCCCACCCCTCCCTTCTATTGCCCCACCTCATCCCCAGTTTACTCATGGAGTTCTCCTCTGTTTCCCCTTCCCAAGGTGATACATACATTTCTCTTAGGGTCCTCCTTGCTTCCTAGCTTCACTGTAGCTGTGGGTTGTGGTCTGATTGTCCTATCTTTACATCTAGTATCCACTTATGAGTGAGTACATTCCAGGTTTGTCTTTCTTAGTCTGAGTTACCTCATTCAGGATATTTTCTAGTTCCATCCATTTGCCTGCAAATTCATGATGTCATTGTTTTTTACAGCTGAGTAACACTCCACTGTGTATATGTACCACATTTTCTCTATCTATTCTTCAGTGGAGGGGCATCTAGGTTGTTTCCAGGTTCTGGCTATTACTAATAATTCTGTTATGAACATAGTTGAATAAGTAAGTGTCCTTGTGGTATGATTGAGCATTGCTTGAGGGGGAGCGGGAGGAGGGATAAGAAGGGGAACTGTGGTTGGTATGTAAAACGAATAAAAAAAAAGAAAGAAAGAAATAGGGCCAGGTGGTGGTGGCACACACCTTTAATCCCAGCACTTGGGAGGCAGAGCCAAGCAGATCTCTGTGAGTTCAAGGCCAACCTGGTCCACAGAGGGAGATCAAGGACAGTCACCAAAACTACACAGAGAAACCCCATCTTGGAAAAAAAAAGAAAGAAAGAAAAGAAAAGAAATAGAAGAAGAATCCCAGCTCAAAGGTCCAGAAATTATCTTTAACAAAAACCATAGAAGAAAATTTTCCTAATCTAAAGAAGGACATTGCCTAAAAAGGTACAAGAAGCTTACAGAACACCAAATATATTGGACAGGAAAAGGAAGTCCCCATGCCATATAATAACCAAGATAAAAATATAAAAAAGAGAAAGAATATTAAAATCTGCAAGGGGAAAAGGCCAAGTAAAATACAAAGGCAGACCTATTAATTTTACACCTGCCTTTTCAACAGAGACTCTAAAAGCCAGAATGGCCTGGACATATGTCCTGCAGACTCTAAGAGAATACAGATGCCAGCCCAGAATACTATACCTAGCAAAACTTTCAATCACTTATAGATGGAGAAAACAAGATATTCCATGATAAAGTCAATTTTAGACAATATCTATCTACATATCTAGCCCTATAGAAGGTACTAAATGAAAAACTTCAATTCAAGGAGGTTAACTACATGAAAACACAGGAAATAAATGATCTCACACCAACAAAACCAAAAGAAGAGTGCGCACATGCACGCGCACGCGCGCACACACACGCACCACTACCACCACAAACAACAAAATAATAGAAATTAACAATCATTGGTCATTGATATCTCTCAATATTGATGGGTTTAATTCTCCAATAAGAAGAAACAGACTAACAGAATGAATGCAAAAACAGGATCCATATGTCTGCTGCATACAAGAAACACACCTCAACATCAAAGATAGATATTTCCTCAGAATAAAGGGTTGGAAATAGAATTTCCAAACAAATGGACCTAAGAAGCAAGCTGGTGTAGCTAACTATTTTAATATCTAACAAATTAGACTTCAAACAAAAATTAATCAAAAGAGACAGGGAAGGAAATTTCATACTCAAAGGAAAAATCCACAAAGATCATCTTGCAGTTCTTAACATTTATGACCCAAACACAAGAGCATCCAATTTTGTAAAGGAAGCATTACTAAAGCTTAAATCACACATTGAACCTCATACATTGATAGTGGGAGACTTCAGTACCCCACTCTAACCAAAGAGGAGGTCATCCAGTCAAAAACTAAATAGAGAAATACTGGAGATAACAGATATTATGAACCAAATGGACTTAAAAGATACCTGCAGAACATTTCACCCAAACACAAAATAATACACCTTCTCAGCACCTCATCGAACATTTTCCAAAACTGATGACATACTCAGTCACAATGCAAGTCTCAACAGATACAAAAAAACTGAAACAACCCCCTGTATCATATCAGACAACACAGATTAAAGCTGGATTTCAACAACAAGAGAAAAAAAACCTACAAACTCATGGAAATTGAACAACTCTCTACTGTAAGACTACTGGTCAAGACAGAAAAAAAATTGCAGAATTTCTATAACTCAATGAAAATTAATACACCACATGCTCAATTTTATGAGGCACAATGAAAGCAATTCTAAGAGGCAAGTAGTTCATAGCACTAAGTGCCTACAAAAACAAATTTTAAAAAAATTAATATTTTACCCAATAGATACCATTTACCATAGTTAAATGAAGATCATATGAACGACTTAAACAGACCTATAACCCTTAAGTAAATAGAAGCAGTTATTAAAAGTCTCCCAATCAAAAAAGCCTAGGGCCAGAAAGTTTAATTGGATAATTCTACAAGACTTCCAAAGAAGAGCTAATGCCAATACTTCTCAAATTAGTCCACAAAATAGAAACAGAAGGAACATTGTCAAATTCATTTTATTAAGCTACAGTCACCCTGATATCCAAACCACACAAGGTTTGACAAAGAAAGAATTACAGACCAATTTCCCTCATGAACATAGATGCAAAATTATTCATTAATTATTCATTAAAATACTTACAAACTGAATCTAAGAACACATCAAGATCATCCACCCTGATCAAGTATGCTTCATCCCAGTACAATATATGAAAATCTGTCAATGTAATTCACCATATAAATAAATTGAAAAAAAACACATGACCATCTCATTAGATGCTGAAAAAGTCCTTGACAAAATCCAACACCCCTTCATAATAAAAGTCTTGGAGATATTGGGGATAAAAGGGACATACTTATTGTAATAAAGACAATTATTTACAGCAAACAGCCAACATCACATTAAATGGAGAGAAACTCTAAGCAATTCCACTAAAATTAGGAACAAGACAGGGCTGTCCACTCTCTCCATATATACTTATTATAGTACTCAAAGTTCTAGCTGGAGCAATAAAACAACTAAAGGGGATCAAGTGGTTAAATACTGGAAAGGAAGAAGTCAAAGTGTTGCTATTTGCAGATGATATGGTAGTATACATAAGTGACCCCAAAAAATCTACCAAGGAACTCCTACAGCTGCAAATACCTTTATCTAAATGGCTGGATACAAGATTAATTAAAAATCAGTATCTCTCCTATATATAAACAACAGATGGGGGAGTGGAGAATGAAATCAGGGAAACAACACTTCACAATACCCACAAATGATATAAAATACCTTGGGATAATGCTAAGCAAGTGAAAGATCTGTATGACAAGAACTTTAAGTCTTTAAAGAAAGAAACTGGAGAAGATATCAGAAGATAGAAAGCTCTCTGATGCTCATGGATCAGTAAGATTAACATAATAAAAATGGTCATCTTACCAAAAGCAATATACAGATTCAATGCAATCCCCATCAAAATCCCAACACAATTCTTTACAGACCTTGAATGAATAATACTCAACTTCATATGGAAAAAAATAGGATAGCTAAAATAATCTTGTATAATAAAAGAACTTCCAGAGATATCACCATCCTTGATTTCAAGCTGTACTACAGGGCTATAGAAATAAAAATCGCATGGTATTGGCATAAAAACAGACAGATGGATCAATGGAATTGAATCAAAGACCCAGATGTAAATCCACACACCTATGGACACCTGATTTTTGACAAAGAAGCCAAAGGTACACAACAGGAAGAAGAAAGCATCTTCAATAAATGGTGCTAGTCTAACTGGATGTTGGCATGTATAGGAAGAGCAAACAGATCCATATCCATCACCCTGCACAAAACTCAAGTCAAAGTGGATCAAAGACATCAACATGAATCCAGATACACTGTACCCAATAGAAGAGAAAGGGGAGACTAACCTTGAACATATTGGCACAAGAGACAATTTCCTGAACACAACACTGATAGCACAGGCACTAAGAACAAAATGAAAAAATGGAACCCCAGGAAACTGAAAGCTTCTGTAATGCCAAGGACACTGTCAATAGGACAAAAGAGCAGCCTACAGAACGGGAAAAGATTTTCACCAACTCCACATCTGACAGAAGGCTAATATAGAATATATAAAGAACTCAGGAAATTAGACATTAAGAGACTAAATAACCCAATTAAAAATGGGGTACAGATCTAAATAGAGGAATCTCTAATGGTTGACATAAAGTTAAAGAAATGTTCAACATCCTTAGTCATCAAGGGATTGCAAATCAAAACTACTTTGAGATTTCATCTTACATCTGTCAGAATGGCTAAAATCAAAAACACAAGTGATATTTCATGCCCGTGAGGATGTGGAGCAAGGGGAACACTCCTCCATTGCGGATGGGAGTATATACTTCTACAGCCAGCCACAATGGAAAGCAATATGGCCATTCCTCAGAAAACGAGGACTTGAACTACTTTAAGATCCAGCTAATGATACTCTTGGGCATATGCCCAAAGGACACTCCATCCTACCACACAGACACTTGCTCAACTATGTTCATAGTGGCTTTATTCATAATAGCCAGAAACTGGAAACAACCTATTAGATGTCCTTCAACCAAAGAATGGATAAAAAAGATATTTACACAATGAAGTATTACTCAGCTGTTAAAGAAACAATGACATCTGTCTGAGAGGTTTTGCCCAGCAACTGATAGAAACAGATGCAGAGACCCACAGTCAAACATTAGGTAGAGCTTGGGGAAATCCTGCAAAAGAAGGTGAGGAAGGATTGTAGGAGCCAGAGAGTTGAAGGACATAAGAAAATCCATGCAATCAACTAACCTGAACTCATAGGGGCTCACAGAGACTGAACTGACAACCAGTGAGCCTCCATGGGACTGACCTAGGCCCTCTGCATATATGTTACAGTTGTGTAGCTTGTGTAGAACCAAACACAACTGGAAAAAAACATGAATGAAATGATTCCTAATGATATTCTGTATACTCATAGATCAGGCCTAGCTCAATTGTCATCAGAAGAGGTATCATCCAATAAGTGATGGTAGAAGATGCAGAGACCCACAGCCAAACACTAGACAGAGCCAGATGAACCCCACAGAAAAGGAGAGGATAGATTGTGGGAGCCAAATGGATGGAGGACACCAGGAGAACATAGCCCACAGAATCAATTAAGCAAGGCTCAAAGGTGCTCACAGAGACAGAAGGGACAAACAGAGTCCCTATATGGGTCTGAGCTATGTCTTCTGCATATATGTTATGGTTGTGTAGCTTGGTGTTCTTGTGGGAGTGTATCTCACTCTTTTGCCTGTGCTTGGGACTCTGTTCCTCATATTGCATTGCTTCGTCTAACCTTGATATGAGAGTTTGCCCCTAATCTTAGTGTAATTTGTTATGCCATGTTTGTTTGATATCCCTAGGAGGCCTGCTCTTTTTTTAGAAGGAAAATGGAGGAGGAGTAGATCTGGTTAGAGGGGAGGTGGGAAGGAAGGGTTGAGAGGAGAGGAGGGAGGGGAAACTGAGAGGATATTTTTTAAAAAGAAATATAAAAATATAGTTGCTATGAGTCGGGAGAAGTACATACCACTTTGAAGGTATAAACTAGGGGCAGGGGTTGAATGAATGAAAAAAGACAAAGTGATAGAAACGACTCCAATCTGGGACTAGAGAAATAGCTTGGTGGTTAGGAACACTTCCTGTAGAAGTCCTGGATTCAGTTCCCAGCACTCACATGGTGGCTCACAACTCCAGTTCCAGGTGAATCCAATGTCCACTTCTGGTCTCTGCTGGCACTGCATACATGTACTCAGGTAAAAATACCCATATACATAAAATAAATACTTTTTAAAAGGCAGGAAAAAGGAAGAAAGAGAATGAGAGAGGGAGGAGGGAGGGAGAGAGAGAAGAGAGAGGGGGAAGGAAGGAAGGAAGGAAGGAAGGAAGGAAGGAAGGAAGGAAGGAAGGAAGGAAGGAAGGAAGGAAGGAAGGAAGGAAGGAAGCAAAGTTTAGGGACTCATATCTAAGGACATATGGTACCAAACCAGTGGCTTTCAAGACCGGAATCCTAAAACTAAGGATAATGAATTTTCTTGTCTTTATATATTAGTGAAAAGTGATACCTGAAATGATGGGGATAGGAATTCTAGGTCAGAAAATGGGGAAGGGGATTTCTGAAAAAGTTCTGTATACATCCATTGGTAAAAGCCTGCTTCCAAATAAATGGCATTATCAACAACATAGAAGATTTGACTCTGGCAAACAGCATCTGAGACATGCAGAATCACCTAGAAAAAAATTGATGTAGCAGAAATCTTAGAAGGTCTTATTAATAAAAACAAACCTGGAGCCAGGTATTGGGGTGAACGCTGAAAGATCAGAGAAGCAAAACAAGCCACAGCTACCTCACCTTGCCAGTTCCTCAGCTGATCCTGTTTCCTCAGACTGGAAGCCTCTGTGTCCTCATCCGAATGGGTCTCAGCTGAACTGCTGCTCAAAAGCCTAAAAGCTTAACCAGGCTATAGTTCCTTATCCTCATGCCTTAAATACCTTTCTGCCTCCTGCCATTACTTCCTGGGATTAAAGGTGTGAGTCACCATGCTTGGCTGTTTCCAGTGTAGCCTTGAACTCACAGAGATCCAGAGGGATTTCTGCCTCTGGAATGCTAGGATTAAAGGCATGTGCTACCACTGCCTAACCTCTACGTTTAATATTGTGGCTGTTCTGTTCTCTGACCCCAGATATGTTTATTAGAGTGCACAATATTTTGGGGAACACAATACCACCACAAATTGAGGAGAAAGAACTACTTGAATTCTGCCAGCTGCTTCAGCCTCATTCAGAATTCAGGGGAAAAAAATGTGAATCTTCAGTCTCATGCTTAGATACCAGAGAAAAAGAATTTTAACCCATTACTTTATTTTTTGGGCTATAATTAATTTATTTTATTTTCTAAAATAGCAAATGCTTATGTTTGCTGTGGGACAATCCTTCTGTATGATGTGAATATGTATTACTCTCATTGGTTAATAATAAAGCTCTTTGGCCTATAGCAAGTCAGGATAAATTTAGGTGGGACAATTAATCTGAGGACTGAGAAAAAGAAGGGCAGAGCTGGAGGAGATGCAAGCGAACTGCCCAAGAAACAAGATGCCAGAGGACCTGGTAAAGCCACAGGCCACGTACCAATACATAGATTAATAGAAATGGGTTGATTTAAAAGTAAGAGCTAGTTAATAATAAACCAGAGCTATTGACTGAGCGCTTGGTAAGTAATATAAGCTTTTGTGTGTTTCTTTGGGATTGGGCAGTTGGGACAAAAAAAACTCTGCCTCCATTTACATATGCTGTATCTAGTGAATCTTCTAATTATCTTTATTGAAATCATAGATCCAAATAAGTATATTAATATTTCCCCAAAATAAAAATGTCTTTGATATTGAATTTCTTGTTACATAGTGCTTTCTTGTTTGAAAGATTTTTTTCAAGCAAGATAGTATTTTCAGTCAATTCTTTTCTTTCTTTTTGCCTGTTTAAACAGAATCTCACTAAATTATTTAGACTTGTCTCTAACTAATTATGTAGCCTACGATAGTCTCAAATGCTTGGTGATCCATAGGAAAAGAAAGGCTTTTTGTTGTTAATTTACCCAGAGAAGTAAGGAATTTAATTTGGATTAAATTTCTTTAATAAAAAGTACTCAGAATTTCAAAACAATCTTTAAGCAAAAACCATGAAGGAATACTGCTGTCTCACTCACTCACAGATTCATAATTAGTTAGCTCTCTTATACAATCCAAAAGTGTCTGCCTAGGGATGGTATCACCCACAGTGGGCTGGGCCCTCTTACATCAATTAGCAATTAAGATAATCCTCCAATGCCAATCTGAGCTAGGCAATTTCTCAGTTGAGACTTTCTTAAGATAGTATTTTACCCTTGGGCTCTTCCTCTCTGCTTCCTGGGGACCATGAGGCTAACCTATCATGATGTTCTACATAAAACAAGCCTACATAAACAGGGCTAAGAATCATAATGGTTCATATTGAAACCACTAGCCAAAATAAACACCTCTTAAAGTTGCTGTATTTTGTCACTATGATGAAACACGATGAATAGACGCATCATCAGAGTACCAGCAGAAATACCTCTGTGTACAAGAAAGCACAATATTTGTAGGACATGCTCATGGTGCCCTACCATCTTAGTTCAGAAGTCTCTATTGTCATACATGTGGAGTGTCTTGAGGACTTCCTATGAATATGAGCACATGACATGCTTAGCCCTCAAGTCAGAATTGTGCAGTTAATACCTGGGAGCAAGTTCATGGCCAGTGACAAGGTAAAATAATTAGTTTATTCCTTAAATGGGATTCCCCTGAGGCATGTTTTGCAGAGACCTCAGAAAGCTTTAGTGGGCATGAGCCCCTACTGTCCCCATCAGTAATCTTCCTATTGATGCAAAACATAATAGTTGTCCTCTCTTTCCTGCCTCACTTCTCTACCACCACCCCTCACATCTCTTAGGATAACCAGTTTCTTCCCACTGAACTATCAAAACTCAAATCCTTGTTTCAAAAATACTTACATCTGGGGCAACTCAACCGTTCTCTGAAAGGTTGTTTAAAACAGTAGCAAAACAATTATCTATCATGGATATTTGTCAGATGGAATTCTATGGTCTCACTGAGTAGGAAGAAACTGCAGAATAATAAAGGCAGTCTCTTATTAGTTGTATTAAATGCTCACACACACTCAGCAGCATAGATTTTCTTCAGTGTGTTCATTCTACATGAAAACCTAGAAAATGGATTTTCCCATGAAAGTACTTAAAACCTAAAATTCCATCAACAGAAGGTTGGGGAAATGAATAATGCGATATCCAGAAAATAAAGAACTATGCCACTCACAGAAATAAGACAGTGCATATCCATCAACAAGTGTTCAAGTACAGACTGACAAATGGCAGAGGCTAAGTAAGGATGAGGATGACACAATCCCTGCTGCCCTGGAGCTTGGAGTTTAACTAGGGAAGGAAGATGCTGAAACAGAATCTGGTACAATGCAAGTAATACAGAATTTAAAAATTTAGAGAGTTGCCATCTAACATAAAAAAGGGTTCCAAACAAAAGATACAATGCATCTCATTTCATGAAAATGCATGGAAGCTGTATTGTATGGATTGTATAGGACATGGGAGGCTAAATAATGAAATGTTACCAAGTAATGATGACTGGATAATGGAGATTTATTTAAAACATTTTTTTCCAGTTTACTCAAACATCTCCAATGTATTATGCTGGTTGTTTTTCTATTAATGCCATTTTTTAAACCTATAAACATTGACCTCTGTGTAGTGTGTTTTATTTATATTTTTATTTTGTGCCTATGAGTCTTTGCCCCACATGTATGAATCTCATGCATGCCTAGTGCTTATGGAAGCCAGAGAAGGCCAGGAACTGAACCAGGTCCTCTGCAAGAGCAGCAAGTCCTCTTAACCCCTGTGCCATCTCTCTATGCAGTTTTTTAAATTGGATTTTAAAGATACATTCTACCACAAATAACATGTAGTTCAAAATCTTGACCACTCAACTCTGGATTCTATATATTAACAATGCAAACATAAAAGCATCATTCATTCAGACAAGTGATGTATGACAAGTTCTTACTATAGTCTGAGCTATACACAGTGTGCTGTGGGTTCAGTAGGAAGAGATATCGTTCATGGCCTCAGAGCACTTGCATCTAAGTCCAGAGCAGAACACAAATGAAGCAAAGTTGTATGAAAACCATTGCACTAGTGATGCAAATTTCCTGATCTGGTCTGCCAAAATTCAGACTTCCCCAGTAAATTGGCTCATGATTCCTTTGACACAAAAGTTTGGTGTTCAAAGGCCTAGATGATTTGCCTCAATTTTTTCAGTTGCCTTTGTATCTATCATTTATTCAAAATGACTCATTAAAAAATAAAGCAGAAGGAAGATGTTGTGGACTCTGGGAGCTATTGTTTTAGTGTATGACAGTGATGGTTTTGACAAAATATGACAAGGTAGTATATAAGTCAAAACAAGGATACATCTGCTAACAGCATTCCAGACAATATCCAGCAATGTTCTGGAATTTCCAAATGCTCTTCTGTGGCCTCCCGATGGTATGATCAGTTTAGAATCATGTGGAATACAATAATTCAGATAACACTGGGCTTTTATGCAATGGTGTGCACAGGTACTTCATGATTTTCCTTTGCCTTTTTTCTCTTTAGTCTCTCAGAAAGCAAAAGACAAAGGCCACACAATTTCCTTTGGGCTGTACTCCCACTTACACAGAAATGGCAGACGGTGAGAATATTTTTTCTTGCTCTGTTGTCCTGTCTGGCCATAAGACGCTTAAAATGGATTTGCTTAAATTGAGCCTCCAGAGCAGTAAAATCTTTCTTGCCAGAGTCCTCTCTCCACCTTGCCTCTGGAGTGATGCTTCTAAAATGCAAATCTTACTGTGTCTCATCCCTGCCAAAAACCATTTAAAAGAGCCCCTTCCACACACCAGAGGAGAAGATTAAAATATTTACAGGCTGAATATTTCCCCACTAAAATGGAAAATCGTTTTACTGAGTCCCATGGATGAACTGTATTTCTTCTAAAATGGATTACCTCCTATATTGAGTAGAAGAATGTCACTGGGAAAAATTGAAACTGCAGTTTAGACATAAAATGTTAATACCTAGACATTTTTTTTTCAAAAGAAAAAGAAAAAAATTAGCCTTCAAATCTTTTACATTGAATGGGTCCTGTGGGCTGGGGACAGTCATGGGAGACTTGCAGCCTGGAGGTTCATCATCACAGCTTACAAGACAGTGCCATCAGTTCCTTTAGTGTGATAAGCCAGGGCCTGCAAATGCAGTCCTCACCACCCTGGTGTCATCTCCAGACCACAAACTCCTTTGTGTCCCGCCCTCCAGAATGCTACAGTCCTCATATTCTCCAAGCACACTGCTGTTCATGTTCTCTTGCTCTTCTCTGTGTTCATTCCTATCTTGTGCCCTTCTCTACCCTTCTTTGTTGGGATAAACACTTTGCCTACCCTTTAAGACAACACAGTTGCTACCATGTCTCTCAGTTCTTCCTTGACCTGCCCAAAGAAGTCACTCGCCATCTGCTCATGGGTTCGTGTCCTTGCTCTGGTGACCACACTGCATCTAAACAGCAAGTCTATCTGATGCAAGAGAACAGACTTCACAGAATCTGACTGAGCTCTACTTTGCTGACTTCTGACTGGGGACTTAGCTCTTGGCAGGTGTTAGACATGTGATCAACAAGCAAATAATGGCATCAACACAAAAAATAAACACCAAAGTGTTAGCTGAGTACTCAAAATTATGTTGATCTTGAATGGCCACAGACTAGGTTCTACGTATGGAATAAGTGGTTTTATTATCATTTTCTTGAGCTCATAGGAATTACTTTGACAAAGAGGAGGAAGTGTCCTCAAAGTCAATATTTATTTGGGGATCAACAGAGTAATTGTCATGCTGTAGTATTTACTAGGGAGAAATTGGCCAGGATTTGGACAGGGCAGATAGATGAATACAGGAGTTGTGTGATACCTATGCTGCTAGCCTAACCTTACATGGACTTATCAAGCCTGTATCTAATCATCACCTAAAGAGAAACACGACATGTTTAAAAATCACTGGGCTCAGAGACACTTTCCCCCAAGGAAAATTGTTAAAAAGGTTAAAATAATAAGTGTCAGGCTCCCTGACATTAAGCAAGATAGGAAATCAATAATAAACTTACAAATAATGTCATGAAATCTGTTTTATGCTACAGTCACTATTTTTAAATTTACTTACAGTAACATTCATTCTTTTTGCTGAATTGTTTTGAAAAAACCCAACTGTCACCTCACCATTAGCACAATGTAGAATACTTCCATCCCCCTCAAAATACCCTTGCACTGCCCCATACTTAGCCCCAGCACCAGCCCCTGGGGCATCACTGTAAGTTTTCCATCACTCTGATTTTGCCTTTTCAAAATACTGCATATATGAAACTCTGAAGAAGATGGTCTGGAGTCTGCCTTCTTTCACTTAACGTGACACAATGTCGGCACATGTTTCAATATTTTGTACTGTGTTGCTATTCCATTCTGCGGATACACCATAGTTCACTGGTCTACTCACTTGTTATGGTACATTCGTAGAGTTCTTGATTCTTATTTATTTTGAATAAAACCTCAATTAAATATTGTTGCATGGTGTTAGGTGAACATCAGTTATAGTTTTCTTGAGCCAACATGAAGAAGGAACACCAGTGAACCATATTAGAAGTATCCATTTGATAAGGAACCTGGCACACTGTTCCGGTTTCTGTCAGGATTTGTTCCCATGCCATTATTTCTCATTCTCTTCAGCAGTTGGTATTATCTGTAATTTTTTTTCCTGCTCTAGTCAGTGGTTCACTGAGATTGGAGATTTGGTATTAGAGGGTAGGGTTTTGAAGATATAAGAATTATAGCCCAACCTGGAATATGAGGGTTGCCACGTTCGAGTTAAAAAAAAAGACCTGGTGGATACAGCTCAGTGGGAGGGAGCTTGCCTAGCATATGTAAAGCTCTCGACTTAATCCTCAAATCCTGAAAAAAGTTATCCATGACATCATGAAATAGCTTAAACAAATTAGTTTCAATACAAGTGGAAGCCACTCATTCTGTCATTAAATACACTAAGTATTTAATATAAAGAAAAACACAAGGAACCATAGAGTCTTGGGTTTGGAAGGACAGAAAGTTACTAGCAAACAGAAGATATGTGCATAGTAAGAAAGTGCCTCAAAACTGCATGTAAGAAACAGTAGTCATGGGCTGGGAAAATCACAGATAGAACTGTGTCACACACCACAGGAAAAAGAGGTCTAGTTACAACCCATAAATCAGAGAGAATTCTTGGCTTTTCAGAATCATACAATGGGATATGAACAATGAATAAGGCAATGGTTCACAACCTTTCTAATGCTGCAAACCTTTTCCTCCTGTTGTGGTGACCCCTAAACACAAAATTATTTTTGTTGCTACTTCATAACTGTAACTTTTCTACTGTTACAATTTGTAATATAAATATCTGTTTTCCAATGGTCTTAGGTGACCTCTGTGAAAGGGTCATTCAATCCCCAAAGGGGTAGCAACCTACAGGTTGAGAAGCACTGGAATAGGGAGAAATGAATGCCTGCTGTATCAACAGCCTTTTCTGTAAAGGTTGGATGGATTCCTGAAAGGCAAAATCTTCAGATAGAACTGAAGAGCCTTTATGAGCAAATCCTAGGACATCTCTAAGCTAGCTGCCACTACAAGGCAGAACAAACACAAGAATGGAAAATAGCCTGTTTGCAATGGGTTTTTATTTCTTCCACTGTGGTAGTATTAGGCACTTCCCAGTTTACATATTCACCCAAACATTCACACAAATATCCCTGTCCTCTCCCTTCACCATTATTTCATATAAACAACAACAACAAAAAAAAGGAGACTCTTAGGCTCCACATCCTGGCATAGGAAGTGTTAATACTTGCCAAGTGAGGACATGAAAGACTGATAGCAACTTCCTTGTCTTCAACTCAAAAAACAGCAAGAACTAAAAACAGAAAGCATCATTTTGTGACACTCTTTTTTGAATCTGTCTATGTGTGTTGGAGGGGTGCAGACGTGTGTTTGCTACAGCACGCACGTGGAAGTCCGAGGACAAGCTCCGGTGTTGGTAATGCCCTCCTCATTTGAGACAGGGTCTCTTGTTCTCTACTTCTACTGCATATGCCAGGGTAGCTGGCCTGTGAGCCTCTAAGGATTCTTCTGTCCCCACCCCCCACCCCCTACAGTAACAGTACTGAGACTACAGACATATGTTATGAGAGCTGGTTTTCAAAGCTGAGGGTTTGAGTTCAGGTCCTTACATTTGCATGGCAAATACGTTACCCATTGAGCCAGCTTCCAGCCTAGGAACCTCTTACAGGCCTACTACAATACGCCAGAGCATAATACAGGTGATTTAAGGTAACATTTCAGAGCCCCAGGTGAGAAATCAGACAGTCTGTACACAAACTTGATGCCTCTGCTTGCTAGGCATCTGACGAATATTTTCAGGAAAGATGAACTACTTTGCAGTTCCTCTTAGATTAAAGGGATCAATAGTAGTGGGATCTTATAGGTTTACATAACAGGTAATGTATACTGGGAAGGATAAATGAATTTATATAAGCAAGGAGATTAGTATGTGAATCATAAGTGCTGAATATCAGCTGCTACTACTTTCAAGTTTATTACCACAATTAAAATGAGCTTTATCATCTGTCAAGGGAAGCAAGCATTCAAGAGGACCCAAAGTTCATTTCCTCCTAACTCCTATACCCCCTTTTCTTTATACTATAATCATTTCTTTATTTAGCTCAATCTATAAGCTGAGCCACACACTCAGGAGGCAGCTATGGATTAGCAAGCAGGCAATGCCACACCTATGAAAGACACTAGTGTCTCACACATCGTATCACAATGAACACATGTGCTCCTCTGAGTGAACATGCTGCCTGTCTTGTCATTAGGTGATCAAGTTCTCATTTACCTGACTGCTCTGTTGCCACCTGTCTTCTTTTAAACCAACTGATCTGAAAAGTGAACTCTTAACTGAAGGGTGATTGATGAAATGCAACATGGTGTCTGCCTATGCACTAGCACATTAAAAACTTTATTTTCAACATTTATCAGCTGACAAAAATGTCTATAATAAACAGTTTTGAAAGGGAAAGCATCATTCAATTCCACTTTCTACAGAGAATAAATGTTTCCTATTTGAGAAAATACTTTATATGCTAATTTTCCTTTTATCCATTCCTTAAGAAGGAAGCATCCAACATAGGTTTGATCCAGCAATTCATAAGCTAATATTTGTCATATCATATTAGCTTATCTGCATATAACAATGCTGTGCTATCAGGGGAGCATTTAATTTGTATATAATTTTTTTAAAAGAGCAATGTCTGACATAAAATTGCAAAGTAAAAGTCAGTATCAAAAGTTAAACCCATGCATTGTACATAGTTTTCTTGCACTGTCCATAGTTTTCAAATAGCAAAAATAAAAAGGAAGACAAAGAAAAGTAATACAGAAGAGTAAAACCCCCCTGATTTAATACTTGGAAGAGAAAGGCACAAAAAGGAATGACCCTGAGGTAGAGTGTTCCAGATATGTCAGCTGTGCAAAGTCAATGTTCAGTCCCCAGCTGTGAGGACAGAGAGACGGTGACGATGGGGACAGCTGACCAGACTGTCAGGAAGGGAAGTGAGTCTGAAAGCTCCCACACAGGAAAAATGTGAGCCCAGGCTGCCACACAAGGAAGTAGCAACTAGGTCAATGGGAAAATGCAGAAAATTACTAGAGGCGTTATCTATTTTCCTCAAAAATTGAAGGCAATTTGACCACTTTTTCATTATTGTAAAAGTGTTTCACAACTAGGCATTACCTGCCTAGAGAACTGGTAAGTATATATATTTTCCATCGACCATATAGAAAATTCAGGTTTTCTCCTTTCACTTAATTTTGATAGAAATGTAAGGATGTTCTATGGGAAGAAAGAAAGCAAAGGAAAAGAATGAATGATAGATTGGAGGGAGTGATAGAAAGAACAAGATTGAGTGGAAGAAAATGGAAGGAAAATACAAGTAATAATTTATGTACAATATTAGCCCTCTGTAACCCCAGGTCCTGCACCTGCCAATCAACCAAGCACGGTTGAAAATATTTTAATGAGAAGGAGGAGGAGGAAGAAGAAGAAGAAGAAGAAAAAGAAGATATAATAGAAAAATAATGCAAACTCAAAAATACGGTCTAACAGTTATTTATGTCAACATATACTATATTCACTTCTGCTGGGAATTGGAGTTCCCAGAGATAGTTTAAAGTATATGAGAAGAGAAATGCTGCACTGTTCTATATAAGGCATTTGAGCAGCCAAGGAGTTGGGTATCTGTGGGGATCCTGAAACTAGTATCCCTATGCTATCAAAGGAGGACCATAGGAACAATCTCACAAGTCACTTAGTACGTAGGTCCAGAGGAAATTCTTCTCATCTTACTGAGCAGGTTGGCATGAAAGGGAAACTCAAAAAAGTGGGTTTCTGTAGTAAACAAATGACTTGGGGTTCCTCTTACAGTTGTAGACAAGGAATTTGACAGTCAGGGAGAGTAGGATAGACATGGGGTTGGGGGAGAGCTAGGTGGGTGGGAAAGAAGTGGGGTGGGAGTTAGAGGAGTGTGGATGGGCATAGGCCAGGACTCAGAGCACTGGGACCAGGTAAAAGAGAATTTACCAAACCCATGCTTCCTTTTACCTGCTGCCACTCCCTGTGTGCTACCTCTGTAAGACCGTCAGCAAAGGCATGAGGTAGCCTGGCAACCTTACCATCCTCTCTTTTCCAAATGTTAGTGGGATCAGAGGAGCTTTGGGTTGGGAACTAAACACTTTGGATTTAAATGGGCATGAGAAAAAAAGCAGGAAAGAGAGGTAAATAATAAGAATAATCAAAACAGGCACTGACTAATCCTCTGCCAGTTGATCGTGTTAGCACCTCTCCTTACACACTCCTTCCTGGTGCGTTAGTGTATTCACTTATCTAGAGGGCATATCTGTTTGGCCATTGGCTCGTTGTGATGGTAAAAGAGCATGGTGAGAACTTTAGCTGATGATTCTCACACAGACCTGATACTGGTTTGTTTTATGAGAGTTCAGAAAGACTTGAAGACAGGAGCACAAGGCTTAAGACCTAAAACGTGAGGAAATCTCAGAGAAAATACAAATACTAAGACTTAGATTCAAGCATGGCCAATGAGTAAATAAATAAGCCCCACAGGCCTGAGAAGGAAAATCTATAAGAAGATTCAAATAGGTATAATTTAGAGATTAAGTCTAAGAGAACCACGTCCCTCTGATTCTGGCTTGGGCTTATCACAATAGGATATGTCTCAAGCAGTATGTACATTTAGAAATGAAAACAAAAGCCACAGGAAGTACAATAGATGATAGAAGTCATCAGATCTAACCTTCTGAGTTATGCAGTATAGCTCAGTGTTACTAGGGATTCAGGAAGGGATGTTTATATAATGAGGCCCCCAACTTTTTTAACAAAATTTTCTGACTTTCTTGTTTCATTTCCTCTCCATCCTTTTCCATGAGCAGCCACCGTGCACTAGCTTCTGGTTTTATGACTAGTCTGCCGCCCAAAAACAACTCCACAAACGAAAATGACTATTTTCAATTGTCTTCCAGACCCATTCCTCTGCCGTTTCCTCCACTTAGTAGGCTTTGCCTGGCTCTTCTAGGTCAGCATCCTTGTTCTTTCTTATTCCTTGCTCCTTCAAGCACTGACTTCCCCTTGCTTTACATCTCTTTTTCATTTTTGAGCCTCACCTACAGTTTTGTAAGTACTTTGGAGTTAAAGTAGACTTTTATTCATCTTCTCTAGCACCTACCAGCATTAGCACAGTATCCCACAGAAACATCTGTGGAATGAAATGAGAATCCAGAAGGGATGTAAAATTCATCACCAGGCATCCCACAAGGAAAGTACTTGTATATCAGTCTCTCAATATGGTTAATTCCAGGCCTTAGTCCATATTGAATATTTATATTCTCCCAATAATGATTGTATTAAGATATTCCCAGTTGAGACCTTCAAGTTTCTATTCTTAAATAAGAAACCTTTGGGGGGAAAAATACTGACATTTTTAAATAAGACCTAGTTGTCGTAGGAAGCAATTTCAACACCTAAGTGATGCAATGCAGTCAAAGGACCAGGAGACTTCGGAAACTTGACCATCTCAGAAGCCATGGCATCATTTTTGCTGGTGTAATTATTTCTGGTAGGGAAGTTAAGCTTGTATGACTCATGTAATGCATGAGCTTTTTCACAGTCTCTCTGAAGCCTCTGAAGAGGGGGCATTCTTTCTGTATGAAGGAGGGTATATTTCAGTCTGCGGTTGCTATTGGAAGCAGATACTCAGTGTCTTACTTAAGAAAGCTCTTGGGCAAAATACCATATAAAAGATAGATAGCTTAAAACACCATTAAGTGTGGGCTGGTCTAAACTTGTTTTATCTTTATAGCTTGTTTTACTGATAGGACATTACTGTTTGCCATTATTAATAACACTCTCCATCTCATTTTTAGTTATATCCATTCTCTTGACATTTTAACTATAGTCTCCTATTTCTTCATCTTAAAAAACATCAAGTTAATGTTCTGAAAAGATGTTAATTAGAGGAATAGAGAAGGGCATTTGGCTCCTGCCTGATGGAAAGTGGAAGAGTTCGTTCTTCTGAAGTTCAGACCACATGGCTACCAAAGACTTGATACACGACCAGAGGGACCAACAAGATGGAGTTTTAATCTTCCTGGATTTATGTAACTTAAATTTTCAAACTGGCCTTTAGTTTCCTTAGAGGAAAAAATTCAAATATAATTAGAATAACTTCAGTGTATGAATAGGTCCTGTTCAACTAAAGAATTTATGGTGAATAGTGAGTATTTGCATGCCAACATACTGCCAGTACAAGACCAGATATCAAAACATTCCCACAGAAAAAGTAAACAACTCCCAAAATAATTTCATATTGTTAATGAAGGCATGCATGGTCATTTTAATAGACTGAATAATGCCCCCTAAGTAACATGTGCATGTTCCCTGACTCTAGTACTGACATGCGGAAAGAGCCTACAACCATAACTACACACAGGGAGTAAATATTACCTTATAGGGCAGAGAGGGAGGGAAAATAGCAGTGATTACAAATCTTGAAGAAGAGCTTATCCTGGATTAGATAGTCTTAAATCCAAAGACAAGTGTCCTTCAAGTAAGACTGAGAGGTTTGATAGACAGCAGAGGAATAGGTAGTATGGACATAGAGATCTCAGTGATGTACTCAACACAGTCAGAGTCCCTACAACCAAAGGAAGCTGGGAGAGACAAAGGAGGCACTGGTTCTCCCCTTGGAGGATTGTAAGCCTGTAGTGATGCCAGACCTAGCTTCTCCATGTCTGTGAGACAACACACTCCTACCGCTTTAAGCAGTGAAGTGTACAGTAAGTATAGAAGTGAAGTAAGCATTAGGCACAGGGAAAAAATTAAAACTAACATTGTGAATATGTTAGGTAAAAAATAATATTCTAATTGCATATTTTTAACTAACTATAAAAAATGTGGTTCCTAGAAAACTGTGCTATATGTGACTCACATTGTACTTCCTTTGCACTCCCTCACTCTAGAATGAACTATTTAATGTTATCTTTTAGGACATTTTTGCTGGAGTTCCCATCTTTTGGTGTGTGTGTGTGTGTGTGTGTGTGTGTGTGTGTGCGCGCGCGCGCGCGCGCGTGAGTACTCCCACATAGATGTGTGGAGGTGCACTTGTATTACAATGTGCAGGATAGATGTTAATCTCATGCACCTTCCTCAGTTGCTCTCAAGGCACTTCTAACCTCTCTAATTGGCTAGACTGGCTGGCCAGCAAGCCCCAGGCATCTTCCTGTCTCCACTCCCCCAAGGTTGAGTTACAGACATGGAGCATACCTGGATTTTCCATGTGAGTGCTAGAAAACCAAACTCAGGTCCTCCTACTTACATGACAAACACATTTGCTATCTTCCCACCCCCAAACACAAAATGATAAAGTGCTCACATGGCATCAGCATGGTAAATTCTCAATTCTTGCTTAGAAACTAATTTATTAATTATTAACTTACAGATTTCTTTATTCATTCAAAACCATTAAGCTGAGAATTCAGTGGCTCTAAGAGTATTGAAATTTTTGACAGTTTCTAATGAGAGGAAATGAAGGTTGAAACCTAATGAGATAGAAAGTAACGGGAACAAACTCTGAGTCCACACTTGGATCCAAATAGTCAGCTGAAGAGATGGGGGAGGGGGAACATGATGTCTGTGTGGCATGTGTGAAAAAGGCCTGGGGGTCTTCACTAATAGAGAACTCGATAAGAGTTGGCAGGGTGATACAGTCACCAGGGCAACTATGTGGACATTTGTGTAGTTTAAAGAAAAATCAGAGTATCACAGCAAGAGGCCTGTTCCAGTACACAACTCTCCAATATCATATGTTAGGCAACTAGCCTGGCCAAGGGAGGAGTTAGTGGGACACACTGACTCACCATCTCTGAATGGCTCTTGTCAGAAAGATATCTTGACTGTTTAACCTCCCACAAACTTAAAATCAACTAAGCTCATCTTCCCTACCTCCAATTTTCTTACAATTCATTTAAATGTGAGGAGGGGATTTGATCCAGCCAGAGACACACCACTGGAGAAAAATGTTTTTCCCTTTGCCAACAGGTATCAATTGCAAATAATGCTCCAGGGCAGGCCCATGTCCAATAGTTGATCAACACAAACAAACTCCATGCTTGTGTGTTGTTTTGTAGTTTCGTGGTTTGGTTTTGTTTTGTGGGCTCTTGGCTTCATTTCTGCATTTTTAAAAAATTGCTTTTTGTTTGTTTTGCTTAGCTTTTTGTGGTTTTGTGGTGTTATTTTTTCTGAGGTGGGGGGAAGAAAGAGAAAATAAACAAAGTTGGGTGGGTGGGGAGGTGGTGAAGATATGGAGAAGTTGAAACTTGGGGAGGGAAAAATATGACCAAATACATAGTTTGTTAAAAAAAAAAAAACAAAAAACAAAAAAAACCTTTAAATAAAAAGAGAGCTGTTCCCCAGGCAATGGTGACACACACCTTTAATCTCAGCACTCGGGAGGCAGAGGCAGATGGATCTCTGTGAGTTAAAGGCCAGCCTGGTCTACAGAGCAAGATCCAGGACAGGCACCAAAACTACACAGAGAAACCCTGTCTTGAAAAACCAATGGGGCCGGGGCTGATGTACTTTGAGCTATCAAACATTGATCCAGTCTGTCCCAAAAGGTGATGAACATTACCAAGAATGGTATCCCAAGAGAACGGTGTATTGCCTTCCATAAAGAAAGTACACATGAGCCAGCATGCCACACTGGTTAGGGGCACACACTAGAGTCAGACCAGCATGCCGCACACTGGTTAGGGGCACACACTGGTTAGGGGCACACACTAGAGTCAGACCAGCATGCCACACACTGATTAGGGGCACACACTAAAGTCAGACCAGCATGCCACACACTGTTTGGGGGTTCACACTAGGGTCAGACCAGCATGCCACACACTGGTTAGGGCACACAATAGGGTCAGACCAACATGCCACATACTAGTTAGGAGCACACACTAGGGTCAGACTGGGTTTTAGTCCAGCTCTGTGTCACTTATGACTTGTATGAAACTGGAAAATTATTTTTCTCATCTGAAAAAATTAAGAGACTGAAAGTCTCCATCCCTTTTGGTTATTGTCAAGATTTAATAGCAAGGATGGGTACTGGTGTGTTCATGCACAGTGCTCTTCATGTAACACATGACAAAAGCCACATAACAGGCAAACACTACTGAGTTAGAAGAAAAAGACACATCACCAAATTTCCCTCTTTACAACATCTTAGTGTTTGAAAATCATATTAATTTCTCTTTCAGATTTTCTTAGGGAATCAAAGGGAAATGAAACTTCTCTGGGTGGGGATATGACTTGGCACCACACTGGCCATAAACATCAGCCTAAGGACACATGTTCCACATCCTGCTCCTTCTTAGACCAACCAGCTCACACTCAAACACATTTGTTCTTGGGATAACCCCCTATACTCACCCCTGTGACCAGCAAAGACATTGCAGTTCTTGGGGACAGGACCATTGAGATAGGAAGGTATTCCTTTTTTGAGCAAAGAGCTGGGGACAAGGGTTTGGGGCGAGGGCTGGGGGAATAGTTCTATATATTTAATAAGAAATCGTAGGAAAAGTTTTCACATAATGAGACTCCAAAATTTCTTTTCCTCATTGATTCGCTTCACAGATATTTAAGGGACTTACTTCTCACCCTGTGGTTTATCAGGTGATAAAAAGGAATGCACCATAGCCCGTGTGCAACTCACATTTTAGAGGAGACAGGCAAACATAAGCACAAGGGAGTGGTAGTAAGTTCAAAGTAGCAAATGCTACTGCCACAAAAACAGAGTAAGAAGTGGGGAGATGGAGACCTCTGGGAGGATGGAGAAATCGAAAAATCCATAAAGGGGCCTACAGGATCACAGAGTCCATATACGAAGCCAAACAAAAGAGGGCGAGAGTGTGCATCACGTAGATATGGAAGAGACTGTGCTCCAGGCAGAGTAAAAGCCAGTGACACAGGGGTGTGTCTGTCTTTTAAAGGAAAATCAGGCCATTGTAGGTAAGGAAGAATCAGCAAAAGGGGAAACAGCTAAAGACATCAGTGATAACAGGGTCATGGGTTTGGAGTATACTGTGTAGGATCATTGTAAGGACTGTGGCTCTTACCTTGAGGGAAATATGAAACCCATATAAGGTGTGGAGCCATAAATAAATTAAAATGAAGTCTAACTGTATAGCTCTGCCGCTGGAAAGAGAAGAAAGTAAGAGTCCGTAAAGGGCTTATGCAACAATCCACCTTGGGGGACATAATAATCAGCTGTAGAGGTGAAGACAAGTGACTGGAGTCTAGACGTATCATGAAGTTTATGGGTAGATTCAATATGAAATCTTGGAGAAAGCCCAGAGCTGAGAGCAGTGCTAAGGTGTTAGTAGAAGCAATGGGAAGATTGGGGCTACCATTCACTGTGATGAGGAAAGCTATGAATGGAAGCAGGTCAGGGACAGCTCAGCTTCATGACCAAAAGAGCCTTTGCTAGGTAAGACAACGGAAACTCCCCAAATCTCAGCAGCATACACCAAAACAGCATGACAAAGACCCTATCATTAGTGAGTCAACAATCACTTGGCAGGCAATGATCTGAGGCAAACAAGGAATCCAACGAAAGCTTAGTCTAGGTGGTTGCTAGGATAATCTCCACCCTGTTCTTTACTGAAATATAATTTTATAGTATCTTAACAGCATATGGACACAATGTGTGCGTGTGCATGTGTGTGCGTGCGTGTGTGTGCGTGTGTGTGTGTGTGTGTGTGTGTGTGTGTGTGTGTGATAGTCTAGTCTAGAGAGGCCTTTAAAGTCATGACAAAAATAATTGCCTCTGTTGAATTCCACTCTTAGGAGATAGGTCAGATATTAAAGTCACGTTTCACAGAACTAAACCCGGCAAGCAAATGCCATCTTCTTAAACCATCCACAGGAAAACGGCGTTTGGTAATGACATTTGTGACACACAGAAGTGTTGGCAGACCGAACTAGTGTTCCTGTTTTTAATTCTCTTCCTTTAGCTACATAGCGGTGAATTTCAGCTCCTTCTGATCTGTCCATGAGCATGGAATTCTTTTTTTAGGTAATAAGGAAAAACTCTGTTAGTTAAATAAGAGTTCTGAAGCCTGACTCCCCAAACAACTCTCCTTCAGTGGAGGTCACCGTGCATTATGAGAACACTTAGTTACAGGAAGGAGGCGAGGAATAATATTGCCATACTCCTAGGGTTTGAAAATAAGTCATTTAGCACCTAAAATTGCAATGTTCTCTGCTATCGCTGTTTTCCAAGCTTCATTAATTTTTTTCTCCCCAAGTCAGCATCTACGCTCACAAGCCCCTGTCTCCTGCTGTCATCAAAGCATTTGCATGCATTAATCCATGACACATGGGTGCATTTGATCCATAACTGATCTCTCTGCCCACCAACCAGGAAGAAGCACAGTTCTAGAAATGAAAATAAGGAGTTTAAAAAAAAAAGAAAAAACATAGCCAGGAGAATAGAAAAATACTTCCTTGCTAAATATGCCCTACCCCAATTTTCTCTAAAACAAACAGGAGTATCCTAGATGGTGTAGTAAGTAGTGAATGCTTGGACCTTCGAGACCCATATGGAAATTTTCCTTGAATTGGGTATTAGTTCCCAGATTGCAGTCTCACCAGTGAGGAGGAGAAGGGAAGCAAAACAGAGTAAGCAAGGGAAAGCATGACACAACCATGACAGAAAAGACATGCAACAGATTGAAGAACAAGAGTACACATGGCCTTTCAAAGGCTTTCCTCACTTTCATGCCAAAGAGAAGGTAAACCTTGACACTCGGTTACTTACAAGCAAAAGCAGTCCAGGGGCATCAGTGGGGTTTTTGGTTTGATCTGGGTTCACTAGATTATCTCTTTTGCCTCACCAAAGTATTAAGACAAACTAAGCGTTTAAGCAGGGATACCTACAAATGGAAGAACCTGCCATTGGGTTGAGCCATACAACCAGGTCTAGCCAGAAAGTTGTGAACAAAAACGATTTGTGGTAATTCCAAACAGCAGCCCTGCTGTTCAGACCCTCCCCAACTCTTGTCTGCCACAGTGAACAGCTCTGTCTCCTTTACGTGCCACCCAGGACCCAGACTGGAGGGAACTGCTTAAAGTCAATCTCAGCAGACAGCCACATAAACAGTAAAGGAGCTTAAGCCGCTGACACTGGGAAGACTAGATGCTCTGGCATCACCTTCCCTGGTCTGACATACATTTGTTTCCATCTTTAATGCTTCCCACCCCAACTCAAGCTAAGCATACTGCCAGAGGCACAATTTCCACACTGTCATTGCAGCAAGCATGGCATCTGCTTCCAGATGGTCTGCTTCAAATTCTGCCTTTCTACTCACTAGTCTGCACTTTGGGAAAAGATATGTAACTCCTGTGAGCCTTATGCCCCTTATTTGTAGAAAGAAGAGAGTAAATATCTCAGAGGGGTAAATATGCAGCCTAATGAAATGATTTGGAATGCTTGGCACTGTACCAGCCACACAGCAAATGATTAGCAAAAGTTTGCATTTGGTATTCATGTAAATTTTAGGTTTAGCAAATGGAGAGGAGAGCTAAGTCACTCTTTTCCTTCCAAAGCCAGCTTTTCCTCTGCCTTCTGTATGTGGCCTTCAAAACATTTGCATGCACTGGTCCACAGCAAGGCAGCACCTTTCCTCTGACCTGATTGTTCCTCTTTAACTTCCATCCTTCATCCTGACTAAAACACCAAAGAGAATGCTGTGGTCTTCACCAGGCAGTTTTTTTCTTGCCCTTTGAACCCTATCATTTACTCTTGGAACACTCACTCGACCTCTTCTAGCTGCATTTGAAGCAAGAGAGGACTTTGCCCAGATCTTAGCCATTTCCTCCCATCAAACAAGTCAATAAAGGAAGGATAGGATGTATGGCTGCTCCCCAGGGACCATAGAAGTAAGACAGGGATTCTGCCTTGATGCTACCCCACACACATACTTTAACCACCTAACACAAAATTCAGTGTTACAAATAGTAGGGGAAGCTTCTATTTCCAAATTTTCCATCATGACGACATCCTTGAATTAGCATCTTTATATTGCTTTTCCTTGATGAATTGCATGATAGCCAGCAGAAAGAACTTCCCACTAAGCCTTATTCAAACAAACAAGTACATCAATAAGGCTTTCTACTTACAACAATAATAAACTACTCTTACTTGTTTTCAACAATTTTAATTAAACACAATTAACTCTAGTTTGTTTTGGCAACCTATTAATGTCACAATTGAAAATAAATAGACTCATGAAAAGATTATAATTAATAAATCCTTTACACTACTGTAAAATTACTCAGCTGCTCTGCTTGCCAGAAATCCTTAACAGCATTTGTGAAGTATGTTAATGAGGACAGTAAAAGGGAAATCATAAAGCTCCAGGAAGAACTCAGGAAGGCTTAATAATGCCTTTGACCCCTTCAGTACACATCTGATGACTGTTGGATACAGTTAGTAAGAGAATCTGAGAAATTAACTGCAAATTTATCATCATTTTAAAATAGCCTTAATCTATGGTTTTGCCTGTTCAGGATATTCTCTCATGGTAGCCCAAATTCCCTAAGCTCTTAAAACATGAGAAACAGACCATTGATACCTCTTTTTTTATTTTTCTCTCTGCCAAGGTTCAGAATTTTAGATAGCATACAACTTAGGCACTTAAATTTTTTGAAACAGGGTTTCACATAGCCTATGTTGTCCTCAAACTCACTCTGTAGGCAAGAATAACCTTGAATTTGTGGTTATGCTGCTTTCATTTCCTAAGGTCTAGGGCAATAGACATTTATTTATCACATGCCATTCATGCTGGGATCATCCAGGGTTTTGTGTACATTAGACAAATACTTTACCAATGGAACCACAACCATGGTCAAAGTAATTCTTGTGTGTAGTATAAAATGTATGCTGATTTATGTGTGTGTTTGGATGTAAGTGCATTGTGGACATGTATATGTGGAGGTCAGAGGTCATTGTCAAAGGTCTATTCTATCGTCTCTACCTTATCTTTCCAAACAGGGTCTCTTGATGAACCAACTGCTCACGAACTGTCTGACCAGTGAGCTCTGGGGACCTGCCTTTCTCTGACTTCACAGTACTGGGAGTATAGATGCTCACAACTTGCCCTGCTTTTTTACATGAGCATCCTGACTCAGGTCCACATCATGCTTGTATGGCAGGTATTTTATCAACTGAGCCATCTCCCCAGCCCCAGCTTGGGCAAGTCTTAATATACAAAGGTAACATTTTATACTCAGAAAATTGTGAGAGTATAACTTCAAAACACAAATGGCAGGCTAGGATGAATCCCATGGACGTTTAGATGGCACTGTGTTTATCAGCATATTTATGAGTATCTTCCTTCAGTAGTTGGGCTCTGTGACAAATAGGAGATAGATTATCCTAGGAACAGCACGATCAAAAGAAAGGGGCTCAGAGATAGAATATAGGCTTAGCATTGGCAAATCTTTGAGCTCAATCCCCAGTGCCTCTGAGATAATTAAAGTTAATAAAAAGCCAAGCCACACAAGGAAGCGTGGATACATAATATAAGATTTCATGTGACTAGTATCTGTTTTAGTATGATTATAATAGAGTTGGGTTATCTTCTGAGAGTAGCAACAGTATTAACTTTCAGAGTACTTCCCTTTGATAGATTATTAATTAACTAAACTTCCCTCGGGTGGCACCACACAGGCACTACCAAACTTAACTAGAGCACTTTCCTAAGTAATTACATATATAGTATATTATTAGGAGAAGGATACTAGAAACATTGATCTGTTCATATTGACTTAGAATTCATGGCTAACTATTGAGTATTGTAAAGGAGAGATTCACCATAAAACCTCTATTATTTGTTGAATACATGGATTTTATTGTTAAGAGACTCAAATATGACTGTGATTAATTAAGGCCAAGTTTAAAATTATATGTGCATCTTCATTACATGATGAAATATTAAGTGCATTGATGCCAATAACAAGTATTCCATCTACCTCATTTTTTCCTGACAGTCACATAGTTATCTAATAGTATAATAAGATACCACATGCTGAGCACCTATTTTGGAGGAGATATACAACATACATTTTCAATATTTCCTGCTCACGCCTGAAAGCTGGGATTTTATAAAAAGGGGTTCCCCATTCAATGAATGAAACAGGAAGAATTACTTATCTTACTTATCTGTACTTAGAGCCAATAAGTATAATAATAATGGAAGCATAGTGTGAACTTCTGGTTTGTTTAGTATGCCATGCTGTTCCATCCCACCCCACTCCTTAAACCAAAAATAATTAACAGGGTGAAGTCAAGACATACAAAATAAAATCAGCTCTCTAATTCCCAAAGATACAGGATGATGCTTCACTCATGCTTAACCTATTCTGGGATCTATTCTAAGCACTAAATACGAATCAGCTTTTTTGATCATTTAAAATTGTTATTTTTATTTTTTTAATTTGTTTAATATGTCTAGGTATTTTGCCTATATATATATATGTGCCATTTATGTTCATGCAGTTATGTTCAGAGGCCAGAAGAGGGCATTGATCCCCTGGAATTGGAGTTATAGATGGTGGTGAACCTCCCTGTGGGCTCTGGGAATAGAACCCAGCAAATAATCTTAACTGATGGGCCATCTCTCCAGTGCCCAATTAATTAATTTTAAACAAATACTATGGCTCACACTGAAAGGACATGTGATGTACATAAAAGAATAGTCTAAACCAGAAAGAGCCAATGCTCTTTTGTAGCTAAATAGACAAGTCTATGATGCAACACATGGTATGTAGTAGCAGCTGGGTGATGACTGTTCTGGGGGCAGTTGTTGTGGTTGTCTTTAAAATCATTGTTGACATATTTAGTTATTCAGTGATTCTGAGATAGAACCTTGATTCAATGTAAAATTTTCTGTGATTGATTAATGATGCCTGCAATGATATTTCCAGAGTAAGAATGAGCTGGTTGTCTGTCAAAAGTGTGCCATCACTGGTCATGGGGATATTTTTAGAGCAGAGGAAGATATCTATTTGATGATTACAGGGATAGGAAAGGAAGATTTCTTGTCTGATTCTACAAGCAATTTCTACCAACCATGTTACTGGGCTGTTGGCCTTGCATGTTTTATTTGAAAGTCAGAAAATTCAATATTTTAGCAAAAAGACGTTGCTGCAAATGATCAAATCACTTGCCAGAAAGGTCAGTCCATTTTACAATATTCTAAATAATTTATAAAGTCTCTACATGATAAATGCCAAAAAATATGGTATCAGAAAAGTTAGATTGTAGTTTTCAAGAATTCTTTCCAAGTGTGAATGATTTATAACTTCATTTTGAATATTACAGAAAAAGTCTCCACTTAAGACGATTTCTCCTCTGCTGCTGCTTCCCTATGTGTAATAAAGAAGGGTCTCCAGAGTCTGCTGGTAAACAATATGCCTGGAAAAAATACCTGCAGATGAGTTGCTGTTCATCCAGCAAAGAAAGAACAGGACACATGTGCCCCAATTTGCCCAGCAAAATAAAGACAAATGCATTCCTCAGCCATGTCATCAAAAGTACTGCCTGATAGAGACTAAGAAAAGCTCTCAAGAAGCAAGGTACTTAACTAAAATAAAACAATGGTCCTTGCACAGGAATTTGTTCTCTAATTTCAATTGGTTGAGAATACCTTGCTGGTATTCCTAGCATTATGTGGCTGTCATGGAAGCATGGCTTGACTAAGAGACCTTGCATAACCTAAGTTTTCCTCACACAGTTAGCATGATCTCCCACATTTTGCTGTGTGGAACAATGAGGATAACAGTAGCTGACACGTAGGGTTGTGTTGCAGGTAAGATGTGATGGAGAAAGGATTATTTCACAAGGGACTCTGTGTACAGTAAATGGAGGTACCACTCAGACACTGGAAATATTCTCCAGCTTGTCATCCTGTGCCACGCCTCAAGCTATAGGAAACTCAATCAAATCAATGGACTTCTTATTCTAGGTTTTCTTCGTAAAATGAAATGATGTTCTACCTCACAAGGATGTGAGGACTAATGTTTAGGCTCATTTTCTCATTTATTCATCAGCAAGTATTCAGTTGACCTTGCTATGTGTAAACACAGTCTCTAGCATGACCAGCATTTGCTACCTCCCAGAATGTATGAGCTTATGTTAAGTGGATATTACTTTAAAAAAAAGTCATCTCTATTATAACAGGAAAAACACAGTTCACTGCACCCAGTAAATGGCCAGAAAACATTTGAGGAGTATCGTGTATTAAATGTACTGTATGTTAAAAATAAAATCGAGAGGGGAAGTTTTAGGGACAGAGTATGAATAGTCGATTATAGGTAAAATGAAAGTAGATAAGAATTTTAGGGACAGAAATGTTTAAGTTGGAGTAGGCGTGAGGGATGGGGACAAGAAAGGGAGCTAACCAAAATGGAGGGTTATGAAAAAGCCATATAGACATTTACTATATTGAAACCCAATTAAAAGTGTAACTGGAGGAGATAGTAGAACATATGCCATATGGAAGCATAAGGAAGGAATACTGAGTGCTGAAAATAAGTGACTATCCAAGCCTAGCCCTAAATAGGACATCTATGTTATTCCCCCTGCCCCAAGCTTCAGGGAACATCAAGGACAAGAGCGTAGAACGTGATCACTTACTGATCTTGTAGGCCTGATGAAGGACTGGAGATTGGCAACTCACCAAGCCCTGAATTTACTCCATCTTCTCAATAATTCTGGAAGCAGCTGTCAAAAATGCTGCCCTACAAATGTTCATCCAGTGACCTCAATTCCGGAGTACCATTTTGCATTCTTGGCAGGTGAAGAGATGTAAGGAGCAACCAAACCATTTCCATTTGGTGTAACTGTATCTTGGAAGCTTCCAAACACAGCGTTCCTCTGCCCTTTATCATTTTGTTTCATAAAAGAGGATTGATTGGCTGCTTGATTGATTGGGTTTTCATTATAGCAGTTATTGTTTCTAACTTAAACTTCTATGAACACTAATCTCTAGTCACACAATTGTCTTGACAAAAGCAGTCTTCAAACATCTATAATCATAGCTTGGTAAAGAAGAGAAATATCCAGTGCCCACCTATTTCAACTTTATAATGGAAAGAGTCTTAAGAGAGAAAATCTTGGAAAGAAGCCTGTATGAAATGCCATTTTTTGTTTTTTGTTTGGTTGTTTTTGATTTTTTGGTTTGAGATAAAATGAATCTATTAACAGATTCTTATAAAGCAATGTTCTAGTTCTATGGACATAAAAACACCATGAGAACACATTGCAGAGGTCCATAGTTAGTGTCTACATAGTGTCACCATACAAATAATACATGCACAAAGAGTGATGAGATGTGCAAGTTTTACCAATTAGAATTGAAATTACCGCATACACCCCTTCTGTCTCCAGGGCCTGTTATAATCTGGGCTATCCTCAGTCTTGCTAAGTGACTTGGGATGATCTTGAGCATCTAACCCTTTGCCTCTATCTCCTGAGGGCTGAGGTTACATACAGGTATGTGCCACCACACCTGGTTTATTCAGTACTGGGGATCAAACACAGGGCTTTATCTCTGCTAGGCAAGCTTTCTACCAGGTCAACTCAGATCAACCATAATTCAGGATTGGCTTAATGGCTAGTATTCTACAGCAATTTAAAGTACAAAAGAAACAAATATGCATCATTCATACTACAGGGTTAACCAAATAACCCACAATAAACTCACTGATAATGAGAAAACTAAACCAACAGTGATTTATAATTAAAAAGCAAGACCACAGCAATTGAAAATCACTAACAACTAAAAACAACTCTCACGATACACTGATAACAAATTGTCTTTTCTCAAACGGGATGAATTATAATTATCTGCATGCAGGAACTCCGCTGTGTTTTCTAAGAGCTGGCAGCCAGGTTTCCTACGAGGACACTAAATTAAGAATGCTCGGGACCTCAGTTATATGTCATCTGCAGAAGAATGATGACATAGGTGTCTTTCTAATA
This sequence comes from Peromyscus eremicus, assembly GCF_949786415.1. Classification (NCBI taxonomy): domain Eukaryota; kingdom Metazoa; phylum Chordata; class Mammalia; order Rodentia; family Cricetidae; genus Peromyscus; species Peromyscus eremicus. The sequence goes on along the minus strand of NC_081418.1, from coordinate 108,093,841 downwards.
AGTTACCTTTATTCTTGCATGAAATAAATGCTCATGCTTAAAGAACAACAACGAAAAAGAAATAATATTGGCTTTCAAGATATATTTATGACATACTAGTGGGTTGCAAACTAGATTCTGAGAACTTTAATAAAATATTAAATTAAGAGTTTTATGTGGGCATCACGGTACTTCTGAATGCTTCTTCCATTTTATTACATTTACCGATTACCATTCCTTCCAAGGCTTAATTTAAAAGAAAATTAATGGATTTTTTTTTAGCTGAGATTCAAATGAGACCTCTGATTAGAACAATGGCCTCATTATATAAAAACTCTCAGCTGACTGGAGCCCCTGAAATAACAATTCCAGAACATGTAAAAAGCACAGAGTCAAGTGTTTGTGCCTGTTGGGCAAAACTCAGGGCATGACTCAAGTGTACACACAATTTTAAACCAAACCAAGACAGATGTGCCTATAATGCCCCCCTCAGTAACTATTGACCTTGTCTTTCTTGACTCATCTTACATAAATGTATTTGATAAATTCATGAAGAATCAAAAAATGTTGGAGCTGGAGATAATCTTGTCTGGCAGTCTTCAGGAAGGATGTCACTCTTAGTCAAGATTTGTTGTGCCCACCTGATATTTACAGGGTAAGGAAAGTACACATAAATGTTAAGATTGAGGATCACTTTCAAATGTCAGATAATCTCACACTGGGCTGGGTTCAGAGGTAGCTCTGAACAATTTCATTCCACAAGATGTGTGTCTATTCTCTGGTTATCTCAGTTGCTAGCATCTCCTAATGCCCTCCTTCACGTATTTCAATCATTTCTGTTACCATGGGGGATTTTGTCTTTCTCACATATGAATTGTCCATAATGTTTAATTAGTTTCAGCCAATGACTCTTTGAAAGAGGTAATTTTGCAATGAATCTTTCCATATGGAATTGATAACATGAACAAAACAGTTCTTGAGGCAGTTTAAAGATTCATTATCTGACAACATACATCGCTATTTATGGAACATATAGATTGCCTTCTTGGAGTGTGAACAGTGTTCATTCATTCCTTCCAACCATTGCCACTGGAGCCTTAGTAACTGACAGCTTAGGAGAGACACTACAAGCTCAGCCTCTGACTCCTACTCTATGGTCATCTCTCCTCACTGAATTGGATCATTTCTTAAAAAGCTATTGTGGTCTTTTTTACCAGTATGTAAGTGTTAGGATATACAAAGATCTTGTTTAGATAAAGCCTAGTTGACCAGCAAATATTTATTGAACCATTATTCAATATTTCTTCAATAGAAAGCTTAGCCTGCTGACCCTAACTTAGGATGTGTGGTTAATTACTAGAGCATGGTAATGCTTTCCTTCGATTTAGGTGCTTTATTGGAATCTAGGAGCTGGAATTCTAAAATATGTGCAACTCAGTCTGTCCATTCTTCATCTGCAGAGCTGAGAAAAGTGACAATCTCTCTGGATAGGTATACTCAGATGGTTTTGATTTAGGTTTAAGTGGGATGGAGCATCCTAAAAGAGAATGTCTAGTCAGGATGTAGTAAAAGTAAACTTTGGTGATATCATGAGAACAGTGACCACACTAGAGGGCATTAGGGTCTTTTGCCCTTTAGGACACAGGATAAGACTTGGTTTGATGTCTTTCCTACATTAAGGAAGGAAGTCTTTAATCAACAGACAGACTTTCTGAGAGGAAAACTTCATGATAATACCATTTCTGTTTTCATTCTAGAGGCTATTATTACATAACAGCAAGAAGGGGAAAGAAAGAGTGGGCTAAGAGAGTTCCCTGTGTACTTTAAGGACATTATTTTTGTGGGATTCAATTAGTTTATACAACTTGTTAACAAAATAATTCATCTTTTCTTTACCCCCAAAGAAGGGGGAAATTGCCTGTCTGCTGCTCTCTTTGCTACAAAGCTGAAGTGAATTTTTTCTCTCAAAATCAAAAGATTTACACAGTGAAAGGCTTTTCTCTGTCTGTTAAGAGGTGTTTTTTTCTTTGGTTCCCCAAGCTCATCCCTATGAGAATTTTTCAAACCCAAAAAGGGAAAAGAAAGCACATTGTTGAACATAAAATTCTTAGGCATTTAATATATGACTACATTTATAAGTATAATATCTATATATTCTACATCTATAAGTACATTGTAAAGCAGTAGTTCTTCAGATTATTTTGCTTACAAAAATAGTTATCAAATATCAAACAGTTAAGTATCTACAGAAAGACATATATACCTATGCTATACTGAGTATTTGCTATTTGTATTAGTATCCATTTGAATAGTATTCACATTCTAATCACACATACAAATAACATAAAACTATAATGTCCTTATGCTCACACACCCAAATACACACACACACATACATACACACACACACACACACACACACCCATACATGCATACACACACACACACACACACACACACACACACACACACACTCATAACAACTAGTGAAGAGGCTACAATTCTACCAAAACTTTCATTGATTTTTTTGATGAATAGTTTAGTAAATTATAAAAGAATAGTTTATCTCTGAGCACCTACTACATGTCAGGTACCTTAGTCATACTGAGATATAAAGGATGAAGAAAATTTCAGAATTCTCCTCTACATTTCTCAATGCATGTGATGTGAGGATACACTGTCAATGCAGCCCAAGTAAAAAGTAATGTTTGCAAAATAATATATTGTTTTTTTCATCCACAACTGTTTCCAGAATTTTCATCACTTACATCATACGTGTCCTAGAGAAAAATAAATCACAGAGCAATTATTTCCCCAACATCCAACCCTATTTTCCCAATAAGAATCTTTATAAAGCATAATTTGGTTAATACTGATCTACAGTTCCTATTATTAGAATACTCTTAGGAAAGAGGCCTCACTATAATTTCTTACCCATCCTCCTTTATTTTTGTTTATGCAGAAATAACATTTGTTTTTCTTCTAATTTAATCATTAAAATTCTATACCTAAATTGTTGAGACTTTTTTTAAATAGCCATCCATGCTCATCCAAAATGAAGTAAAAATACAGCCAAACAATAAGTAAAAGTTCTAAGCCATGACTGTGGCACTCTTGAGCGCTCAGCAACTGTAGTTACCTGCACAAAGTCTACATAAAACTGGACCTATTAACACTATGACATAGATTGGAATGGGCATAGGATACCTTACTCCTCCCTGAAAATCTATAGGTAGTTCCAAGCTTCTGGGGGAAGCAGAAAAGCTTTCTTCAGTGGTCTAGCAACTGGTAAGTTGTCCACGTTCAAATAAATAAACCCTTCCTCCTACCCTCTACCCCACCCCTGTATTCTGGTAAGCATCCCTCGTTAAATTCATTTGGTTCACACATACTTAAAAAGTGACCTAATAGGGCTGGAGAGAATGCTCAGTAGTCAAGAGAATGTACTGCTCTGGCTGAGCAGCAGAGTTTCCCAGCACCCACACTGAGCAGCTCACAAACACCTGTCACTCCAGCTCCAGGGCATTCAACACCTCTGGCCTCCTCAGGCATCAGCACTCATGTGTACCTATCCACCCATAGACAGACACACACACACACACACACACACACACACACACACACACACACTTAAAAATAAAACCTAAATCTTAAAAAAAAGACATGAAAAATATAAGGAGAAGCACTTGGTAAGAAAAAGGTAAGTGAGAATGCTAGGATGATGGATCATAATAGGGGGGTGGGATATAAACCACATCATTGTATACAGACATGAAAATGTACAAGCAAAGCCCATTATTATGTATAACTAATATATACAAATTAAAAAATGAAACCATCTTAAATCATTTAAGAAGTTTCTTCAGATTTCACTAGTACTGCAGGATGTTCATAACCTTTTGGTATTCTTTGCATCTCTTCAAATTATTTTGAAATAGTATTCCTCTCCTTGTTTTCTTCATTCATCAATATCTTAGGGATTTTTCTGCATGAGCACACATAAGCACAACTCATCCTTTGTAATGGCCACACTGAATCCCACTGGGTAGATGATCATTTATTTTATCAATCCCATTTTGATGGAGCTGAAACACTGTTGTTGCCATTGTAACCATTCTTGCAATAACTATACCTCAACATAAATTTCACACATGTCCAAAATTTTTCCTGGTAGTAAGAGTCTAGGAGTGGAAGCATGTGTCAAATTCACACATTCCACATTCTAAGAGATACCATATTTTAAGAGACAGTGCTGTGGGAAAATGGTTCACCAGCTTTGGTGTACTCAAACTAAAATGGTCTGCAGTGTTTCAAGTTGAAAGTTCAGATCATCATCTCCAATGAAGTTTAAGAAATTAGTAATTGGCAACTAATGTTCATTTGTGCCACTACTAACTACTTTAGTATGCAGTGTAATGTAACATCTATTGCCCTTAACTATGATTTGAAGGCATAGTCTTGTACTTAAATCAGTAGCCATTTGTATGGTATTTTCACCATTCTGTTCCGAGTTCATGGCAGTGACAGGAAATATGTATTTATATCTCTACTTGGCCCTGGTATGTTGGTGTTTTATTTGATGTCCATAGCTTCACTGTGCCTCTTGGAGGAGGTCAATATCATCCATCAGATGATCAATGCATTATCACTAGCACCAGCTTATACCAAATAACAGCCTGTCTGCTCCAATCCTAACACCAATCCACTATACTTAGCAACTTTAAGCTAGTAGGCATTCCTAAAAGGAAAATGTGCAACCACAGTTGTACCCACTAGTTCTTACACACTAAAACTATAAAACAACCCTTTATTGAGAAGCATCTGAAATATAAGTCCCAGGCAGTTTTCTAAAATGCTGTTTTGAATAGTAGAGTAAAAATTAACGTAAGGTATGTACACATTTTAATTGATTTACCCCAAATCCTCACATTAAAATGGATGGTGATGTTCACTATATAATAAAGTCATAAATGAGGACTTCTAACATACACAGTTTGCTTAATGCTGTATTAAATCTCATCAAGTATAAATTAGAGATATTCTATTCAGAGCAAGCTTTTATATATCATTTCCAACGTCAATGAAATCACATTGACTCAAGAGCAAACGATTCATTGTTTACTTCTAACTTCTGTCTCATGTAATTCAGAGACATGTAATTTTATTTTACTAAAGAATCCCAGGGATTCTTTTCTTGCTAAAGAATTTTGAGAAGACTCATATTTTATTGTTTCAAAGACACATCCACCCATCTACACACACACTCCCATATCCACCCACATACCACAAATAAAGCAAACATTAAAATTGCCATCATAATCCATATATCCATACCAGGAGCAAATATAATCTTAAATTGGAAGACTGCATTTGGCAGGCCATTTATCCTTTTCTCCCCCTGTGCACACACTGTTAAGTGTGAAGAACTTAGACTGTCCTAATTACTAGAAACCAAAGAGATGCTACATCTGAGTTTTCATTGTTGAATCTGTCTTTTTAAAAATAACTGTCCTACCAAAGGTTTGGTACAGGGGCGGGGGGAGGCACAAATATTTTTCAAGTTGTCATAGTAACTTCCTACATCATTCCCCAGATAAAAACTATTCCAATATTCAATTATTGAAATTATGAATCTGTTCATCTATAGCACATTTTATTCACTTATGTAATTTTAAATTTCAGTTTCATTTGATTGACTGCTTTAATCTTCCTTAACTAGTGAGTAAGTGAAAATAAATGATGCATTCTTAATACTATAAATATGAAAAATAGGAAGTACTTAGGGGCTGCAGGCGAATACATTAAAAATCAGTCAGTTTTCTAGTTAACATATCCTCACTCTGTTTGTGCACAAACCCACTACATCAAGGAGACAGATCACAAATGCGTGGCCTTACGAAAACACTGTCCCAATTTCACGTTATGACAGCAGAAATTGGCCCAAATCTCTAACCATTTCCCCTAACGGGCCCTGACTGGCTGGTGCCATCCAGGGGAGGCACACTCTCAACAAGGGGAACGGCTCATCCAATTCCTCTCATCTGTCAGTGGAGTGGATTATTTCTTGAGAGACTGAAATTGCCTGCTTGCAATCGGAACACCATCAATCTTGCTGTGGATGGGGATGGGGAAGCTGCCTGTGAGGTGTTGGCCTGAGGGGAAGAGAATTCCATTCCTAAGCAGGTGAGGGTGACTATAGAGCCCCCCCACACACAACTCTCTCTCTCTCTCCCCCCCCCCCAGTGAAAGGTTTGTCATTTTGCACATTTCCACATGCTTGGCATGCACACCGAGTCCGCTGCTCTGCCTTGTGAAGGAGGTGATTTTTCAAGCTTAGGCAAATGTGGCAAGGCTGGGGTCGGCTGCTGTCTCATTTTTTCTCATCATGACACTTATTTTTACTGATTTGAGCGAATGAAATTATGTTTTCCTTTTTTGCTCATTTATCCAACTATGTCTTTATTTATTTGCTCATTTAGGGGTGGAGTGTCACAGATAACTGTCCCGTGGTTTGTTTTTGGTTCTGTTTTCACACACATTTCATTAGTGTCCCTGAAGATTTAAGACCCACAAAGGAAAATGCCACACTTATATGAGAGAGAGAGAAAAAAAGACACATATTTTTACTCTTAAATTCAAAACAGAAGAACACATTAAACAGTGACTGTAATAATTTGGAAGATTGCTATGACCAAGATCTATCACTTTAATCTCTGCCGCTATTGTAGCAATCCTAAGAAAGTTGAACTAGCACATTACACAGACCCACTGGACTTCTGAATCAACATTATTTTAATCCCTCTGTATCTAGAAGAAGCATTTATAGTTCTTCCTTTTCTACAGTAAAGCTGAGATAGGGCTCAGAGAGTGAGTACTTGGGGGCAGAGTTGTTGGTAACAAAGTTCCTGAGGATATGTAATTTCCACATATGTTGGCTGGTAATGAGCAAACTCCGTGGTAGATAAGGAAGAACATGAGCGGTGGTTTTAATTTCAGTCAGAATCAATTTTAAAAATATGGTATTTTAATAAGACCTACGATGATATGAATTTCTTTGTTACACATAATAGCCCCAGTTCCCATAAGCCAATAGACGTGCTCTACGTGAGAGTTCACTACAAACTATCTGAGCTCTTTTTTTTTTTTTTGGTGACTACACACACAGCATAAAGTAAGAGAGGTTCTAATCACTGGTATGTCCTAGCCATGTATCACATGCTTAGAAAACAACAAAGGCATCAAGCTTTGCCCTGGCTAAGTGGATCTATTAGTAGTGGGAACAGTAAAATTTGACTCATTCAACATCCCTGTCTTACAGGTTGCAGTCCCTTAAAAAGGATGCTTGATATTGATATGGGGAAATTCACTTCCCACTTTCTAGGAAGTCATCCCCTCATCCTCCCCTCACCTGTCCCCTCCCCAATCCCCTGATGGGGAACTCAACTCAGATACGGAAAGTCACTTATCCAAGTTCATGTTAGGAAAGTTCAGTGACAGAGGCGTTGACCAGTCCCTGGCCCCCACCACCAGCCACCTGCTTCAGCCACCTCCCAGAACTGACTTGCAGTTTAAATGAGTGTGCGCATGGATCTGACCTTAAAGTTTTCATAGATTATGTTCGATGCTCCTTAAGAGGCTATCTGGTATAGACAATTTGTGTACTAGGGGACAGTTTTAGAATCACCGGGCATGACCTCCATCTGCAACCATTCTTTGGATGGTTTCCGACTGTCACACCCCACCCTCCCAAACTTCCACTTCCATTCTCTGGGCAAAACGGGTAAATTATATCCACTTACACAGTGGTTAAACTAATAATATGAATTAACCGTGAACACGGTCTCTAACACTGTCGGGATGGATGGTTCTTTTATCTCATTGTTGAGTATTGCAGAGAAACTGCATTTCCTGGATTATTTGTATGACTATGTAACAAGCCGAAGACTTTTCTTGCCAGAACAGATTGGCGATTAAGTGGTTGGAGGTAGCTCAGGGATCCCCAAATCCACGATTGTGTTCCCTCCATGTTGGCACTGAAGCTTCTGGCAGGAATCTGGCGCTTCCCGTGCCAGGGTCTGCACACAGGACACAGAAAACACAGGCAAGCAGCACCAGCGGCAGCAGCGTGGTTTCCATGCCCACCCGCTGGGGCACCAGCGCCCCCTCGCTCTCCTCGCTGACCTGGCTTATGGAAGGAAGGAAGGCGGATGGGACCCGGGGACAGCTGGCCTCCTCCGCCCCCAGCCCTCCTCTGCGGCTGAGGGCTGCAAACCCAGCAAGCTCCGCTGGCATGCACCCTGGCAGCTCTATTCAGTCTGCCCCAGCTTGGAAGCTGAACCCAACCCCGGGAGGGAGGCAGCAAAAGGCACCCGGAGAAGGACTGGAGAAGGCCAAAACAAGAGTGCAGGATCACAGTCCAGGCTGCAGAGCCAGGAAAGACAGAGATGCAGACTCCACTCTGGACCTGGACCTGCTGCACTGAGAAGTCCTGTGGATGGCAGGAAGCCAGGAGAGGATATGGGGAGGGTCGATAGGGAGGGCGGCAGCACTTCAGAATTGAGGAGCAGGAACTTCAGTGTGCAACTGGTCCCCAAACGTTGAACTTGACCCTCCGAGGGGGCCACCAAGGACGGTAAAAGTAGGGCGTGCGAGGAAAGGACACAAAGGCTAAACACAGCTACAGCTACGGGAGGAAAAGCGGAAGGAAACCTTTCTGAGAATCAACCAGGAAGCGTAAGGACGATTGAACTGGGGGTGACTTTGCGTGAGAAAGCTGGACAAGCAAAGAAAGGAAAATCAGGATTGAAGAGTGGGGCGAGGGAAGAGTTAGAAGCCGGGGGAGAAAGCAAACTGCACCCGAAACTAAAAGAAAAAAAAAAAAAGAAATCAATAAAGAAAATTTTCAGAAGCACGCCAGAGCGAACTTGTTCCAGAAACTGCCAACAGAGGGAGGAAAAAAGGGTGGGGGCGCCGAACATACTGGAGGAACCAAAGTGAAGGAAGGAAGGGAGAGAAGACGGGATGCAAATTAAACCAGACACGACATAGTAAGTCACTGCTTCATTTTCTTTTTCATTGACAACTTCTAAAGTTAGTCTGGTCATTAACACATCCCTGGAGCCCTTAGCCACACAGACTGAAATGACAGTATCTACACTAGGTATAAACTCAACCCGGGAAATACATGACTCCTCTCTAAATCACCCCAGTCTTGAAAGTTACTCCACCGTTTGTAGAATATTTTGCTATTGTCCAAAACCAAATCATTCTCCTAAACAAGGTGTGTGGAAGACGGTAGCGGGGGGGGGGGGGGGGGGGGTAAAGGGGCGGGGGAACCGATTCCTTTGAAAAATAAAATCCACCTTTTCTGAGACATTAACAGAAATACCTCCAAGGCATTTTTTGGTACACTCTCCATCCCCCAGAGCATCCAGCCCACAACATGTCTTAGAATTCAAAGGCAAACTGCCCACACTATAGCAATTTCTGTCACTTGCTTTCCGCCATCTGTTGAAGAGACCACGGTGAGGCTGGAGGAGCCTGCTGTGGAGCAAGCCCCCCCCCCCACAACACACACACACACACACACACACACACACACACACACACACACTTACCTGGTCTGTGCAGGTGGTGCTGCTGGAAGGTGTGCTGGAGGGATCCATGGCAGAGCAGCATGGCACATGCACTTATCCACAAGTACAGGACCCAGGACATCGCAGAGACCATTGCCATTCTCTAGAGAGAACATGAGATAAGAACAGGTTACCCCTGGCTTCCAGCTCACAGTGCAATAGTCCCAGTGAGGAAGGAAGGGGGATTATCAGACGTGGTATTCTTTTGCAACTTGGTGGGCTAGAAGGAATGTTCCAGCAGAGGTCATGCCAGGGAGTAGGATTGAAGACCCTTTCCAGAAGCTCATAAATATGTCCCTTAAGGTCTGGAAAACAAAAGGCCAATGATTGCCTAAAATGCAAAAACAAAGTTTTTGACTGTCAATCAGGCCGATGAAAACATTGTCTGCCCATGAAAACATCCAGTTTTACATGAAGAGCTGCAAACTAGTTTTCCCAGACATTCAGAAGCTGCAGACTTGCTCATTCTAACTTCATTGCAAGTCTGACATAAGCCTGGAAGAAAAGAGTGGGCTCTTTTTTTTTTCTCTTTAATTCTATAGTCATGAATTTTTAATGGCAATGCTGTCCTCTAAACTAAGTAATCATTTTCTCAGAGGCATGTTGTAATCTCCCGATAGAACTGATCTTTCTGACTGGACTGGAAATCAGAAGGAAGTGTGTCTTTAGCCAGAATGAGTTTCAGAGGCAAGGTCTAGGCATCTATCCTACAGCAAGCCATAATTTACAGTATTGTTTTGCCTCCTAAGATCCTATTGTGGCATTTGCTGGAGCACGGATGAATATGCATATGCAGGTGGTGTGTATATTTATGGGTGAGCATATACCTTTTCTCAGGCGCTGAAACTTTGACAGTCTTATCTGTACCTATGGGCATCTCAGGAGCTACAGAAGCTCAACGGCGCTACATATTGTCCAATTTCCCAAACAACACCTTATGCTGCATTTCATATTGCCAAATTAATCAAACTCGAGGCATCTTCCTTAGTCAGCCAGTGATAGGAGGCATCTTCTATACAAGAATTCAGTTAGCAACGTGCCTTCCTCTTAGAGAGCTTAGAAAGGGTTTGTGCAATTAAGGTTGTGTTTTCCTCTTTCGCTCTTTCAAATGACACCCTTCAAGAATTTCCACTATATATTAAAACCCTGCTGGTGACCTCCCAGTATGCCTTCCTGATCTGTGGAAATTGGTACTCTTTCAAAACCAGTGGTGTTCAGCAAAAATAAACATTATATACATATATATACATATATATATATATATATATATATATGCATAATTCTGGGTAATTTGCAGGTTTTAGAGGGGTGGAGTGTTTGAGAAAGGCTTTGAGGATAACAATAGATAAACATGACAACTGTAATTAAGTGCGAAGTGGGAAAACATTCTTTTCGACCACATGGAGCCATCAATGCCCCAGGCAGCGACTCAGATGGACCACTCACTTTCTAATTAGTTTCTAGTTTGGTGGCCCACTATTTACTTTTGTATACAGCATGCTTTGCCTCATTGATTTTAGAACTAGCAGGATAGCCTGGATTCATTCTTATCAGCAGAGATAAATAGCATCTCCCCTCCCGTGAATCCCCAAATGAATGCCTTTTAGAGCCTTTCAGAATAGCCTGCAAATTACAGAAAGACAAAACAGAGGTGACCCGGCATGCATTTGCTGTGTTTTCAATCACTGTTAAAATGCACTGGGAATTTAACTCAGGAAAAAATACAACCATCCTCAGAACTTAACAATTCTTCAGAGCTCTGCTCTCTCTTGCTCATTTTTAACCCACAGTAGACCTCAGCATGCAGAAAGCTGCTCTGAATTGACAATCACAGCACCTCCCTTTTTCTTTGCTTTTTCCTGTTAACTTTCTTTAAATCCCAGCATCACTTCCCAGGCTCCTGAATACCCCTTTCCCTGCTCGCTCTCCACTCTCCCACAGAGCTCTGCTCCGCTCAGTGGCAGTAAGTGTTTTCCCCCCAAATAATGCATCTAGCCTTGCGTACTTCTCTGAATATGTTTCAAATCTGCTTTCTGGATCTTAAATCTACAGAGGCTTTCTTACCTGAAAAATCCAGCCAAGAGCAGGGCACTCTCCTAGTGTTCATTGGAAAGAGCTAACACTTTTTAAAATCCATCTGTGCCACAATTCTCAGATATTCAAAGAGAATGCTTCCCAGCAGTTCTTTATCAAGAATTAAAGAAGAAGAAAAAAAAGGCTTTCCTCTTCCGATCCTATTTCCACAGTTAAGAAGACGTTGGGTTCATTCACTGTATTGTCAGAAAAGGAACCAGGGTTTGAGGGGTGGAAACCTTGTCATTTTCACCTTTAAATCATCTCCTGGCGTCACCTCTGTCTGACGAGACCTTTGAAGTGATGGTGAGCTAATGTAGTTTCCTGATGAGAAGCAGTTTATAGCCACCGACAGACCATCCCCACTCCGGCACATTCAGGACAGAGTTAGGCAGCGAAATGTAAGAGCAGGGCTGCTATACCTCCTGTAAGGAGCAGGAGTCTGTTTCAATACACCCCTCCTCTCTAAAGTCTCACATGTCTTAAAGTGACATTACCCTCTATTAGAGATGAGGTAAATTTTAATAACTGCCCTTAACTCTCCCTCGACCCAAGCAGCGCTTTAACATGCTTTATTACCTGATAGTCTGCAGTGGAGGTTTTTGTCTTATTCTATTCTCATGCCAGGAGACTGAGAAGGGAAAGAAAATGAGAGAGAAGGAAGCATCATACAAAATATTGACAGTGTTAATGACTGTTAGGCTTGCAACAGTAAATGGGAAAGTGAAACATACACCAGGTCTTACCTCTGACTGTTCTTTTTGCCAGCAAGTTATACTGTCAGGCTTAGCCTGATTTTCTTTCTTTCTTTCTTTCTTTCTTTCTTTCTTTCTTTCTTTCTTTCTTTCTTTCTTTTTGTTTTTGTCAGTTACCTGTTTTGTAAGCTAAATCTTAGAATATAATTTATCTGGAATATAACTGATGTTTGTGTTCCTAAGCCAAATAAAAATCTTTGGAGTTATTAACATGTTTAATAAGTAGAAATATATCATTGTTGGTACCCAAGACTGAGATATGATGAAGAAAGATGCTCAAGGTTCTTTGTCAAAGTATTTTTGCTTTCTTTCAATAGCATGCTGAGATGGAAAGGGAAAACACACAGAAGTTCAGTAGCATCTCGAGTACTATGGTGTGAACCTCGGCTTCCCTGGAAATATACTATGATTGTACTTAAAGTTCGGAGACGCATGGGAGATGACCTACTTTTCTTTTATAGGCTGCACCGGTGATAAGTCTCTGAAATACTCATTCCATTGCTTCACAAGTCGCTTACACTACACCTACTATGTGCTAGATGCTTTAAAGCAAAAAGCAAGACTGCTATGACCCCCACTGTCAAAGGTCACTACCTCAAGTCTGCTACATTATTTTCAGAACTGAGATGGTTCTCACAATTTTCTTGCCTTGAAAACTTCAAAGTTTCTTAGAATCTCTTTACCTTTTGCGGGTATTATAAAGAAGGCTGAATGCTAGGGTGCATCTTTGAGAAAAAGTCTTCTTTCCTCTGCTCTACAAAGAGTGACACCTGCTTGGTGTTTCATCAGTCTTTCCCACTGGTCTTTCAGTGATCACACACACACACACACACACACACACACACACCTCCACAAACCAAATTTCAAAATAACAATCAAATGAGATAAGAATGACAAATTTTTAGTTTGGGTTCTTCTGTCTTATTTCTGTGGCTCATTATTCCTGTCTTAATTAATGGGTGTCTACAGAAAGTTTATACTCATGCTGCAGAATCAAGGTAAAAGTAGAAACAGCCACAAGAGCAGGAGCCAGGGTTCATCAGATCTTCCCCATGTGCTTGCACTACTCTGAACTCTATCTTATAAGGCATAACCTACAGTGTTTTACTAACCCAGTAGGACAGGCATTGCCATTGTCTCCATCTCACAGATGAGGTGTGTGGAGAGATGCTAAGAAAGCAAAAAGTAGCAGAAGCACCAGGTGGTAGAGTGGATTCTGAACTCAAATGCTCTGCACAAAAGACCATCTCTTCAATAGCCCAATAAAGAAATTATGAAAAAGTAATTTTAAAACCTGCCTTTATATTTTTATTTGTTTTACAGTAAGGTGGTTTCCAAACTTATTAGCCATTTATTCTAGAGACATATTATTCTAGACATTTGAAACATTCAGATATTCAAGACAGTCTTTGCCCCATGATTTTGGGGGTTTCTGGCTTTGGTTTGCAAATGAATTTAAATTAAGAGGAAATTCATATATGCTAATAAATGCTAGCATTTTGAAATGCTATACCCTTATATTTTCCATTTCTAGGGATTAAACAATGGATCAACATAGTTGCTAAACTCTAATTCAATGCAATTTAATACAGTTGAAGCATGGATTCATGGGTCATGTTTAAGACACCATAGACAAATTTTGAGATATACGTAACATTCTGTGGTTGTCTATGATAAGTGGAAGGAAGGAAGGAAGGAAGGAAGGAAGGAAGGAAGGAAGGAAGGAAGGAAGGAAGGAAGGAAGGAAGGAAGAATTCAGTACCCTCCATTTATTTCTCCCCATCTGATACTTTATAGTCCCTTACATTGCAGGCAGTGATCTTTTCCTTCATAATATAAACATCAGCAAATACCGATTGTTTGTGTCTGCATAGATGAGTCTGTGGTGTGGGTATATGTGGTGCCTGTGTGTGCATAGAGGCCAGAGGATGTAAACTGTTTTGCTCTGTCATCCTCCACTTTATTCCCTTGAGAGGAGTTCTTATGGAACCTGGAGCTAAGCTGGTGGCCAGCAAGCCCTGGCAATCCTCCTGTCTCTGCCACTCTAGAGCACTGGGGTAACAGGCATAGATAACTTTTGATATGGGTGATGGGAATTTGAACCTAAGTCCTCACCCTTGTGCAGCAAGTGTTTTTACTCACTCAGCCATCTTCCCAGCTTCAACAAACACTGAGATTTATTTCAACTTACCAAAGTGCCTTTCGTGCCTTTCAGGGAAGCTGTGGCTTTAAATCTTGGTAGGATGACCATGGTAGGATGGATAGCAGGTACCCTTTGGGTTGGTTAGGGTTTAAAGCTTTGGTCAATGAGGACAGGTGCAATCACACTGGGACTGGGGTTTTAATGTTTGGAGAAATACCAGTACCATCCAGATCTCTCTTTGCCTCTCTAACTGGGACAAGCTGTACTGTCAGCCTAGATCAGATCACTGAGGGACCACAGTGAAGAGGCCCTTCCTCCTCCCCTCCCAACCCAGATGGAAACATGCAGTGAATAGGAAGTAGTTGCCAAAGCAACTGAGACTTGTAACTTTATTATAGCATAAAATTGACAATTCTGATTGGTAAAGACCTAAACCTGTATTAGTCATTTCCTAATTAAATTGTTTTCTTCCATGTCCTATCCTAAGCTATCCCCAAGGAGACAGCAGTGTGCCTATTCAAACTCCTGTCTTCACAGAGACCACAGCAATAGGAATCTAGTGGCTGTTTTTTGTCAAAGAACTGATAACCACAAAGCATGGAATATTGGGACTAGAGGTTCTGGGGTATCCAAGTGAGGAATGAAGGATAAGTTGATCCCTCATATGAGTGATGATGATTGGCCAGTGTCATGCCAGGACAGTGTTTGAAAGAAAGGGGACAAAAACAGACTATAGACTTACTATTTTTAACTTCCAGTTTCATTAATTAAAAATAGTCTAAGCATTGTGGGGTTCAAATCATGTCAAAGTTCTAAAGGTAGACATTTCAAATACAGTACTATATATGCATACGTAATTGTATATATTTTTTAAATATCCTATACACTAGAATTCCTCCCAAGGAAAAAACCACGTGTTCAGAAAGAAGGCCTTGCAGAGACATTGGAGGTAAAATTGAAGCACCCAGAATGCTTAAATAGCCCCAAACTTTCAGCAAACTGCCCTGCACAAGGAAAGGTGGGTAAGTAGAGGGAGAAAGGGAGAGGACTAAGGCTGTAACAGGTCAGAAACCTGGGAGGAGGAAACATCGGTGGGAAAGAGGTGAAGGCTGAGGAACAAAAGGAACCAAGTGAGCAGAAACCATCCAGTCCAGTTGTCTCAACTAATTATTTTATCTGAGTATTATGCCTGCTTGTATGTATATACCTGGTACCCACACAGGCCACAAGAGGACATCAGATCCCCAGGAACTAGAGTTACAGATGGCTGTAAGCATCTATGGGGATACTGGGAATCAAGCCCAGGTCCTCTACAAGAGCAGCCAGTATTCTTAACTGCTAAGCCATCCAGTTGTCTTGGAAAACTACAACTGAAGTGTAGGATAACACATTTCTCCAGATGAAACTGTAGCTCTGAGTGATGACAAGTCTTTATACAAATGTTCCATACAGTGAGTGTGATTTAAAAACTAACCCAGGACCCTACTCCTCTTACTGGGTTGCCTGGCCCAGCCTTAACACATGGGGAGGTGCTTAATCTTACTGCAACGTGATAGGCCATGTTTTGTTGATACTCATGGAAGACCTGCCCTTTCCTAAACAAAAATGGAGGAGTGGATTGGGGGTGGGAACAAAAAGGGGTTTGGGGGAGGGACTGGGAGGAGAGGAGGGAGGGTAAACTGTGACCAGGTTGTAAAATAAATAAATTAATTAAAAAACAAATCAAAACAAACCTGGGAAATCTATCTGGGGAACTAAGTCCCATGTAGAGAGAATAGGCACCAGTGTTTATTTACTCAAAGACAGACATTCCCCATTTATCTCATTCCATTTTTAGTTTCTGATCACTGGAAATGAAAGCTGTCCTTACTTCAATTTAAGAATAAGTGAATTAATAATTCAGCTAATTTTAATTCACAAACATACAGAAGAAAATGAGGCATGTAAAAATTTATGTGCGTACTTCTAGATTGAGAACCAATGAAAAGAATTTTAAATAAACACAACCAGATTAAAAAGCACAGCAAGTTTTAGTCTAATGCAAAGTCAAATGGCTTAGACGTGTGTCAAATATTTCTTGAGAAAACACATTTTGGCTGTGAGTTCACAGTTCTGCTTCCCCCCCCTTTTCCATTTCAATTTGTTAATGAAAATGATGACATAGGCAAAAAGATTATGGAGAAGATTAGAATCCAAATGTTATCAGTACCACTAAAGCCTATTTCCTCATTTTGTTCCTTTCTCTTTCTTTTTCTCCCTTCTTCGTTTCTTCCTTTCTTTCTCTCTTCCCTTCTTCCTGTTTTTTTTTTTTTTTCCCAGCTATTGGGACTATCCACCAGTTCGTCTACAATGTCCATTTTAGATCCCCCCACAGGCTCACATGTTTGAATGCTTGGTCTCCAGCAGATAGCCTTGTTTGCAAAAGTTGTAAGAACCTTTAGGAGATGTACTCTTTTTTTTTTTTTTTTTTTTTTTTGTTTTTCGAGACAGGGTTTCTCTGCGTAGCTTTGCGCCTTTCCTGGAACTCACTTGGTAGCCCAGGCTGGCCTCGAACTCACAGAGATCCACCTGGCTCTGCCTCCCGAGTGCTGGGATTAAAGGCGTGCGCCACCACCGCCCGGCAGGAGATGTACTCTTAATGGAGGGAGTTGGGCAGTGCCTGGAAGCTTTACATCCTGGCCCCATTTGCTCTCTACTTCCTGAATATAAATGTCATGTGACTAGACAATTCCTGTCTCTGCTGCTGTGTGTTTCCATGGTGGACTCTATCCATCAGTAACTGTCAGCCAGAATAAACCATTTCCCCTATGAGTTGCCTTATTTTGTTTTGTTTTTGGACAGGTTCTCACTATGTAGCCTCAAACTCACTCTGTAGACTAGGCTGGCTCTGAACTCACAGAGATCCACCAGCCTTTGCCTCTTTGTCTCCCAAGTTCTAGGATAAAGTCATGTGCCACCACACCTGGTTCCTTAAGTTGCTTTTTTCAGGGTATTTTATCGCAGCAACAGGAAAAGAAGCAAAGACAGTAAATTCTCTATTATATACTGTGTTATATCAAAGAACATTGGATGAGGAAATTATTATGTAAAGAAATCAGGTAAAAACAAAGCTAGGCTATGTGGATGATGGTGCTGATTAAATGCTCATGTGTCAACACATTTAGTGGGAAAAGAAGAAAGGTGTATACTAGTCTGGGCCCTTTACACACTGTTGCATTTAATACAAAATGCTAATAGATGGATTTTTTGGTTAAAGACACCTAATTTCAGAGAAACTGGATGATTAAAATAATGTCACATCTCTGCCTAGCAAGGCTAAAGAACTATGACTCAGATTCATTTCTGATTCCTCCAGCCCAGGTGCTAAGCAACCAAATTCTAGGCAAACAACATTAGTAAGAAACAATAAGCTTAAACTCATAATTATAACACCATAGGTCTATTCATAAAAGTGAAAGAAGCCAGATATGAGAGAAGAATACGACATGTAAGACATACAGCCATTCAAAGATAGCACTATTGTTATGCTAAGTAAGCTCCCCAGTAACCACAATGAAGGAAAAAACTATTCTCTTAAAATCTAGAGCAAAATGAGATTAAAAAAAAAAAAAGAACACAAAAGTAAAATAAAACAAATGAAAATGGTAATAACAAAGAAATCTACTATTGCTTAGGAAACAATAAAACATTTGAGTAATAAGAGCTGAAAAAAATGGCTCAGCAGTTAAGAGCACTGGCTGCTCTTGCAGAAGACCCAGGTTTGGTTCCCAGCACCCATGTGGTGGTTCACAACCATCCATAACTCTAATTTCAGGGAATACAACTCCCTCTTCTGGCCCCCGCAGGCACCAGGCATGCACATGGTACACATACATGTAAGCAGGCAAAACACTCATACACCTAAAATAATAAGTTTTAAAAATTAAACAAACTGTCAGTAATAAAATATCATTAGTGAGGCCAAATTACTTGTTATAAAAAAATGATAGTCTACTATTCAGATCTGAATACATGAGACAGAATTTTAGTAATTATAAGAAAAAGAAGATGGAGGCAGGATTGTTCTGAGGCCTGATGAAAAGGTAACCTTCATGTAGGAGTCTCATTTTTCAACTCCAGCAGCCTATCCCTGCAATTACTTATCAAGCAGAACTGACTGCACACTGCTTATCATCTCTGTCTTGTAGGCAGAAGATAAAGAAAGAATGAGGTCATTTCCTTTGTTCTTCAACTCCTGATTTCTTTATTGTCTTTCTAGGACACAGATAATTCTGGAATTACAACAGCTGCCCATCCTTTTCTCTAAGTAAAGTATTGGTAAAGCAGAGACTGGGGCGGGGAGGTCTCTCTTTTCATTACAAGGGGGTGAACATGAACTATAAGCACATAAGGATTGTAACAATTATTACTTTGATAAACTAAAAACAATCACATGGTATTTTTCTTTGTGAAAACCTCAGATCCAGGTCTGGTGTCATGACTCAGAAGGTAAAATGCTGTGTACCCACAACCCATACAAATGCCAAGTGAACCAAGTGGATCCCTGTAATTCCAGAACTCAGAAGGTGGAGAAGGTGAATCCCCAGAACAAGCTAGCTGACCACACTGCATTTTTAAGAGAGCCTCCCTCAGTGTATAAGGTGGAAAGCAATCAAGGAACATACCCAACGTTTGTCTCAAGTCTTCATATGCACACACGCCCATGTGCACAAGCACCTGTGCAAATAACTCCACACATGCAAACATGTAAACACATGTATACCATTTGCAGACACATGCAAAAGAAGTGTTAGTGCTACTTAAAAAAAATCCCTCAGATTTCCAGTTGATCTGAAATCAGATCTCCCCCAGTCCCTCTAAGATTAAATAAATAACTCACTCACTTATTGATTTGTGCCTGAAATGATTGCCACATCCCTTTCGATGAATTTCTACATCTGGTTGTTCCTATCTATTAATTCTGCTTCCCAGCTATGTTTCAGATTATTCATTGTTTCCTTCTTCCTTCAAACACCATCACCCAAGGTACATGCATCATCTTTATCCAACCCTTAACAGTACCTTCCTACTGAGTCAGTCCACTTACCTGAGAGTGTACAACTTCTATCCACATCTTCTTCATTTTGTATGTAACTGGAATGTGTCTGATACCTATGATGATCATGTTGCTCCTGATAGTTTAAAATTTTTCAAAGATTTCCCACTGAGTTTTAAGTAATGTCCAAATTTCATGACTGTGATTGGCAAGGATCTGCTTGAGCTGGACCCTCTATACTTCAACACTTCCCTGTTATAAACATGTTGTGATGGTTAATGCTGTCAATTTGACAGCATCTGGAATCACCAAGGAAACATGTATCTTAGAGCACCTTGGGGGATTACCTAGATTAGGTTCATTGAGGTAGAAAACCTACTCTACTCATGGGCAACACAGGTATGGACTGGGGTCCTGGCCTTCATAAAAATGAGAAAGCAAGCTGAGTACCATCACTCAGTGTTTTCTACTTCCTATAGATGCACTATGACGAGCTGTCTCCAGTTCTTGCTGCTATTATGGACTGTTCCCTTGAACTGTGAGCCAAAACAAGCTATTCTTTAAGATGCTCTTTGTCAGTTACTTTGTCCCAACATGAAGAAAGGTGGCTAATAGACTTGTCTGCTCTTATTCCTGCTGATGAGTTTCCTTAGGAACTTGAATGAGACAGGGAAACTGTTCTTCAGACACCTTCCCCACTGCTCAGACAAGATCAGGTGATTATTGCATCATGTGTTCCTGAAATCTTTGGGGTGTCACCTCTACAGCCTTAACTAACAGTGTGAACAGTTATTTCTGAATTTATCTGTTTAATACCTGCTTTATCTCCTTACTGAAATGAACAGAACAAGCATTTGTTTGCTGCTGCCTCCTCAGAATCTAATATACTGCCTGGGATGTAGTAAACACTGAGGTGTTTGAATGAATAAATGAATAATGATGAATGAACTAAGGACCAAATACTAGATCACCATCTAGAATGCATGTACACTAAACTATTTTTAATAGGATTATATTGATTTTGTCATTCTTTCCTCTCACCTCTGTTAGACTCCTTGGTGAGCAATGTATTCATTTATAAAGTGGTGACACAATCAGGGTGAGTGCTGTGCCCTTTGTGAGTCCTCTGTTCTGATACTAAGTAAAGGAAATTGGTCCATACATTGTTTAGACCTGGGGTGGTTTGAATGAGAATGGTATCTATAGGCTCATATCTTTGAATATTTGGTCTCCCATTGGTGGAATTGTTTGGTAAGGATTAAGAGGTGTGGCCTTATTGGAGGAACTGTGTCACTGGGGGCAGGCTTTGAAGTTTCAAAAGACTCTCGCCATTCTCTGTCTCTCTCTCTGTCTCTCTCTCTCTGTCTCTCTCTCTCTCTCTGTCTCTCTGTCTCTCTCTCTCTCTCTCTCTCTCTCTCTCTCTCTCTCTCTCTCTCTCTCTCTCCTCTCTCCTCTCTGCCTCCTACATGTGGATTCAAAGGTGAGTTCTCAACTGTTCCAGAAGCCATGCCTTTGTTCTGCCATGATAGACTCCAATCCTCTGAAGCTGTAAGCCCAATTAAACACTTGCTTTTCTAAGTTGCCTTGGTCATGGGTTTTGAGACAGCAGTAGAAAAGTAACTTATACAAATCCCTACAACTAAATTTATTTTTGCTGGAAGAAAATTGTTCTCAATTTGCAGGCTTTGCTCTCAGCATTTGATATCCAAATATGGTCCAATACCACATTATACAGAAGCCCTAAAGAATGGAAAATCTACATATAAAGCAAAAAAATACTTTGAAAATATTAAAAGAAATTAAACCCAGAAGAAATTCCCAAAGCCTCCTACTCTAGTGTCTCTCTTCTAGCAGAGATATGAAAATATAAGAAAAAGAAAAAGGCCCATTCAAGGGAACACAGAGGGTTATCTGGCACATGAGTGGTATGAGAACACAAGTTTCCTGGGCTGAAGAAATAGTTCAGACTGTATAGTGTTTGCTGCGTGTCTTAGTTAGGACTTCTATTGCTGTGAAGAGACACCATGACTCTCAAAAGGAAAACATTTAATTGGGGTAGCTTGCTTACAGTTTCAGAGGTCTAGTCCATTATCATCATGGCGGGGAGCATGGTGGCATGCAGGAGGAAGTGGTACTAATTACATCTTGATGAGAAGGCAACAAAAACCCCTCTATATGTTACGCTGAGCAAAGTGTGAGCAAGAGACACTTCAAAGCCTTTCCCCTGCAGTGACACACTTCCTCCAAAAAGGCCATGCCTACTCCAACAAGCCACACCTCCTAAGAGTGCCACTCTCTTTGGGGACCATTTTCTTTCTAACCACCACACTACAGAACCATGGTTACCTGGGTTTGATCCCTCAGAATCCACATGAGCTAGAAATGGGGGCATGCACTTGCACTCTCAGTACTACAGGAGTGATCCAAGAGGGCCCCTGGGCCAACCAGCCTAGCCTACTTAGTAAGTTCCGTGTAAATGAGAGAACTTGTTTAGAGAGAGAGAGAGAGAGAGAGAGAGAGAGAGAGAGAGAGAGAGAGAGAGAGGTGGATAGCACTTCAGAAATGACATCTGAGGCTCTCCTGTGGTGCGCGCGCGTACACACACACACACACACACACACACACCAGATTTCCCACTCTAACATGCCTTCCCCTCTTTTTTTTCTCCCACACTCCCTGTCTCCCATCCTCTTCCTTCTTCATTGTGCCTGACAAGCAGGTATTCACACATCACTGTACATACAAGAGAATCTCCTGCAATACTGGAAATGCTTTCCTTGTACACTGGCTAAGATGGTAGGCAACCCACAATCCCACTAGTTGTTAAGCATTTGAAGTATGGCTAGTACAGCTATGGAAATCAATTTTAAAACTTCTACTTAAGTTTCATTTTATTTCAATTTAGATAGCCATATTCAGCTAGGGTCTACTGCATTGGAAAGCATAGCTCTGGAACTCACTATCAAGGTCAAAAAAACCCAAAACCCATGCCTTTGGATAACTGGCAGGAAGTTAGAAAGAGAATAGTAACTGCTATGGCTTAAATGTCCTCATCAAAGCTCACATTGAAATAAAGTCCCCCTGACAGGCTGTGGAGGCACACACCTTTCATCCTAGCACTCAGGAGGCAGAGCCAGGTGGATCTCTATGAGTCTGAGGCCAGGCTGGTCTACAGAGCAAGATCCAGGACAGGCACCAAAGCTATACAGAGAAACCCTGTCTCAAAAAACGAAACAGAAAAACTAGCAAAGTCCCCATTTGGATGTATTGAGAGGTGAGGTCAGGTAGGAATCTTAAGAGATTCTGTCCCTATAAGTGGGTTAATCCATCCAGGGAACAATGGATGAATGAGTTAGTGTATTATCTTGAGAGTAGGTTGTTACAAAAGCCAGCTCTGTCTCTTGTACATATCCCTCTCATAATATAATAGCCTCTGGCAGGTCAGAATTTTGCAGATTCCCTCCCCCTCCCCTCAGCAAGAAGACCTTCAGACCTTCACCAGATACAGTACCTTGAGCTTGGACCAAGCAGCCTCCAGAACCACATGCTGATTAAACCTTTATTCTTTATAAATTACCCAGTCTACTGCATTCAGTTATAGGAGCAGCAAGCAGACAAAGACATCAATCTTCCAAGATGCTAATGACACAGAAGAAGGATGTAGGTTGTAAATGATGATTGCTATTCGCAGAAGAAAAAAAAAACCACGAAAACCATTTCAAACATGAAAATAATAAAGATGTATGGTTTCTTAGTGTTTGACAGCCCACAAGTGAGCTCAACTCCAGGTGAGTTTGCTTCTGCAATTCCATTGTGCCGTCAAAGACCTAGCTGTCTCATTTCTAATTATCTCTTTGCCTTTCAGGATATCGGCTCCAAAGTAGTCTCCTCATCACAGATGAATCAGGACTGCTAACAGGTGTCTGAGCTCTGTGCTTCCTCATCCGTGACATGAGATTTTAGCAAGACTAACCATGGCAGCTACTCTCGGGTCATTCAAGATCTTCCAGTTTGTTGCCAATTATTGATGGCACAGGTTGCGCTCTCCTTGACCTTGCTGGTGTATAGAAGAGCTGTGCTTTTCAATTCAGCAGCCATTAGTCACCCATGGTCCTTAAATCTATACAGGCAATGGCAAGACAAGGGGTTATTTTGAGCTAAGCCACATAAACAAGGATTTCTCCATTTTAGCTTCCACAGAAAATCATTTCATGTCTCAAGACGTTAGTTTGAGTCAGTATGCCTCCTTGGGCTACTGTCAAGACCAGGAGGAAAGATCACAGTGCTAGGCTTAGAGCTGAGTAATGCCCCATCCTTCACCAATAAGCTAAGAGAGATATACAGAAGAAAGGGAGGGGCACACAAGGAAACATTAGAATAATAACAAGGCAAGGGGAACAAATATTGAAGAGATAATCCCTTTATGATCAAAGCTGTAACATTTTCTATAGTTTCGTATATTTATAATTTTCCTACTTATAAAAATGCATACTCAAGTTTTTTTTCTTTAGTATCTCTTTAGTTAGAATTATTTTTTTTTAGTTTTATTGTGACACTTTCATACATATATATGATGAATCTCCCCCAACTGCGCTCCCCCATACAGCCTTTCCCCCACTTGTTTGTGCTGTTCCTGCCCCTAAATAGCCTCTCTTTCTGTGTTCATGTCACACATACTCATCATTTTAGAAAGGTAGAAAGCTCAAGATCTAAATGGAGGATTTGAAATCATCTCTGATGCACCACAGCAAGGTTGGCAGTATTCGCATATAGATGTGCATGTACCTAACACTTTTCTAAGCATATCTATTGGATTCCTTACTTTTCTAAATACTGAACTTTTAACATTAGCTATACTGAGTCATGTATAGTGACATTCCTATAATACCAGCACTTACATGCTAAGGCAGAAAGATACTATCAATCCTGGGGGCAACCTAGACTATGTAGCGAGTACCAAGTATGCCAGGGTACACACTGAAACCCTTTCTTGACAAGAGTAAAACCATTTCAAATAAGTTCTGTAAGTTTTTTCTTGGGATATTGCATTTTCCAAATCAGTAATCCTTCCTTTAATGGTATCTTAACCAATACAAAAAAACCTTTTCTTTCTCTAAATAGTCCATATCTATGGGTTATTTCTAACGTGGTTGCTTTTACTTTTGATGACTCAGAGCCAACAAGGAGAAAGTTTCTCTGTGGGATCCTACATGCTCCTAATTGTTAACTCCAGCAAAAGTCCCCCATCTCCTTCCCCTTTTAGGGAAGAAACCCTATTAACTTTTCTTGACTGTGTTCCTATCAAATTTCTTCTGAGTTTCCTTTCAATATTATCTATTCTCTTTTGTCTGGTTTCAATTTTAATTCTGGGAACTATACAACTTCCAGTAATAGGACAAATTTGTTTAAATGTATATTTTAACCAAGATCTCACATCCTCTAGACAAACAGTCATCTGCTGAACCTCACTACCAGCTCCTTCCTTGTTTCTTCTTCTTTTTAATTCTTTATTATTGGTATGGTCAGTAAGACAGATGATAGAGATGACCAAAGAACTCTGGAGCCTGACCCCATTCTGACCCCATATGGAGGGAATCATTGGAAGATGACAACCAGAATGCCTAGTATGCTGTTAGTCTTGATAATGAGTTTCTTTGTTTTAAAGATTTTTTAAAATATTGTACAATTTTTCCTTAGACTTTTAGGATGTTTTCTCACTTCTCTTAACCCTTGCAAATTCAACTGAAGCATCTATACAACACACTCTCTTCTATTTTCAACCAGTGTCCTCCCTCTACTTTACTTCTTTCAACTCAAATTCTTTAGACTTGGTACTTGTAGGTCATTTTTCCATTAAGTTTCACTTGGCCCCCGAAGTCTACACTAGGCACTGTTCCTAATATCTCTGAAAGTCAGTACTACCTCCATTTGCGTTAGTGTCTACTGCTCTGTGTCCTGAGCCTGCTGCCCAAATTTATACCATCTATACAATACCTTTCAGCCCCTCAAATGTATCACATTCTTCTTGATACAAAGCATTTACACATTTTATTACCTTTCTAGCATCCTATTCTTTATCCAAGTTGATTTTTAGCACCTCAGGTGTAAACTTTCTCTAACCCCATCATTCCTTGCTTGCAAATATGCATTACCTTCCCAATATGCACAGCATATAATGACATCTGAGGTAGGATTTCTTTCTGTTTTGAGACAATTATCCTGCTGTGTATCACTGACTGGTCTGATTCTCCCTGTCCCTGCCTCTTGTGTACTGGAGCTGTTGGATGTGCCACCAAACCCAGGTCTACTTGATCATTTTAAAACCACAGATCACAAGACACAAAATGACATTCTTCCATATTTTCAATCTAACATCATTTTACTCCACCCTACCCATCTGCCTACTCATCACTCTCCATTTACCCCTGCCTTCTCTCAGTAACTTATTCAACTACCCATTCATTCAGCAATGTGCAGAGACTTGAACTCAAGAACTCATGAAAAGATGGTAGATCATCATGCCCAGGTTCATTACCCCAAATGCTTTCCAAATTCATGGCTTTGGTAAAATCTGAAAGCTCCTGTTGCGATCATGGCTGCTTGTTTGCTACCTGCCAGCGTGCCTGTTCCGTAGTGGGTACTCAATCAATAGTTATAGAAACTACGAATAAATCAATGTATGAATGAATGAACAAACTCAGTCACTTCTCATTTATTCATGTTTGAGATGTTTTATAAATTCTCAGGAAGATGCTAAGTGAGTGGTTGGCAGTGGGGTGAGCAGGAGGAGGCTGGCAACAGTTTTAGATGATGTGTCTGTGTGAGCATGGGTGTTCATGTGGGATGCTGAGACTCAGAGTGCCTAAAAGTGCCTCTCCAACCACATCCCAGCACCAGAAGGAAGTGCTCATTGCCTCCCTTCTCACTTTCTCTTTCCTCTCCTTTCATCCCTTTCTTCTCACATGCCATATTGATAGTGGGCCTTCCCCACTCTCATTTTCCACCCTCACATTCAGCATTTTTCATACTGTAATGGAGAGTGTGTGGTATTTCTGACAGTGCCAGCTCAGACAAGAGAATCTAGCCGTTACTAGTTTAGAACAGAGGGAAAGAGTGCTGTAAAAGAAAGTCAAGGAAATCTTGGGCACTACTCAAGAGGAAGAAATGGCCATACTCATATTCCCTAAGCTAGAGGTCCTTAGGCCTGGCAGTGAATTTCAGTAAGGGATGCAGTACCTACCTCCATGTTCTAAGACCCCATCCTGAGATCTATTGAATTATCATCTTTGGATGGGAGACTCTGGCAATAGTATTTTTCACAGCTCCCTAGTTAGTTCCAATATATAGCCAAGTTTGAAAACCACTGTGCTAAAACAAAAACTTATTTTGGTAGATTTTGTGTCACCATGGCAACACCAGAAATACCTGCAATTTCTTTTTAATTAGTTGCCAACTAAAAAATACATTTGCAATGTTTAACAGATGTAATGCTAGCCCAATGTAGGCATATTTATTGAATACTTACTATGTGCTTTGTATGGTAATAGCTATAATATAAAACCTCTACTTTGTTATCATGTTTTTTCCTGGATCTTATTTAAGTGCATAGAGTAGGTGAAGAATATGTGTTCCAAGGAATGTCTATCCAATTTCAAGGTTGCTTCCTTTAAATATATCTCTTGTCTTGATTTTTCACTCATGTTAATACAATTCCCCTGCTGAGTTAGCTGTGGTTTTAGTAGTCTCTCCTATAACATATGGAAGACCCAGTTCCTGGTCATGAGTAGAGATGGGAACTAAAGTCAATTTGGGCCTGCCAAGGATATGCCAACACAGGATTGCAAATATCTCTTGGAAAGATGTCTTTCTTTCATCTAAGACAACTTCAAGAAGGAATTTTCTCTTTGTAGCTAGAGCTGGGATGACAGGCATGTCACTAACTATCTAACTCCCAGTCATTTTGAAGGAGTGCTAATTTAGGATGAAACCAATACTAGGAAATCACAATGAACACAAGTCCTCTTTTATGTTTAGGAAAAAAAACACAGTTTTCCTTTGTTTAGGAAAACCAACTCCAATGTCCCCTCAACACCAGAGTGTTCCTACTAGAGAGAGGATAAGGCACTTAGATTTGGGGTACCAGTCCTCACCTTCTCTTGTTGTTTCATTCTGAACTACCTGTTCTGGCTGGACCATGAGCTTCCAGAGATGCTCCTGTCTCTGCCTCCCATCCCACTGCAGGAGTGCTAAAATTACAGATTCATGCTGCCACGTCTGGCTTTATATGGATTCTGAACATCTAAACTCCGGTACTTACACTGGTGCCACAACATCTTTACCCACTGAGCCATCTCCTCAGCCTGCAAACTCTCATTTTTTAAAATAAATAAATTAGGATCCAAAGATCTGAAGTGGTGTATGCAAGGTGATGCAGTCTTCCCGTCCTGAGTTATGTAAAGCTGGTGTGGCTCTCAAAAGTCTTCACTGCTACACCATTGCTCACTCCACTCAAGCTCCAGAATCATCTTCATTGAGAATATTTGCCTAAACGTTCCAATGTGCTAAGTTAGTTGTGATGACCATAGTCTTTGAAATGCCTTTAGATTTCCTTGGAAGAAACTCTCTCTAGAAATAGATATTCTCAATTCTTTCTCAAAAGACATACCCCCAAACCTATGGAGGCAATTTGGTTTTCAGATGTAGACACCATGAAATAATATGTAAAGCTGTTGAAAATATAGATCACACAGCTCACCCCCAATCAAGAAAAACATTAAAAATTCTACCCAGCTCAGCTGCTTCAGTACACTTTTACACTACACATGATGTTGCTGAATATATAAAATACTTGGATCTAAATTTAAAAATGCTCCCCCTCCCCTTGATTAACCAGATTGTCCCCTCCCCTATATATAGGAACGCTATGTGCCTGAGCCCACTTGCCATCTGTCATCATATTTTCCAAACTTCTCTTCCACCCCCTCCTCTTACACAATTTTATCACATAAAAATATTAGATTTCAGGGATTTGTATAATTTCATGAAATTTTCTGAGCCAAGTGAAAATAGAAGAACTGGTACATGAAATTGCCTCAGCTTTTCAGTGCCCAACCCATATCCACAGCAGCCATGATACCTTTCAGCACAACTTGCATGGCCAAGAATAGCAAGTCAGTTTTCCTCTATTGTAACATTTCACATTAGGAATTTGCAAGTGTTTCGAACATTACAAAGTAGAATTCAAATTGCCAGAAGTTTCTGGCTCACAGAGAGTTGTAATGCTTTGTTTATTACATTGGTGATATTTAGTGACTTTCCCCACATCATTGGGAAACGTTCACAAGTCAACTAGAGATTGTCCATTTTGTGTGCCCTCTAATGGTTGGGAGATGAGTTTTACCCACCTAAGTACATGATACCTCTAAGGCCAAGGGCTCCAACTAGAGGCCTAAAAGCCTACCTTGGAAGTTTTGTTTCTACTTCTCACATGCAACCACAAGAAGTCTCAGCCAATATTCTTGTTTCTGAGCCACAGGAAGTCAATGAGGAATGTCCATGGAGATTGACTCTCAAGTATAAAGCTCACAGTGAAGGGGCTGGTTCTCTTACTATGTTCTCACCTGTCTTTCTATAAGATTTAAAAAAAAAAAAAAAGATATTAGTAATGAATATCCTGAAATGATTACTAAGTATCCTAATCTCTCCCCTATGCTCCCTGGGTTAGTTCTAAGGCCTCATGGATCTCAGTCACATGACTTAAGCTTGTCCAATTAGGAATTCCTGTGCTCTATCACCAGATAATGGTCCAAAGGTGGGAACATGACCAAAGAAGATCCTTACACAGAAAACAATTGACTTTCTGGGCTACTAGAATCTTTTTTTAAATTTTGTTTTTTTTTTTAATCTATGTAAATGTCTATCCGTGATTATGGAGAATACAAGCAGACCGACAGATAAAGGAGAAAAACTAGACACAGGCAGTACTATTGTTATTAACAGCCCGCTGCCCCTTGCAGTGTTCTCAGTAAACCTGTTTTCTTACAGACACACACACACGGGGAGGATGGGTAGGTAGATACACAGACAAACAGAAAGACAGACAGAAGCTAAAAGGTAGAAATGGGGGAGATAAGGGGATTTTTAAAAAAGATTGATTTTATGCATATATATGTGCCTATGCATGTGCACCATATGTGTGCAGTACCCACAGAGGCCAGAAGAAACCATTGGATTCCTTGAAATAAGAATTATGAGTGGGTGTGAACTGCCTGGTACAGGTGCTGGGAACCAAAGTTGAGTTCCCTGAGTATCAGCAAGTGTTCTTAACTAACGAGCCATCTCTCCATCCCTAAGATTAGGGTTAAAGAAAGAGTTTGCAAACTATGACCTGCCTTCCATTCCATAAGCTTTAACAAATCATACAACCCATCTAAACAAAGGGCTAATGGGATATGCTTAGAAGAGGAAGAGTTGGAAATATTTCGAAAATGCCCTGAATACTCACCCAAACGATTATTATTAGCCTCACATTTCCCATGAAGGAGTACAGTGTGAAAAGATAGGAGACTTCCTGAAGGCTTGACACTAAGAAGTATAAATGGAATCAAAGTGAGTATGACTCTAAACACCAAACTCCTTTATGTTCTCTCATATCAATGTCCTTTCTAATCAGCTCTGCATTCTGTGGTTGAATGGGATTCTAGGTTTACATGACAGAGGACCAAGTAATGGATTTACAATGTTTAAGTTTGATGAGCTGAGAAATGGGAATCCCTTTTGCCTTTTTAATAAAACACATTTACGTAATACCACAGTACTTAAGAGTAGTGTGAGTCTTTAGCTAGATTTGGATCCAGGGTACAGTATAGAATCTCCCATAAGATAATATAAGGAGAATAAAAGGAAGGTAGGGATGAAAGAAAGGTAGGAAGAAGGAAATAAGATGGAAAGAGATGGAGAAATGAATAGGTAGAGGGCAGGGTTTAGACAGACACCTTCCCTATTCTTGAGTACCTTAAGTATAATTCTTTCTTAAAAGGTTCAGGTTCAAATATTTATGAGACAGAATTACTATTATTTTTAGAGGCTTTGTCAAGTGTAAAAGAGGAGGACAAATCTGTTTGTGAAGGAAGTTTACAGTACACTTAAAAGTTTATTTTAAAAATAAATAGGACTTGATAGATAGGGCAATAAACAGTAGACCCTGTCTGCAACCTGCCTACAGCAGTGACAGGGAGCTTCTGCAGGCTGCCAGAGCCAGAAATAAGAATGAACACTTCTTCCTGTCACAAAGTTCCAGGAATATCCACAAACAAAGAGGGTATTTGGGATGTGGCATCTGTAAGCCAAGTGGCTCTGTCATATCACAGTTTGTGTGGAACACACCCACACAGGTAGTCACATCTGAGTCAGATGTTTCTGGATCTCTTTGCAGTGAGTTCCCATTTTTGTTTTAGGTAGAAATAATAATACCATATGCAAGCCAGGGAGGGATTTTTTAGAAAAATCAAGGGCCAGAGGAAGATTAATCTTTGTAACACCTCAATAATTACGTGGTCGAAACAAGTCCTTCTGTGTTCGCCACCCCAACACTAGACATTATATTCTCATTTATTGGACACACAGGGGCATGAGTAGTTATTTACATGTGCCTCCTGTATACTGAACAGGATTATAGGAAGAAGTAGGCAAGCATGAGAAAGAAAAGCAATTTCTGTCTTCATGAAACTTCATATTTTATTGAGGAGAAAGGTGTAGAAACAGGTATACAAAGTGATTACACACAGGAGTAATAGGCAACAATCAAAATCATGATGGAATTGACCACTTGGGCACAGGGTGGGATGTTCTGAAGGGAATGGCCCACAGCTCTTTGGGGTGATGACCTTTGTGCCAGAGCCTGAGCCATAAGGACTGCTCATGAAATGGAAAAGTACAATAGATATGCAGTCCTGTTTCAATTAGTAAAGACCATGTCTAGAGATAAAAATATCATGCTATAGGGTTATAAAGCTCCTTGGCTTGGGAATCTTCTGGTCTGAGTCCATTTTGTCACTTAACAACTACATGCCTTTCAACTAGCCATGTACATTTTATAATCTGTATCTTTTTATCTATGAGATGTATGGTGGGGGCTGGGGAGCACTGCTCTGAAAAATTATGATGCTTGCTTTCCTATTCCCATGGTGTGAATACACATTCTCCCTTTTCCCTTTCTCTCGAGTGCACATATGCACACACAGTGACATATACACAGACCATATGTGTTATGTCCTCTACTTTCCAACTACTATCAGAAATACACATTGGGCAAACTAAATGTTCATTCAATAAAATTTGACTATAAGTGAAATATAACATGTTTATCTTTAGCCCTTTCCAAAAAGTCATCTTTTCTGAAATACCTCATTAGCAATCTGGAATGATCCCTGGGTACATGCCTGTAACTACATTGTCTAATAAGATATCTCACATCTTCTCAAACTCCTGTGGTGATACTTTATTTGTGCTTTTATAAAGCTTGCCTGGAGATCACGGAGGAAAGGCCAGCCATTTTAAGTAAACAAAATTCAGGCAGCACACGCCTTTAATGCTATCACTTATCAGGCAGGGTCTCTGTGTGTTCAAGGCCATACTAGGGAACACAGTCAAGTGTGGTGACACACACCTTTAATCCCAGTACTAACCATAGAGACCTGGAGGTCTGTACAGACAGACAGTGACAAGGAAGTGAGGCAGCTGGGCTAACATAGCCAATGAGAGAGCAGAACAACAAGGTAACAAAGGTGTGGGTAGACAGGAAGTAGCTTGTATTTGGAAGCTGCACAGTTGGTGAGGTAAAGTTGTCTGGTGGCTTTCCCTATTTTCCTTACTACCACCATACTAGGTAGCTGCTTTGAAATTCCCTCATACTTCTATTAGTCTGTGCAGTTGACAGATTTGGTAAGTCAATTAAGATATCTTAAAAGGTGAAATTAGTTAAGAGATTTTTTCCCCCACATTAAAAAATGGGAAACATTTTTACAAGGGAATGAACTTGGTCTCTGTTTGATAACACATTAGGCAGTCTGACAATGGAACAATTAAATGAGAGGATAATTAATGTTGATGGGATGTATGTAACGTCAATTATGAATATTATTTGTTTAATCACTTTTATTTTAGTATTAAAAAGGTCAGTCAATTTAAGAGCCAAGATAAAAGCTTTAGAAAAACCTATTAAAATGAATTATAGAGAAATTCAGATCTAGACAGGAGAATTTAAAGGTGAAATTATTTCAGGATTGAATTATGTGGTTACAGAGAGACAGTCTGTTTTCAAACAACCAAACTTAATCTATCCAGTAACCTTACAGGAACTACCTGCTCAAGGGCATGTACAAGCTAATTGGACACCAGTGGAAATGTTAGATTTAAGGGGATTTAAAGAAGCTATACTCACATATGGTATGCTGCTATGGGATAATGCTTTGTACACTGGTTTAATAAAATGCTGATTCTCCATTTGTAAAGTAGATGTTAAACTCATGGTCAACTTTTAATAGAATGGTCCCTCAGGACTGGAAAGAATTACTTACAGCAGTCCTAGAGGCCAGGGTACAATTACAATGGAGAACATGTTTCAAAGAGGAGACTAAAACAATAGAGCAACAATGTGGGACTAGAGGTGTGGAAATTTCCCAGGATCAGCTTCTTGGTGAAGGCAAATACACTGATATATAAAGACAATGCTTATATGATAACCAAACCTTAATTCTATGCCACATGGCAGCCATGAATGCATGGGATAGAATTGAGGAAGCAGAAAAGAAAATTGAATCATTTACAAAAGTTAGACAGGGCCCCAGAGAATCCTTCACAGATTTCTTACAAAGGCTGTCTTCAGCAGTAAATAGAATGATACCAAATTCAGAAGCTAGACAGATAATAATTGAATCTTTGGCTTTTGAGAATGTGAATGCAGGATTCAAAAGAATAATCAGGCTGTTAGAGACAAGATCATCACCCTTGGAGGATTGGATTAGGGACACAATATTGAGTTTCATGACCATGGTGAGATGTGGATAGGAGAGGTGATTTCAAAAGCTTTGAGGAAAAATGTCAGATGTTTTGGATATGGTAAACAAAGTCATTTGAAAAGGGAGTATAAATAGGGTGTTCCTAGAAAGAAAGTTTATTCAAGGAAAAAAGAGCAACAGAATGTCCCTCCCTTCTGTAGTATGCAGAAGGTGTGATAAGGGTAAACATTGGACCAACGAATGGAGATCAACAAGGGATAGACAATGTAATTCTTTGCCTGAGCCCTCAGGAAACTCCCAGAGGGGCCTCATGCAGGCCCCCACAGCAAATTTAGTTCAGACCTTTCCTGCCATCATAGAAGAAACCCCTTCTCAGAGCAATTAAATAACCAAATGCCTATTGAAATAAACCTGGCTGTTTGGGGTGATAGACCAGCTGTAGCAGAGAGAATAGGAAATTCAGGAGAAACCGTAAAGTGAATTTTTTGGCAAACTTCTATAAATGAGCAAAGATCAAAATTAAAAACATGAATAATTGACATTTTCTTGGATGGTTTAGTAGACATAGGTGCAGATGTTACAATAATTGCACCAGAATTTTGGCATTCAAACTGGCCTCTTCAGGAGGTAAATGTTCAGCTAGTATGGATTGAAACATTATCTAAAGTGAAACAGAGCACAAGATGGCTTGAATGTATAGTACCAGAAGAACAGAAAGGAAAATTAAAGCAATATGTAGCTAATATAACCATGAATTTATGGGGCCACAATCTATTACAACAATGGAATACACATATTAACATTCCTCCAACCTCAGAAACAAATCATAAACTAACATATGTTTCTAAGAGAAATATTAGGAGATGTTATTATTATAAAGAGCAGTAACCAAACATCCAGATTGTACAAGAACAAGGTACAACAACTACTGATCTTTCAAAAACATCAACAGCTCTACCTTTAAAATGGTTAACAGACAAGCCTATATGGGTTCAGCAATGGCCTTTAACAACAGAGAAACTGCAGGTTTTAGAAGAGCTGTTACAAGAGCAGTTAAATGCTCAGTATATTGAAGAATCAAGCAGCCCTTGGAATTCTCCTGTATTTGTTATTAAAAAGAAATCTTGTAAATGGAGAATGGTAACAGACCTAAGAACAATTAACAAAGTAATTCAGCCAATGGGCTCTCTACAATCTGGAACTACTTTGTCTATTCTGTTACCTAAAGGGCGGTCTCTTATAGTTATTGATTTAAAAGACTCTTTCTTTTCAATACCCTTACAAGAAAAGGACAGAGAAAGATTTGCCTTCACAGTGTATTCTTATAATAATTCTCAGCCAGTTAAGAGATATCAATGGACGGTTCTCCCACAGGAAATATTATATAGCCCAACCCTGTGCCGATATTTTGTACAACAGCCATTGGAAGTAATATATAAACAATTTCCTAAATCTATAATTTATCATTACATGAGCAATATTTTACTAGCTGATTCAAGTCCAGATGCTTTACAAAGAATGTTTAAAGAAGTATAGAAAATTTTGCCCTGTTGGGGATTACAAATTACTCCTGAAATGATACAAAGAGGAGATTCTATTAATTATTTAGGATGTAAAATAGGTCTACAGAAACTTAGACCCCAAAAGGGGCAAATTAGGAGAGATGATTACAAACTCTTAAGGACTTTCAGAGAT
Source organism: Peromyscus eremicus (assembly GCF_949786415.1). Lineage (NCBI taxonomy): Eukaryota > Metazoa > Chordata > Mammalia > Rodentia > Cricetidae > Peromyscus > Peromyscus eremicus. Next base: position 108,058,508 of record NC_081418.1, on the reverse strand, counting down.
TATTCGGAGACATTTCCCATCTACAAAGTGTTGCTGGGGTAAAAAATGATAAACTGAGTAATTTGTTCAAAACCTTAGAAGGTAACAAGGACTTAAATAGTCCAAGAGAATTATCAGCTGAAGCTGAGAGATGATTGGCCTTGATGGAAAAGAAAGTACAGGAAGGACATGTGGATTTTGTAGATCCAAAGCTTGACCACATTTTGGTTATTTTACCCTCTAAGCATTCTCCTACAGTAATTTTAATGCAGAAGGAAGATATTACATTGCAATGGATTTTTCTACCAAATAAACAGAGTAAAAAATTTAAAATTTATGTGGAAAAGATCTCTGACTTGATTTTAAAAGGAAAATTGTGACTGTCAACTAGCAGGAATAGACCCAGCCGAAATTGTCATACTTTTAACTAAGGATGAAATTGAAAAATTATGGAAAGAAAGTGAACCTTGGCAAAGAGCTTGCATTAATTTTTTGGGAGAGATTAATAGCAAACATCCCAAAAGTGATAGAATTCAACTTATAAAGAGATCTGATTCGATTCTGCCTCAAGTTGTTCAGGAAACACCCATATCTGAAGCCCATACATTTTATACAGATGCAAACAAACAAGGAAAGGCAGGTTACAAATCAGAAAAGTGGTTCAAAGTCCTTATAATTTGGTTTAAAAATCAGAATTGTATGCTATTCTGTTGGTATTAATGGATTTTTCTGAACCTCTCAACATAGTTACTGACTATGCTAAAAGAGTGGTATTACATATTGAGATTGCAGAATTTATCCCTGATGAGTCAGAATTAACTTTATTATTTATTCAGTTACAAGATATAATAAGGAATGGGCAGCATCATTTATATATAACTCACATCCAATCCCATATGGGTCTGCCAGGCCCTCTAGCACAAGGTAATGATGAGATAGATAAATTATTGATAGGAAATGTGCTGGAGGCCTCAGAATTTCATAAAAAAAAAACATCATGCCAGTAGTAAAGGCTTAAAAAAGGGTTTTTACATAACCTGGCAACAAGCCAAGGAAATTGTAAGGAAATGTCCTACTTGTTCCTTTTACAATCCGATGTCATTACCAGCAGGATGTAACCCAAAGGGTACTCAGAGGAATGAAATCTGGCAGATGGGTGTGTTTCACTTTGCAGAATTTGAAAAATTGAAATACGTACACCATACCATTGATACTTATTCAGGATTTCAATGGGCAACTGCTTTGGGTTCTGAAAAAGCTGATTCTGTAATCATTCATTTGCTAGAAGTTATGGCCATCATGGGTATACCTGCACAAATTAAAACTGACAATGCTCCATCATATGCCTCTGTTAAAATGAAACAATTGTTTGCTTATTACAATATAAAGCATATTACAGGTATACCACATATTCCTACAGGCCAAGTAGTCATAGAAAAATAAAATCAAACTCTAAAGGACATGCTAAGTAAACAGAAGGGGGTAACAAAAACCCCAAGAAATAGATTACATAATGCTCTATTAACTTTGAATTTCTCAGTGCTAATGAGAAAGGAACAACAGCTGCGGAGAGACATTGGATAATAGAAAAAACTACAGATTTAAATCAGCCTATATATTTTAAAGATGTGCTGACCTCAGAATGGAAACCAGGATATGTGTTACGTTGGCAACGAGATTTTGCTTTTGTTTCTACAGGAGAAGATAAGCTGTGGATACTGTCAAAATTGATAAAGGTTCGATTTGAACAAGAGAGACCTTTTAATTAGAAGTGGTGATAGTTCATCAACCAGCATGACCATCCAATTTAAACTAGTTTAGACCTCTAACAAATGCTTTTCATTTAATCAGATATAACTTACCAGAAGGGAACCTCCCCAAAGTTAGGCTTGGGGAAGGGTTTTGTTTTTGTCTTTCAGGAGAATGACGGCTAAGGAATCTGAAGAACACTGGACAAATGAGACATCTGAATAAAAAGGACAAATCATCCAGAAAAAATGTCCCAAGAAAAAGTGTAAATTGGCTTATTGGTATATTACCTATAAAATTTCATAAGTCTTCCTAAATGTTTGTTTCTGCTGTTCTCTACAGACACTTAACACAAATGGTCTTTATGTAGTTCCAGGTCAATTAAAAATTAAAGCTGGCTTTGGAGTTGAAGAATGGCTCTCTCTTTCTTTAATTCCAAGTATGTTGTTAAAAGAAAAATGCAAAATCTCTGTAGCATGTCAGAATAAAGAGCCATCTGATATGGGACAAAAGAAAACCAAAAAATTAAGGGACTATTCTATTGCCACTAATCTCAATTCTTTGGTTCTGTTTTGATTCTTTAAACTTTTCTTAGGGTATGAATTTTACATCAAAATTTATAAGATTAAAATATGTATATTTTAAACTTTCATTATGGTATTAATGGTCATATAGAGTACTAATTAATTCTAGAAAAGAAGGCTTCATTTAGCTGCCTATACATGTTTTTTGTGTTTGAGTCTCAGTTTTCTTCATGGAACCATGACCAGGTCTAACAGTGAATTTGAAGTTTCCAGAAAGATAATGGAGCCTCACAATGATCATTTCACATGGACAATAATAATCCCACTAAACTGACAAACATCACCAAAAGATCGGCTTTGAAATACAAACTGCTCAGGACAATTTCAAGATGGCTAGCTGAGATGATCTAGCCTCACCAACTATTTGAGGGATGACTTGAGATAAGTCCTGCACTTTTGCATTATGCAGAGACTGGACAACAAATGATACAGCTACCACTCTTGGGTTGCCAATTAACCCAAAATTTGTCTTTTCAGGATCCCCTAAAGATGTCTTCACCCATAGAAGGAAGTAATTTTTTTTTTCCTGGGGAAAGATAACATTTTATTGGATCCAGGTAAGGAAAAATTTTGCTGTGATGAGAAATATTATGCATCTTACATTACACAGTTTATAAAGATGAATTAATACATCTCAAGTTGTATTTCAGGTTGATTTAAGAACAGGATGCCCATATTCCCAAGAGGTGGGGTGAGTGGTTTTTGGTCTTTCAGTGGGTTTCAGGTTTGGGATAGTTGTCATTGTTTAGGAGGGTTAATTACAAGTTGTTGTTGTTAATGGTCAAGAAAAGGGCTAAAGAAAAGAGATTAGATTTAAGGTTTTGGTTTAAAACAAAGAGGATATAGATAAGTAGATTATTGAATCTACTCTGAAAAGAAAAAAAGAGGATATAGCTATGATATAGATAAAAAGGTAGATTACTGAATCTACTTTTAAAAGACAACTATTAGTTTTAAATACTTTACATTGGATTTTTATATATTGTACACAAATTATATATATTGTGATTGCTATTGTTAGAAGATGCTGTACATATATTTCTAATCTTGTTCAGGATGTTGTACCTATATAGTTCATTTAACAATGTAATGCAAATTTGCTAATCCTTGAATATTACCAAATATTAGGATATAAAGAAATGAAAGTTAGTAGTTAGACATTATAATCACACTTATAGTCTTATTAGATATATTTCCAAGGTCAAGCAGAGATACATTTTTAGATAGACAGGTCATCCTCAAATCCTTCAGAGATCTACAGAATACGACATTTAAAATGTTTAAATAACATAGATTTTTTTTTTTATGACTATGAGATGTGCCGGCTCCTGGCAGCACCAATCTACTTCAGAGAAGATATGGGCATTGAATAAACTGCATATGGAGTTAACTTTCACTGTGGCAAAAGTTAGCCACTGAGCAATAAAGTGCCCTCAAATCGACTGCTGACAGTATGCTATCCAAAATGGACATACAGGACACAAAACAAAGGACTACCGATCCTTGCCAAGTGTGGTTGCAGGCATCCTCTGAGGCCAAGACAATATGGCACCATCACTGAAGTAGCTTTGCAATCCAGAAAAGGTACAGTGCCCCTTTCTTCGAAGGCAGCTGAACAGGCAATGGACTGATGGCTTCTGGTGTACAGGGAACAGTAGCTGAAACAGTTCTTCTTGAAGAGTAACTAGGCTGATGGAGTCTAACTTCTCAATGGTAGACTGGCATTTAATAAAGGAGTTGAAGCCACCCACAAGCCAAGAAGAATGGGCAGCTGAATTCCAAAAACACCAGCAATTTCCAGAATTTAAAATCCTGAATCATGACAGCACTGTTGGAATTCAGATTTAGCTGGTACATAGACTACTCGCACTGAATGTGAGGTTGAACTGTAGTTCTTGTGTACATCCTACTTCACAAATCAGTCTGTCAGATATGCTAAGCCTGTAGGCTGAAGATGATGCCCCAATGTGCAGAGAAACCTCAGGTGACTGTCCAGGCAGCTGGCTGTTTCTGTCAACTCACATTTTTTTGGAAGTTGCTTGTTTGTACTTCCTGTTTTACTAGGTAATATCATTTTCTTCTTGGGTCTCTGAAGGAGTTGAAGAATAGTTATAGTTACAGTTTTCCTTGTTAAGAAATTCAGAAAAGAAACTCACTAAGAGGTGTTAAGTATATAAGTTTGAAAGACATAATAAGATAGTTTTCTGTTGGTAATATGTTAGGATAGAAAGTGAATTAGGTACATTTTGGACTCACCAAAATAGAATAGATAATGGAATATTTTCTCTGAATTTGTCAAATGCAAATGGACTAGACATTGTTGATGTATTTATTGCTTGTATATATTGTATATATTGTATATAGTTATTATACTTATTGTATATATAGTTTTTCTTATATTAGTCATAACTTTTTTAATTTTTTTATTTTTATTATCAAAAAGAAAAAACGGGAAATGTGGTGATACTTTGTTTGTGCTTTAATAAAGCTTGCCTGGAGATCAGAGGGGAAAGGCCAGCCATTTTAAGTGAACAAAAAGTCAGGCAGCACACGCCCTTAATGCTATCACTTATCAGGCAGGGTCTCTGCATGTTCAAGGCCATACTGGGGAACACAGCCAAGTGTGGTGACACACACCATTAATCCTAGTACCAACCATAGAGACCTGGAAGTCTGTACAGACAGACAGTGACAAGGAAGTGAGGTAGCTGGGCTAAGAGCCAATGAGAGGGCAGAACAACAAGACAATAAAGGCCTGGGTAGACAGTAACTCACATTTCAGAGCTGCAGAGTTGGTGAGGGAAGGTTGGCTGGTGGCTTTCCCTATTTCCCCAATCTCTCTAAGGCTTTCACCCCTATATTTGGCTCCATGTTTTTTTATTTAATAAGACCATTGAGAAATTCGTCTACCAACTCCTGTCACTGATACTCTGTGTGATACTTTTTCTCCATCTTCTTGCCTCAGTATGCATCAATGCCAGTGCAGCTGATCAGAGCAGGAATGAACAATGCCTCAAAGGAGGTCAGCTATCATCTTTCTCCTGCTAGACATTGACATTGTGGGCTAACAGTTTGCTTCCAAGATGTGGATTTAGAGAATATTGACTAGGTTGGTAACAGGACCAAAAATGAAGGGCACTTAAAAGGCTGCTACAGTATCACCAGTGAGCACTGGGGTAGAGTCTGTGGACTCAGTAGCTGATGGCACTCCCTGAAGAGATTCAACACTGATTCCTTTTCCAGTGTCATTCCCTTTGAGGCCTTGGCACCATGGCGCTTCTTGCTCATGATTTCCAAGGAACTTCTTCCTGTCCTGTCAAGAACCCTGTTTCTGCCTGGACTTCTATAACCAGAGTTCCTTCAGCCAAATTCCTTTCATTGAAAAGAGAGGGCTCTTTTGACAAATGAGTTGAAATTACACGGGGATGTTCAGGTCAGCCAGATAAATGAAAAGAATAGTCAATATAAATGGAGCAAAGGCTGTCTTTTAGGAGACAGGTCAATGGATGTGAGCTGTTGCTACTGCAGGAGATACAAGTGGCAACTTCAAAAGACAATAAGTTTGGGGGTGAGGGTGGAAGGTAACCAAAACTGATCTGGGAGAACATTAGAGAGAGACTGAGAGGTGACAATTAGACTTACAGTTCTGGTAGCAATCAGTACACAGCTCCCCATAGGACATACACAGCCCCAGATCTTTTGAATGTTTATACCCCCCAATACTCAAAACTTCAATGAGGAGGTTTGAAATTTTGTTCCATTTCCACATAAGGAAATCTTTTCTCCTAGTCATTCTTTGAAGAACACTCTCTATAGAACTTTCTGTTGAAGTGGAGAAGACCATAGATTGGATAGTAAAGAAAATTTATAAAGAAGAGAAGCTGACAATTATGGAGGCAGGGGAGGATAAGAACACAGTGATGGCACAGTGCAAGGACACTCAAGCTGCGTCATGACATGGTGGAAAGGGACAGGGAAGTGGGCATGTGCAGGAGAGGAGGCAAGAGAGGCAGACTTAATCTTGTAAAACAAACAAAACACCTTGCTTTTTGTGATTAAGCAATCCACTCCTCTGACAGCAGCACTGATTCACTCACTAGGGCTTCTTGCTCACAACAGAACCACCAGTCACCCGGTCCCACTTCCCAAACCCCTGCACAGGGATCGAGCTCCTAAGACAAGGACTTGGAGGACATGACTAAAACCCAGCCACACTGTCACTCCTTCCCTGCAGAATTCTTTCCAAATTTCTTTTAATTCTGTAGTTTATGCTCAACTTAGGGATTATGGGTAGGCTGATAAAGCTTGTCATTTTTAAAAAGAAAGTGGTAAGGAGTGATCAGCCAATAGTCACTTCCAACTGCCATCTGTGACAAGTCTGTAAAGCATTCCGTTTGCATAATACATGGGAAGTCTATTAAAATACAGCACACTGCTACAAGAAGGTGGAAAAAGTCTAAGTCAGATTATGTTTCCTTGTAAAATAGTCCCTCTATTACTGGCAACAAAGCTGAGTGTTTCTGTATTGCTTTAAATTGAAAATCCACTGTTCAAGGAATCCTTGAATAGATGCTATATCTAGTTTTGTCCAATGCTGCAGACATGTTGCACCTCCATAAGGAGCAGGGTGCAGAGCAGTGGGCACTGAACAAAGTGGATGCCTGTTTAACTGACAATCTCTGTTCTAGGGTAATCAAGGACAGATCCTCAATCAGTTATAAAGGCAGGCAGTGTGTTCACACACAATACAGACCTATATATATGACCCAAAAAGGCCACCTCTCGTGTTGCCAGAATGGGAAAATATATATCAAATACTTTACCTGTGAAAACAGAGTTTTCTGTGTCAGAAGTAGGCCAGCAAGCCAGTATCTTGACAGCGTGCTAGAGGCTCTAACAGAGGGGGACTAAAGGTATGTGCTTTTCACTCATTCCCAACCTCGGGCTCTGAAGCATAATGTCATCTCTGCTCTAAAAATTGACACTTTTCTGTTTGTCGGGGCTCAGTTTTTAAACACATGCAACTCTTCTCACAGCTTCAAGCCAGATTGCTTGCTACAGGTATGGCTTTTGAAAGGGTTTGAAGCTGGGAGAATTGTTACTACTAATGATGGATAGTTTGGCCCCCAACCTGCTCTCCAAATTTTGGTGATTCTTGCAGGGAAATAGAAAGGACAGAGGAATGGAAGAGGGTTTCTTATCTTCAGTATCTTCAGCATTTTAATTAATCTGGTCTAATAAAGACATTGGATTTTTCAGCAGATGTCATCAACTTGATGCCTGAAGCTTTTTTTTTTTTTTTTTTTTTTTTTTTTTTTTTTTTTTTTTTTTTTTTTTGAACTACCAGCCCTGGAAGTAACCTCAGAAGGTATTTTTGAATAGTTTGGTTCAACTCTGTGTGGAGTGTTCAATCAGGACTGGAGACACTTATAAATGGCTTTCCTTTCCAAGCAGCCTGAGTGACAGTCACTCCTATATCATACTTCTTTCAAGACAGATGGTGAGAACACAGTTTGCTGTTCAGTTTCCATTCACTGCTGTCTTTTCTAAGCAGCATGGAGAAGCGAGCTGCAAAAGAGAAAGGCCTTCAAAGCCACTCAGCCTAATTTTAACAATGCTGTGGAGAAACTGCAACTCTTCCGTTATGACTCTCTCCCTGAGACAATGAGAAGTATGCCTTAGATTTGTCATCCAAGGTTCACAACCGATGAAATTTAGGTAATGTCCTAAATCTAAATACAGGAGACACTGCAGTTTCCTGCGCTGCACAGATTAGACCTATTAGTGATTAGCTGGAGTTACCAATAATGCATTGGTGTTGCATTAAGAATAGAACTAAAGCCCTTCCCCTTGAAGTCCTTTAACTAAGAGTGAGTCTAGATTTGAGTTTTCCACTTCATATCCCTGGGTCTTCCTTCCTGAGTCTGCTGCATGAGTCTAAATCTCTACCTGTCTGAAGGTTGTCTTGTGAATCTGTTTGTCTCTCAGTCTGTGTCTTCTGTCTGTGTGTGTCTGTCTGTTTCTGTCTGTGTGATTGTATGCGTCTCTATGACTATCTGTTGTGTCTGTGTGAGTCTGTCTGTGAGTGGTCTGACTGTCAGTGTGTGTTGATTGTATGTGTCTGTGTGTATATGTATGTGTCTCTGTGTGTTAATGGTGTCTGTCCCTAACAAGAGGCTTTGCTCTGTCTTTATTGAACAGCACAGAATGCATCACATGGGAGAAGGAATGCTATACTTTACAGAAATCTTTAACAGAATTTTATAAGGGATTAAGTCACTGGCTCCAACTGATCCCAGCTGACCCAGATAATAAGCATCATCGTTTATCAACCAATATCTGTACATGAAAGCTCTCAACTATCATGGTAAATTTTAGGAAGTTGCTTTCAACTTCTCTATTTGCTGCTTTCAGCAAACGATGCACATGTAACTCTGGGTGAGGGATATGGAACGGTATGTAACTTAAGATTGCAGCTATGCACTACCTTAGGTTGTAAAAGTTCATCACATGGGAAATCCAAGGCAAATAAGATTGGTTGTTACATTGTTCTCTTAAAAGCAGATTAAACAAAGAGTTGGAATACCCAGTATGATAGCAGTCTTAAGTGACCTCAAGGTGTGTTATTAACTTTGGCTGTGAGGTCCCCAATCTCTTAGAATGTAAGAGATGCTTACAGAATATTGCCTTGCCACACAGTGCCCTTTGTAACACCATCATTAGCCTCCCTGCATGTGGGCATTACCACTGGAAGAATCTGATTCATACTTTCTTTTGAGTTGATTCTTTTTATCCCATGATGCCACAAAAGAAAAACAAAGATCTACCAAACTCTTGGATATGCAACATCTGAATGTATGTTTTCCTTTAATATCCACATCGAGTGCTTAAGTGGGCTTCCCACTGTGCTTTGCTGAAATTCTTCATGTTAATATTACAATACCAAAAGATAAATGTGGTTTTACAGATGACACAGATCTCATATATTTCCAGACGTCACCTGGCTCATTTGCTGCACAGTAGAAGTACAAGGGTAAAGCTCTGCATTCTAACTCCTGTCACTAAATAGCTCGTCACTGCACTCATTGCTCAAGGTGATGCTGGAAACACTAGCTTTAGTGACAAGACCTGAGCACCTGCAGCCTCACCTTTTAATCCAATCCAGTCTTCCATTTTGATGAATTTCCACTTCACTGATCAATACCTGCATTATGCTGTGCTTGAAAAGGAAGCTGGTTTTCTTGGGAGCAGATGAAACAGAGTTCAAGTAAGCCTTACCCCATGAAAACTATGGTTATCTCAGTAACTCTGTGCATTTGTATGCTCAATCAATTTACAATGCACCTCTAGAAAGTTCAAAGACCCAGTCAAGTACCCTAATCTTGGAGTCCACAGTTCATTATTTAGTCAAGTATTGGATGAATGGATGAATGGATGGATGGATGGATGGATGGATGGATATGATAAATGGAATTGAATAGCTATATTGATAGGATGAAATGGATGAGTGTGTGTGATGGACATATATATTTATAGATGGAATAGATGAACAAATTAACAAGGACATCATAATGCAGAAACAAGAGTTCTTAGTATAAGATCCTTTTCTTCTGTGTCATGCTTTAACCAACTATATTTCTGGCACTAGTCCATTCCTGATGCTGACTGCCACCTTAGTTACTAAACTCATAACATATCCAGCTCTAAAAGCTTGGGTTTATCCCTGGTAAACAGCCTGGTCCATCTGGAAGCTTGTCATTAGTTTAAGAAATGAACTTTACTTTCCTTGCATGGTATATATCTATATTCCTCTCTCTGTTGCTAGCCCAAAGAGCATCAGAAAATAGGGAACCAGCTTTTGTGCTTCAAATATAAGATAAGAATTCTGACTTCTTAACCACAGAAGATGATTATGCTGCGTTATTATTTCCATTCACATAGCCCCGACTGTTTGTCAGGTATGTTCCAAAAGTTGTTAATGAAAAGAAAATGGACAACAATCCTTGCTCTGATGCAACTTTCATTCCAGAGGAGGGAGCCAAACAGTAAATAAAATAGACGTGCAAATTGGAGGGTGTATGAGGGGGCATCTCAGAAGTATGATAGCAATGAGAAGGGCAGGGAGCAACTTTTAACAGCGTGGGGCTCATATGTTTCCCCACTGAAAAGCAAGTTGAAATCTTATCTCTAAGCACCTCAATATATGAGTTTTATCTGGTAATGGAATAAATAGTGAACTAATTCCTTGTGGTATGATCATAGGAGACTAGAATGGGCTCCTGAAACAGTTACACTGCCATCCTGAGAGACAACAGGAAGACACAACAATGCTTGAACTTCAGCTGGGGGGGGGGGGGATCATATTCCCTGGAGGATTCATCAAAAACACAGGTGTCTGGACTGAGGACCTCTTCTCCAGGCACTCCGATGTGAGACCAGTGAGCATATATGTATAACAGGTTGCCTGTTGATGCTGATAGTTCTGTTCCAGGGTCTGCCAAATGGATTAATTTGTAGAGCTTCAACACGACCTGGACCTCTTTCTGTTCTAAGCTGCTGAAAGCCATTCAGAGAGTTAGAATTGAGAAACAACAGATTCTGACTTCCTTTTTAGCAGCACACTGGGCCTGCTGGGGTTGGGAACAGACTGTGAGGAATGAAGGGAGGAAGGAGAAAACCCCAGTTATGAGATAATCAAAATAAGAAGTGTACAGTGTGCAACAGCTGTGTAGAAGCAGCTAGGAGCTGAGCTCTGTTGCATGTGACCAAGGTTTCTTTCTTTTTTTCTTTTCTTGTTTCTTTTTTAATGTCAACAGTTTATTTGTGATTTTGATAGAGAAAATGCATTTAAAATTTAATGTAGGCTACTCAAAACTTAAGAAATAGAAACAGACCTTAATAGGCATGGAGAGTTGTGGGACAGGATCTTTGTTCTTATATTTTGGGTTGTGAGCCTAGCCTTTAACAGCCAAGCCATTGCTCCAGCCCCAAGGTCTTTGTTCTTTAGGAAGCTGACAGACTGCTTATAATGTGAGACAGCCAATGTGTTAGGGTCCAAGGTGCCCATTAAGGCTTTGTAAGTAACAACTCAACTTCACTGGGCTCTGAGTAACTTTGGGTAGATAGATGGTTTATGTTCAGATTCAAATGCTGCTTCTGCCTGGTTGCTTGACTTCATTCTTTCCTTCCTCCTTCTTCCTCCCTTCTTTTTCTTCCTTCTTTTTCTTCTTTCCTTCCTCCCTTTTTTTCTTTTTCAGAAGCCAGAGCAATTTTAGGTATTTGTTTTGTTTTTTGAGATTATAATATAATTACATCATTTCTCCCTTCCCTTTCTTCCCTCCAAACCCTCCCATATATCCCTCCTTGCACTCTTTCAAATCCATGGCCTCTTTTTCATTAATTGTTGTTGTTGGTGGTGGTGGTGGTGGTGTATGTGTTTCTAAACACATAAATCCAACCTGTTCCGTCTGTATAATGTTACTTATATGCATATATTTTGAGAGCTGACGATTTAGTATTAGATAGCCAATTGGTCTGACATTTCTCTCCATCTCAGCATTCCTTAGTTGATGCCTCCTGGGCTTTCTCCTATCTGCAGGAGCATGCCTATTGTTGACACTCTTGCTCAGCTCATGTTTAGGTAGTCATGTTGCTGAGACTTTATGGGTGTATCTTCTGAAAAAAAATATGCATATATAGTTTGAATGAAATTTTCAAATCCCAGCTGACAATGTGCCTTCTAAGAGCCAAGGGCCATCTAACAAAAATCCCAACACTATGAAAAACACTCTTCTAAGTTGTTGGCCAGGGTTGTCCAAAAGATCCCCCCACACACACAACATTAATAGGCTATTGCCTTTGGCTGTCCCCAGAGGTGGAAGGTAAGTCCCTTTGCTGAAGATACCATGTACTTCAGACACAGGGCCCAGAGGCCCCTTAGCTGAACTGACTTAAAAGCCTCCATCCTAAGGACTAGCTTTCATGGACCCTAAGGTGCCTTGTAATCTTTAACAGGAGGAGAGCAACTACCAATCCTACTCAGTCATGACACTTATGAACCACAATAAAACAATCACCAGCATAGCATGATAGCACTAAGGATGCAGTAGTGACACTCATACCTTGGAGGTAACAAATAGTTCTCTAATTGAACATAAGACACACTCAACAAGAGGGAAAACATGCTTGGGACTAGAAACCTAGCCAGTTACCCAGGGTTAGTGAAGTCATAGATCATGAAAGAGAGTCCGTCACTTTATTAAATCACCATAAAGCCAGTTACCCAGGGTTAGCGAAGTCATGGATTTTGAAGGAGAATCTGTCACTTTATTAAATCACCATAATACCTAACTACATCTAAATACTTACCTTTGCACACAGAGATAAGTGTTGTCCTCATCCTTCATCAGTGAAACTTATCTTTACAACAAAAATAGACCATTACAGAAAACCATAACCAATCTAAATTCAGAGCTGCTCAGCCCAATCCCAATGGATACATCTAAAACAACACTCCTGTACCTAAAGCTCAGGGATCATTGGGGAAAAGACAATGGGAAGATTGTAAGAGTCAGAGAATCGGGGAGTTTGCTGTGAGATTGTGACCCAGGTTGCTTTAGAGCACTGAGAAGTACTTGGGTATAGTCCACAGAATATAAATACATGAGATTTGATTTACCTGGCGCCTTGGAAACTCAGCATTCTCAGAGAACAGCACATATTTAACATGAGCTATATTGCTTCTGAGTGGTTTCAGGTTCCCCTCCACTCATCCATTCAACAATCCAACTCAATTCATGTCTTGAAATTCTGAAGGACTCCAGGGGCCATTCCTTGGAGGTATTTCCTAAATGGCTGGGGAAGGAAGAAAGGGTCCTTTTATTCTACCCTGTCACTGCCTCACAATCCTATGAACTTAAGAGCTTTTGTTTCAATGGCTAATGAGGATGAAAGCACACATGTTCAAGTCCTCAGCCCATTCATAAGGTGACATTTAAGATGGTCTTGAAACAGAATATACATCACCTCTTTATATACACCCCAGGTCTTACAATGAACTGTTTTCAAATGTGCAGAAGATAAATCCTACACGTTGAGTGACTGAAAAGTGCTGTTTAGACAAGCCCAATCCATTCATTCTCTGAAGCCTGTGATTTCTAATTAACCTGCCCTTCTGTCACTCCTATGAACTCTCATTTTCCTGCTGATCTATCATTTTGACAGTATGCTCATCACATCCACCCAGACCACTTCAAAAACACAATGATTTGGCGTTTTTTGACTGTTTGAAAGACATTTCGAGCTGCCTCTTTTGGATTTCACCAATGCCCTGTTTTTCATTTTTATTTTCTTCTCTTTCTTTTCCTTTTCCTTTCTTTTCCTTTTTTTCTGAATAGTCTGTTTAAATAACTCAGATCCTGAAGGAAGATAGAGGCTGTGACCTTTTCCTTCCATGGCAAAAGTGAAGAATCTCTAAATTTATATTCAAACCACTTACGTGCAAGTACACTAAATCATTACCTAGCTGAGCATGATCAAACTAGCTTCTCTCTCAATGGGTCTCCCTAGCAGCAAGTTAAGGATATTTAGACCGAATCTTAGAGGCCTTTGTGAGTACTAGAAACAGCTGCCAATCAGTGTCCCATTTTAGCTTTCCTTTCTAGTGGTGATGGCGCTGGGTTTTGAGCATCATTAAGTATGTGCTCTGTCATCAAAGTCATCTTGCCTCCTGATTTGGCTTGAAAGGAAGGCAGTGGTTTTAATTTGTGTCCTCCGTGATATTAAAGCCGAGGTCCCAATCTAAGCCCAAAGGGGCTGCTCCAGGAAGGAAAATGAGTGAAGCATACATACATAAGCAGGAAGAAACACAGCTGAGAATCAGAAACTCACAGCCCGGAAGGGACAGGGCAACTCTAAATGAAGAGGCCCTGCTGCTACCCAGCACCCGTAATGCATCATGGGGAGAGAAATGAAGGCTTGATAGAGCACCCTGTGTCCAGAATCTCACAAAGTTCATTTGTGCTTATGGTGCTTCAATCCTTAAGTAACAAGTAATTCTAATTAAAAAAAAAATTATCTTCACTGCTTGGACCAAATCAACAGGTTGGTCTTTCAGATGACTCTAACCTATACACTAGGAGTTTGCATGATGAAAGCCGTACTGAACAGGATTTATACTTTGGGGATTATTTTTGCATGCTGAGTTTCGTAAGAGGAGGATCAGCTTGCATGAATCCTTATTTTAATTCTCTCTCTGGAAAATAACCACTAAACCTTCCTATGCCCCATCACAGAAAAAGTAAATCAGTCATAATATCCTAAGCTAAATAGAAAGGCAGGTGACCAAGGATACTGTAAAATGCTAATAAGAAAGTATGAACAATTTTCCAATGAAGCCCTATACAACTGCAGTTTGACCTGCTTAAGACTAAATAGATAATGTATTCTCTATTTCTTATCATTTCAATTGGCTAAAGACCAAAACAGTAAGTATAAATAACAAGAACAACCTAGAAAGTGAAAAATAGAAGACAGACAATACTCTAAGTAGAATACTTCTATTTCATAGAGAAACTAAAATTATTAAATTGTAAGTACCTTTAGAATATCTCAATAGTTTTTTTAATTGATATTTCAGTTAATATGTAGAAGCCTATAAAATTTTCAAGAAAAAGTACTTAGGTTCATGGATTTTTCTGTATAAATAAAATTAGACCCCTGTCAGTTTATACTGTGGATATTGCACCACATTCAAAAAAGTATAGATGAATTTTCATCACTTTTGGTACATAAATTGGATGGTCTAAGCAAAAGTGTAGTGCTATGCCCAGAGTGACTCCAGGATTTGACCCACCTGGGGTGGTGAGGGAATGAAATGTGACAAAACACAAAGCAGCCGGGATCCGATGGACTGGGTTCTTTGACAGAGCAACCACAGCAGTCTGGGAACTCTGCACGTTTACTGTGAAGAGTCGAACAGGGTAGCTGGGTTATTGTAGCCAGCTGAATCAGCCGGGTTGAGGAGGCAGATTTATCTAATCCCCGCAGGAAGAATCTCTCTAGTGGAGCAGTCTTCAGGCCATGAAAAGCTACAGTGGACATTTTCTGCACACACTATCAACATCTACACACAGACCAGAGGAAGGCTTTATCACCCTCTGAGCCTCACCCGTAGTCGGGTAGGAGGATGTGGGGGAGGCTTTGCCATTTTCCCAGGGTTATGAGGCTCTGGTTGTTGATATGGCCATGCCCATGTCAATAGCACCCATTCACTCAGGATATCATTCATTCAGGTCTCCCTCCATTTGCCACAGTGTATGCTGTGCTTTGTATCTCAAGTTAGGCTTTTCACAAAAAAGCCAGGGGAAATAATCTTGGGGAATTTATCTCAGACATGATTCTGACAAGCAGGGAGGAAAGAGAACAAGCCAATACAACTGCATTATGGAGCTGGAGGCAACTATTAGCCACTGAAGATGTCTGAGAACCACAGAGGATGGCTTTGACTATGCTGCCTTCAAAAGCCCAGGAAGTCGAGTTTCACTTTCGAGTCTCATTTTCCACAGATATTGTCTTCCTTGAATATTAGAACTAATCATGGCTTTGGGAGAAGTGGTGAAGCAAAAGAGTAGGAAGATACTGAGGAAGGTGGCAGGGGTGGAATCTATGACCTTAAACTGAGCATGCTCAGAAATGTGCTGGTCCCATGTGGGTTTTGTGAGAATATGTGTGGGAGCTCCAAGAGAAGCTCCCAGCTCTCTCAGAAGAGCATTGCTGATAAATGATCCTGGTGTTTTCCGTACTTGTTGCTGGTCACAGACTTTTCTGTTTTCTTTTAGTTCTAGTCTTCCTTGGCTTTGTACCCACCCGACCAATTGCATCCCATTAGAATTCTATGAGAAGCACATTAACAATTAAACTGATTAAGCTCTGATACTTTATTATACCAAAGAGATAAACACCAGTTGTTCTTCAAGCACATGCCCAAACCTGAAGTCACAGGTCAGGCACTTGTATCTAAGATTTGTCACAAACTGCTTCATGTGCAGGCAACCCTGGAGACCATTTCTAAACTAGTAATCATAAGCTCTTCTTTATTTATGATTTATTGTTTTCCCTCCTCTTCCCACTCAGTCTATTGTTTATTCCTTTAATACATAGAAAGCAATGGAACAGAATCAAGCTGTTTGGTGGTAAAAGGAATATGAATTTTAGGAACAGAGATGTTACAAGCAAAAAAAAAAAAAATGCTTTCTCAGCCGAAATACATGTAGAGTTACCTCATTTAGTGCTACCAGGCATAAACTATTTAGACAGAACACTGTACTTTTCAAAAATAGTTTGCATGAAATATACACACACATGTGTAAGTCCTTCATGGCACACCAGTGGCTCGTGATTCTCCTAGGCAAGAGAAGGCACACCAGCCCTT
This sequence comes from Peromyscus eremicus, assembly GCF_949786415.1. Classification (NCBI taxonomy): domain Eukaryota; kingdom Metazoa; phylum Chordata; class Mammalia; order Rodentia; family Cricetidae; genus Peromyscus; species Peromyscus eremicus. The sequence continues at coordinate 108,041,765 of NC_081418.1, read as the reverse complement.
CATCAATCACAAGTTTTCTGAAAATGTAATTGAATTCTCCGAGTGAACAGGAGCAAGTTAGGAATGTCTCCTGGGTATTGAGCACGGAAGGAACCCACCTACTGTGTATTACAAGATCCACTCTTACAAAAAACAAGTGTTTATGCATGTGCACCTGAAGTGAAACTCACACTAAAGGGAATTATTTTCTAAAAAAGAAATTTCTCCCATGCTGAGTGTCACCATTGTTGGGACTTTAGCACAGAAGCAGGTGTTTGCAATTCAGGACCTTGGAACCACCACTTGAGTACAAGCCTCCTGCAGAAATCCTGCTAACTAATGACTCCCTCATTCTCTGCTCTCAGATTCCAATAAAGGTTTTGAATAACAAAGGAGAGAGAATGAAAAAGCAAGTAGAGAATGAAAAGGAAATGCTAGAAAATAACAGGTGAAGTTATATCATGTCACAGTGAGCATGTTCATTCTGATTTGTATAATTTTATTTACACATATCAAGTGGGTAAATGCCGTGGGCATAGTCAAAGGAATCCTAGCAGGTAAAATGGCTTGAAATATTCTTAATGATGCCAACCAAACTGTTAATAATTGATACCTGGCAATTAAGATTTTCTCCACCTACGTTGGTACCATTTTCTTCACTGTAGTTGGAGTTTCAATTAAGGCTCAACCAGGGAGACATTTTGTTAAACTTTTCAATTTTATTCTATTAGTTAGCTGGCTAATTCAATTTCCTAAGATTTGGAATCATACAGAGAAACAGATATATACACTGTAACAGGAATCCTGACTACAGAGTTTTAAAATGTAAAAGAAATAAAGAGCAGACACCTAAAAAGTACAGATATAAATGGCAGTGGACTTGCAGTCTGAGAATTGTTCTGTCCAAACCCTTAACAGACTATCAAAGATTCCAATGTCTTTCCTCTTCCTCATTTCTTCTTGGATGCTTCTAATTTTCAAAGCATATGGTTCTTTTAATAACTGGCCAAGGAATATTTGCAAATGAGTTTTTTCTTTTAATCAGAGCCCACAACAGTGTGTTCTTTGCTGCTCAATAATTAAAAAGAAGATAGCTGCATGAATATTCATGACAGGAGGATTATATGAAAAACATGAAGTTTCTCTATTTTTCATGATAGTGTAGTGAGGGGGAAGTAGAAATCTTGGGATTTCTGCTTGGCCCTCAGAACCTCTTTGACAACTCTGAGAGTTTATGCCAAATTATGAATCAATGTATAAATGTTTATCTTTCTGGGGATGGGGGCCATAGCTGTCATCAAATTCTCCAAGTGGCCTGGCACATCTCTCCATAGTACACACAAAAATATTTCAAAGAGGGGACTGAAAAATGGTTCTGTGGGCAAAGTCCTTGCAGCACCAACATGAGGACACAAGTTTGGAATCCCAGCACCCACATAAAAAAGGGGGGCATGATAGTATATGGCTGTAGTCTCAGCTCTGGGAAACAGAGACATGAAGCTCCTCGGGGCTTGCTGGCCAGACAATCTAGCCAAATCAGTGAGCTCCAAGTCAGTGAGAAATCCTCTCTCAAAAAGCAAGGTGGAGAGCAATTAACTTCTGGCCTTCATATGTAAGTGTGACTTTCCCCATGCATACATACATTCACAGTAAAATAAACAATAATAAAAATTTAAAAGAGGGCAAAGCATTCTCAGAGATAGTTTTGTTCTTTTTTAATTACTCTTTATTTTTCAAATGTTAAAACATACAATATATTTTGTTCATATTCTTTTCCTTCCTCCAACTTCTCCCAGAATTTCCAGACTTCTGACTTCCATACCCACCTAACTCCATATTTTTCCTCTTAAAAAAATCCTATACAAACAATAGAGTATGCACGTGCATGCATGAGCACGTGCGCACGCGCACACACACACACACACACACACACACACACACACACACACCACCACCAACAACAACAACAACAATAATAACAACAAAGCCATGAATTCCATTTTGTGTTGCTGCCCAATTATTCCTGAGGCTGGGGCATGCCTCAAAGCTAAAAATAGATCTACCACAAGACCGGCATATACACAAAGGACTCTATCTATATCTTACTATAGAGACACTTGCTCTTCATGTTCATTGCTGCTCTATTCACAATATTCAGAAATTGGAAACAGCCTAGATGTCCATCAACTGGTAAATGGATGATGAAACTGTGGTACATTTTCAAAATGGAATATTATTCAGCTTTTAAGAAAAATTAAATTTTCAGGGAAATGGCTGAACTAGAAACACTCATTCTAGGGAGGTAACCCAGACCCAGAAAGACAAACAATGCATGTTCTCTCTCGCGTGTGATGTTATCATGTTAAGGTGTAGATATGAGTGTACCAAGCAGAATATCCACAGAGTTTAGGTAGTTTAGTTTAGTTTAGTTTAGTAAGGGCCCAAGGGAGGCAGAGGGAATCTTTCAAGAAAGGGGAAACAGAATACAGTGTTATAAAGGATTTTGTTCTTCAACAAGTGAGGTGATCTGGTCTTAAGTGATGAGGGACTAGTCTTCACTGAGCAGTATTAGGAGGTATCACTTTGTCACACACTGCCCCATACAAGTGCATCTTTCTGATACCTCTTTGCAATGGGTGCTTACAAACACCTAGACAGCAGGTATGTTGAAGACAGACTTCTTGATTTGGATATTTGTTGTTCCTTTGGCCAGTAGGCTCAGAGATAAAACTGTGCAGAAATTGTGCTAGGCCATAAAGTTGCCATGTCTGGAGTCTAATTTTACCATGGGATGTAATCATTTTTCTAACCTTGTGCTCAACTCCCTTAACATGTCCTTATAAGCTGTCCCAAATTCCCACACATATGAAAACCATAAGAAAAAGCTTTTTTGGAGGGAAGATGAAGCCCAAGGCAATTAGGTTACAAACAGGACTTTTAAAAATGATCTTGTGTAATTTTTCCTGGTAGCGCTTAGACTTAACCATCCAACAGGATATTATATATTGGTTTGTTGATGAATCTTGTTTATTACCCTAATAGAAATAAGGTAAATGCTACTGGGACACAGACTTTACCTAGCATGTCCACTAGTGTATCTTCCACACCTAGTCATCACAGGACTAGTGACTTACTCTGTGAACTTTACTAATCAGAGTTCACACAGAAAAGGCTGGGAACCTCAGAGCACCTCTAGTTAACTCTCCCCTGTACCACTTCAGTTTATTCGAGTGAGTTTCCCAAAGCACTCAAATAGAATTATATTTAAGTGTTGCACTCTCCACAGCTTGGGCAGAAATCCATTCAATATCCATGAATGTTGCCTATTCAAATAACAATATAATTCTTGCACTTGTTTTAAGTGATTCTAAAAGGAGGAAATCATTGGCTTTACAAGACTTTTATAATTGGAAAGCTGGGTGCATTTTAGCAGAGGCTAATGGATATATATTTATTTTTTCTGTGGAGTTGCATTTCCAGAACTCCAGGAAAGGAGCTCTTATTAAACTTTTAAGCACATTCAAAACAAGCTTTCTTTTATGTTTCTAAAGGAAATTTACATACTGTTCCTGGTTTTATACCAACTTCAGTTTCATGGCCCTTAAATCATCATTTTACATCCTCAGCATTCAGCAAAGAACAAAATATGTGTCCCATAGAATTTGTGGCTTGTTTTAAGGATGCAAGAGGGTACAGTTGAGAGCTGCACAGCTCAGAACAAATTCAATCTAGACAAGACAGTATACTGTTAAGTGCAGCTTCATCCCTGTCCCTTCTCACAAGAGACTACAGGAAGAAATTTCTCCCTCAAACGTGAAATTCATGGAACACTTTAATTCTGCAACAGTCATACACTAGGCAACAGAAAAAATCATTTCATCTCCTAGTGTTTTCGAGACCCCAGGCAAATGTAAACTGTAGATGCTGTTAGACATTAAGTATTCATTATGGGCACTAAACAGCTAAACTAAAAACCTACTGATTTATTTGAAATTCCATCTGATTCTAGTAGGAGATTTATTAAATTATTTACCAAACTTCAACAGGAAAAATTACCATTGATTGACTCTGAATGTACTGTTTATGAAGGTATATTTATTTCACAGCATGGTTTATATTAAGCAATAAACTATGTCGCAAAATAATTTCTCATGTCTACCATTAATTCACTTACAATCCATTTTCATGTAAGACTATAATGCTTCTATGAAAGTACTCATTGACGATTATGCATTTTAAAGATCTTCTGATAAGATTTATCTTCTTTTAGTAATGGCAATATGAGTTCAAGTCCAAGCTTGAGTAGTTGTACAGAGAGAATAGTCCTCCATCTACCAACATCACAGAAAACAAACAAAACCCACACAATAGTATTATAACTATTTCTATATGATACATCTTCAGATCTTTCTGAATAATCAAATACTATTCTCTTAACTGAGTTTTTTAACTAGCAAATATTGATGTCTACATATAGTTACATGTATATCCACCCCTTCACCACCACCACCCTCAACAGGCATTGTAAACATCTGGACACTTGGTAAACTGGAAATGCAAGAAGTAAGGCAGTTAGTAGCAGAAGTGAATGGAAATAATGGAGTGAATGTCACTGGCAGTGACACACAACTACTACACAGGAAGCAGGTGTGGCAGTCCAGCTAATAAGGTGGCCCAAACCTCAGGGAGACAGAAGCCTAAAGTGAGGATCTCAGGTGTTTCCAGATAGTATATGATTGCTGGTTATAAGCATGTGCAAAGTTCTACAAATGAGAACAGGTCTGGGTGGAACCTGTGACCACTAAGAATTAATGACAAAAGATAGAAAAGAAGGATGGAGGAACTTGAACACAAAGAAGATAAAGTGCAGGAGACATCTTTGTGATGATGGCTACTTGTGTCAGAGCTCGGATGAGTAAAAATGAAGTGAGGAGAGAGTGTGAGGTCTGAGGGACTGGAGGATGATTTTCTTCTGGCCTTCAAAACAGATCATGGAGTCATAAGCCATGAAATGTGGAGCTTCTAGAAGGGAGCAACAGCAGGGATCTCTGGGAATACTACAGTTCTGCTTACAACTTTGTTTTTAGCCTTATAGACATATGTGGTAAAGCAAGTCTCTGAAGTCACTTTGTAGTCATCTTTGATAGCAAAAACAGAGGACAATACCCCACTCTTAACAGGAATAGCCTCACTGTGTGTGTGAACTTTCTAGCTCACCTATTTTAGCCAGTGAATTAGAGGAAATAGTTTTGGTTGCTGACTTCTCATCTAACCACCAACTCCTTCAATGTAGGGCCAATTGGTTTCATTTTTAGGTTTCTTTTTTCCCTTTTCTAGATAGCTAGATAGAATGAATTCATGGCATCTCAAAACAACATTTTGCTATTTAAATAATTAAGGCAAGTAGGTCTCATATTATCATTATAAATAAATTACTGAATAGAAAAAAATTAAAAGCTTGGCAGTAGAGTTAGTTCTTCCATTTAATTAGTAAGCAGTGAAAGTAATTATTTTTTTGCTCAATTCTAAGGATATTTTAATATATTTACACTAGTGATGTCCAATGAGATAAACTGAGATTGATCTGATAATGTCATGATCCTTTTGGGAGATAGTAATAACCTCTTAATACTGTCACTAGACAGAAACAATGCAGGCATGTTCACAGTCTATTTCCCCTACTCTATGTGCTCAAATCAATAACATGACTCTTAAGGAACTATATGTAAATGTCCTGCCCATTATTCATTTCTCATCATCTATTTATTCTCACTTAGGTTGAAAATACCAAGGGAACTCTACTAGGGTCTTTGTACTGGGTCTCATAGCCATGAAATGAGCCTTTAAACCCCTTCATCTAAGACTGACCAAAAGGAGATGGAATGTCACTACTTTGTAATCCACCCATTTCATCATTTAGCTTTAAAAACAAAATAGTGAAAACCAGCTTTCACAGTCTAATTTGCACACCAGCTCTCAGCCTACTGGCCTGTGCTTGCACAACTCGCCTAACCTCTTCAAGATTCCACCTCCTCACCCAATGCCATGCGAACAGATGCAGCACTGTAATCCTTGCTATGAGAGTTACATGAGATACTGTCTTCAGAGTTTTGAGCTGGTGCTGGCTGAGGTGGTTGGTAGAGAAAATACAGGACTCATTCCCCATCTCTGAGGAAGGTATTTGAATACAAGATACATGATGGAGCATCTTTGGATGACATCATCTTCATTTGGTAAGAAAGGAAGTCTGGCTAACTCATATTCTGTCATTTCTCATTCAGTTGTAAAATTCTGCAATTTGGGAAATAGTACAGATATAAAGTATAAACTTCCAAAGAGAATGGATAGTTAGATAAAAAGATAGTGAAAGACAGAAATGCATTTAGCTATTATTCTATAGTCACCTATGTTAATATTTATTCTAATGTTAGCTAGAAAGGCCCATTGAGACATGGACCAAGCATTATACTGGTGTTTCAGGCATCTTCAGTCAACATTTATGATCAAATAAAAACCAATTTTTGCTTCCTCAATGGCAGAAACAGCTCTAAGGGTTTTCTGTGTATTAACACTCATGGACACACACACAAAGTAGAAGAAATCCAGGTAGAACATTTCAAATGTAATTATTCAATAAATGTACATTAACTTCTGATCTCACAATATAAAACCATTTCTTCTCTAATGCTTTCTTCTCAACTTTTATACTGCTTTAGTTCTTAGTTTTTAATTTTTTACTTTAAAAAATGGTGTGTGTGTGTTTTGCCTGTTTGCATATCTATGCACCTATGTATGTTTAGTGTCTGTAGAAGCCAGAAGAGGGCACTGGCTCCATCATGTCAGTGCTGGAAATCAAGCCCAGGTCCCCTGGAAGAGCAAACAATGCCAAGCCACCTCTCCACCCCAACATACCACTTTTATTCTAAGAGTATCAGAACATTTAATATAAGGAACTTATAACACACTTGGACTTAACCTGAAAGTCATTTCAAATATTTAAGAATTTTCAATTTTTTAAATTATGTTTTTGGCATAGCAGGATCTAGATTCAAATGTCAAATGCCACATATAGGAAGTTAAATAGATGACCATATTATTTTTATATAATTTATTTATTTTTATTTTATGTCTATTGATGTTTTGCCTCAGGTATGTCTGTGTGAGGTGTCAGATCTTGGAGTTACACACAGTTGTGAGTTATGTGGGTGCTGGGAACTGAACCCAGGTCTTCTGGAAGAACAACCAGTGTTCTTAACTATCGAGCCATCTCTCCAGCCCCAGATGACCATATTTTAATGAGGCTTAAATACAGGCTCAGTATTTAACACTCAGTCATTCCTAAATAGAAGGGATATGGGATAAAGAATGAAATCAGAAATTAGGTTCAAGAAAAGTGAAGCTCTAGCTGCTTCATAAGATGATGGGAGGCTAACATATAACCCAAATAGTTTGTGTTCCAAAACTACAATAAGAGAAAAATGTAAATCAGTGAAATTAGTTTTAGGGATAAGTTAAATATTGTACTTAAGCTATTTCATTCCAGCATGTGATCAATATTGAATTATTGAGATATTTTATATTTTCCTTCTTCAAATTAACTTATGTTGACAAAAATGCTTATGTTTACTGTGATTAAAATTCATGTTTATCATATACCAAGTAATGCTGTATGTAAGCATGACATGGCTAAGGTAATCCAACTAAACAATGCATTATCTCACATTCTTAGGTATTTTTTATGGTGAGAACTCTTTAACAAATTTCCCATCTTAGCAACTTTTGAAACCAGAAGTATTGTTACCAACTGTAGTCACTATGTTCTAGCACAGACCTCGTAACTCCTGACTCCCTTCACACTGAGAATCTCTTGTCTGTTAACCACTGTGTTGCCTGTCCCAATCCCTGCCACACTGAGCCCCTGTGGCCTGTTCTACTATCCGCTTCTGTGTGTTCAGCTCTCTGAAGCTCTACACAGAAGAGTGATCGTGTGATGGTATTTCACTTAAAAGAACATCCTCTGGGTGGATCTGCTGTGTCGCAAATGACAGACCTGCCTTCATTTTTAAGGCAGGGTGGAATTTGCTGAGTGTACTGGGTTTTCCTTATGCTCTTCTCTGTTGAGGGACACTTTGGCCAATTCCCTCTGTCACTTATTGTAAACAAGGCTACAGTGAGTGTGAGAGTGTGGGTGTCTCTTCTAAGTACTGACTTCATTTCCGGTGGGATTGCTGGCCCATACAGCAATTCCATCTTTTAACTTTTGAGGAGCCCCACCCTGTTTTCCCCGGTGCTCTGATAAGGTACTTCCTGTAGTAGACAGGGGCTCTATAGGTGAGACACTTCCACCCATTAGGTAAGAGTCATCTTAACAGAAGTAATGCGGAATCTCATTGTGGTCTTAACTTGTATTTCACTGGTGATATGAAGCGCCTTTACACACCCGTTGGTCATTTGAATAATCCTTTCAATTAATCTTAGTTCAGAACCTTGGATCCATATTGGATTGGGGTATTGGATCAAGTACTGAGTAGCCTGGGTTTCTCACATGTTTTGGATGTCAGCCTCTTACCAGATACACAGATTGTAAATACATTCTCTCATTATGTTCATTATCCTTTCCCCCTGTTGACTCTCGCCTTTGCTGTCTAGAAGCTTTATGGTACAATATTACTATCAGAAGAAACTACAGAGCATCTCTGTTTACAATGTCTACACATCAAGTGTTAACACTCACATGTAACTACTGACTACTGTGTTGGGTGAGAAAGATCTAGATAGAACAAAACTTTGACCAAAATCCAAGATACATCAATAGGTCCATATGGAAATTCAGCTATAGAAGTCAGGATCATCTTCAAGAGCTAAGAACTATCTGAATGACGTATCTGTAGAGCACATAGCAGTTACTTTTTACTCTAGGTGACTGGTTTGGATTTCACAACTATTTCAAATGCACAAGGTGGAAAGAATACCACTCCCAAGTTGGAGGCCTAGAATCCAGTCTTAGTTTGCATAAACCATGTTCTAGACATATACCCATTTCCTCAGCTCTAAGCTGTTTTATTTCCAAGCATTGGTTTGACAATGAAATGAAATCATTTTGTTCAACTTACAGAGAAAAAAGAAACAAAAGATATACTGATCATATTGCTGAGTTAATTTGGGCGATGATATGGTATCTACATTGTTCTTTGTAAACTAGAATATATGTTAAAATTCCTGCATAAAATACTTCTAAGAAATAGGACTTTTATTTAAATCATTAAATTGTTAAAAAAATAAGTCACAAAGAGTAACATAATTATTAGGTGTACCTAATTGTCTCTTTTTATTGAGTCAACAAAATTACAACTTTAGTTCTAAACAAATGGTCAAGAGCTAAAGGAGAGACACATGAAGAAGATGGATTTATATTTCTAGCTGCCTAAAGTAGAAGTGAACTCAGAGAAAGCCATTTTTACTATATTATAATAAATCATTGTGTCAACATTTTGTGTCAATAAGAGAAAACTGTTATCCTTTCTCAAGAGGCAGGAAAATTTTAAGGGTGAATTAATTAGTTGCATTGATAATCACTTATTCTAGGCTGGTTCATCATAAATATGAAGTTATCATTCATAAAAGAATATATGATTATATAGGTTGGAAAATGCTAGAAAGTATACAATGTTATTCCGCAGTTCTTTTTGATGGCTGATGCTTGTGTTCTGAGCACACAGGAGATGAAGGCAGGAAGATTTAAAAGTTGGAAACAACCCAGACTCTAAAACAAGAGTCTCAGGCCACCTGGAGCTATACAGCAAGACTCTGCACTAAAACAAAATTCTTTTCCAGAAAACCATATCATTGAGTAAATTAAATTGTTCCTTATCTAGACTAACTTCTTTGGAATTTTTTCAATAAGCATATATCAATTGTTCATGTTTATTGGGTATGCTGCAACATTTCACATGTGTATATACTATGTAATCAGATCACATGTGGGCCACTGTTATATCTAACCCCTCAGATACTTGTCACTTCTTTGCATTGGAAACATTCAATGTCCTCTACGTGCTCTTTGTAATATTCAACTAATTGTTCTCAAATAGTGGATTAATTTTTTTCAAGTTTCTTCAGGAAGACAAGCATGGTAACACAAACCCATAATCCTAGCCAAAGGGAAACTGAGGCAGGAAGATTGGGAGCTCAAAGCCAGCCTGGGCTCACAATGATACTCTGTTGGGAAGAGAAGAACGGGAGGGGAGAGGAAGGGACGGGAAGGGAGGGGAGGGGAGGGGACGGGAAGGGAGGGGAGGGGAGGGGAGGGGAGGGGAAGGGAGGGGAGGGGAGGGGAGAGCAGAAGAGGGAAGGAGAATTTTAAATTTTCTGTCCAGCCAGGGCCGTGGCAGTAAGGGAGAACAAGTTTTATGTTTCTTCTTTAAGGTAAAGCAGAGTTTACACTTGATTTAAGACAGCCGCAGTATATAATAAGATTCAATTTCAAAGAATAACAAGCAGGCAACGACACATTTAAAACCAAAATATATCTTTCCTTCTTTGGATTGGTTTGCTTAGAAGAATTTCTTTCTGAACTAAAATATTTTTGCAGAACCTCAATATATAAAGCAAACTAAAGCCATATTGTATGAGCTTAAGATAAATGATGTTACATTTGTTTCTTCTGATGCAAATCTAGCAGTATGAAGAGAGCTTTGATCAGTTAAAATATTTTACTTAACTATAAGAGGATCACTACCTGTGAGGGTCTCATATCCCTGTTTGTACTCTTACATGCATATGGCTATAAACATGAATATAGACTGTTCAGAATTAACGGTAATGAGCCATTTGGAATGGAAAATGACAATATTGATTTAATAGTAATAATGGTGTTTCCTTGTACTTCTGTTTTATTATTTACTCTCTGAAATTTTCACCCATGTATACAATGTACCTTGATGATATCCACCGCCAACTCCTTTGCTCCATCTTTGTGCTTCTTAAACATCCTGGTCTGTGATATTTCAATTCTCTTTGATGTGTAAGATCCAGAAACTTGAGCCGGGCGGTGGTGGCGCACGCCTTTAATCCCAGCACTCGGGAGGCAGAGCCAGGCGGATCTCTGTGAGTTCAAGGCCAGCCTGGGCTACCAAGTGAGTTCCAGGAGAGGCGCAAAGCTACACAGAGAAACCCTGTCTCGAAAAAAAAAAAAAGATCCAGAAACTTGAGGTAAATACACAGTGAAACTTGTTTCAAAGTTTAATCAGCAGTAACATCAAGAATTTGTTTCACATGTTCTACTATAAAACTAAGAGTCACATGACCAAAGCTAATTACTGCTTTTTTAAAGGGCCAAATTTTCACTAAGAAATGCTTCACAATACATAGACCAAGCACAGGGAAAATTACATCACGAAGTCTAAATTGTAAGGAAAAAAAGGTAGTAAGTATGGCATTGGTAGTGAGATATATATATATATATATATATATATATTTCTACATATACATATATTCTGAGTGTATATATATATATAATTATAAAGTCATCAACATACAAAATATAATTGTCTGATTTGGGAAGGATTAAAACTAAAACATGGGATAATAGTAGTATTTAAGTTTAAAGGGATATGATCTGGATGGATCTATTGTAAGATCCTGTATTATTTTATTCTGATGTATGGTAAAGACAGTCATTAATTTTATATATCATTAAGATAGGCAATCCTATTAAAATATCTTGGATAATTAGTAACACTGACATCTGACTTGTAACTACCAAAAATAAATCTGAATGAAGGGGAAAAATCCTTCAACAATTTAAAGAAATAAAAGGAAAAACGAAACAAACTTGTCACAAATTATTAGGTGATGGCAAAAATTCAGTAGCTAGTTTGAAGCCAACTTAAGCTGCGTGCAGACTTCACTGTCAAGTCCAGCTACATAGTAAGACCATGCCAAAAAAAAAAACCCAAGGCTGGGAATCTGGCTCAGCGATAAAGCACTCATGTGCAAGGACCTGGGTTGAATTGACAAATCAGAAAATAAAATTTTAGGACACACACTTACTTGGGAACTCAGATTTCAGTCGAGTAAAGAGTTAACAATAAAGAATGTGGGTGAAATAATAATACTGGATAAAATAGGCTTGAAGGCAAGAGAAACACACAGAAAATAGTATTTTAATGCTAATCTTGAGTAGCTTTAATTACTAAGAAGGTATAAAACTCTAAACTAAGGTGAAACTGAAAGCATGGCTTCAAGCATCTAGAGGGATGGCTCAGTGGTTAAGAGCACTAGCTGCTCTTCCATAGGACAGAGGTTCAATTCCCAATACACACATGGTGGCTCACAACCGTGTAACTGTCACAGGAAATCTGACACTTTCTTCTGGCCTCTGTAGGCACCATACATACAGTGCACAGACATACATGCAGGGAAAAGCCAATACATATAAAAACAAAATAATACAAGATTTTAAGCTGGGCAGTGATGACACACACAATCTCAGCACTCGGAAGGCAGAGGCAGGCAGATCTCTGTGAGTTTGAGGCCAGCCTGGACTATAGAGTAAGTTCCAGGACAGGCTCCAAAAGTTACACAGAGAAACCCTGTCTTGAAAAACAAACAAAAAACAACAACAACAACACAAAAAGATTTTAAAGGCATAACTTCAAAACACATCAAGTAGATAAAAATGACAATTACCATACAGAAGCAAGTTCACCAGCACAGGAGAGAATGATAGACCATATATACAAGAAGAAAAAATGTGACTGGCTACAGAACATTTGAGCAACATAATTAACAAACTTGATATGATATATCTGATCATTATACAGCCTTCTAAAATTCTTCACCTTTCTTCCCAGAAAAGTTGGGGTGGGACACAGCACACCTCCCTCGTTCCATCCATTTGTCTCCTCTTCTACTTACGTGGCAGAAGAGTGATGGAGACACAATGGACCCTTGTCAGAAACATCTGGCTAGTGCCCATTAGAACAAAAGGTGCACGGTGCCCCAATTCCATGATAAATAGTCCAGTTCCACATTCTAGGAGGCTAAAAGTAGCAGCTAAAACTATTCAAAACAGGACAGAGCCCATGTAGGCCAAACAAACTCTTCTTACTGATTGACCCACTATTCTGTCCCTGGGAAGGCCGTGCAAAGAGAGATGGCATCAACTCTTTGTGGATCCATTACCACCTTCCTGGCTTTAGTTAGGCAGAGAAGTGTATCTGGATTTTAAGCAGGTGATGTTGAAGTTGTGCATAACCCTTCAGCATCACTGTGTTCACAACACTGAAATAGAACATGTACGTTAGGGGAGGGCAGTTGTATTCTAAATTCCACACCTAGGAATGTATTAACCTGTCCCACAACGGCAGGCAAGAAGTTACAATGTGTTCAGACAGTTCTTGTGCTTTCTCAAAGTGTACACTGATTTTATTAATTTCTAGATAGTTAAAGTACAGTTAAAAATAAAATGAGGATGAAAAGTATTTGATATCGAAGGACAGTACACAGCACAGTTAAAAATAAGTCTTGTGACAGACACAGGAATTGGAATATTTCTACAATGGATATTTTCTATTAATGAGTTCATTTTACCCATCATGGTTATATCCCTGTCATAAAGTCTATTATCTTCAAAATATATAACAATAACCAAGACAAAATGCAGTGCAAGCACAGTGTGGTCAAATATAATGCACAGCAACACATAGTTAACTTTTCCACTGAGATTTGCCATGGTTTTATTAATTCAACAGATACTGTTAATGTTCCTTCCAAGGTCATGTTGTACAAAGTAGACAATGGAGACGCAAAAGTGATGAAAATGATAAAATATTTTCAAAAATGTTCAATATCCCTAACAATGAAAATTAAAACTACTTTGAGATTTCAATGTCAGAACAGCTATAACATTTTTATTATCATTTTTAGTAAACAACCAACAAGTGCAGGTGAGGATGCTTCAGAAGGGGACTGCTCCTTAACTGTGGCTGGGATTGCAAACTGGTAGTAGCCACTATGGAAACCAGTGTGGATAACCCTCAAAGAGCTAAAACATAGATCTACCATATGACCCAGCTATACTGCTCCTTGGCATCTGCCCAAAGGCCTCCACATTACTACAAAGATATTTGCTCAGCCATGTTCACAGGTGCTCCCTTCACACTAACTAAGACATGCAAACAACCCAGTTATCTCTAAACCAATGAATAGATAATGAAACTATGGTATGAATTCATAATGAAATCATTTTCAGCTGTAAAGAATAACAAAACTTTAAAATGTTATCTAAATGGATAGAACTAGAAAATAATATACTGATTGAATTAATCCAGAAGGACAAGCCTGCATGTTTTTTCATATTTGTGGATTCTAGATCTGAATCTTTGTAGGTGACTACAAAACCTGGGGTAATCAAAGAAACTAAGAGAGACAAAAGGAACCACTGGGGGAGGGAAGGAGGAAGACTGAGCTCCAGAGAGGGAGAAAGCAGGACACAGGTGCTATGAATGGAAAGGTGGAGGAGAAACGGGAGGGCAGTTTAACTGGGGAGAAGGGAGAGGGTTTAATACAGAGAGGGAGGGAGGAGAGATAAATAACACTAAGGATGTTTGGAAAGGCCATAGGGAAACATTTTATAAGTAGTTTACTTTATAATACACATAAATATAAATATATATAGTTCTAATAACTATATATGTGTATATCACAACGATGATTATAGAAGAGATCATGAACTCCTTAAGGGGTGGAGCAGGAGATGGGAGTTGGTGGGGGAGGGGGGGAGAGAGAGAGAGGGGGGGGTGGAAATGGTAAAGATACAATGTGCTCAGGTAGGAAATTTCAAATAAATTTTTAAAAAGACAAGATTCCTATTTTCCTGGCATTTATATTCTAATTCAGAAAACATGTCAAATCAAGTTACAAATGAATGATGAATCAATCAGTTCCTCAAAGTGCCAAGCTCCTTAAGTAAAGACTGTGCTACATGTGATCTCTCAACCTCCATACATTAACATTTGTGAGAGACAGTGGACCATCCTGAGCATTTTACAAAGTTTGGAGTGCGTCTGGCCTCCATCCTTGTCCCTTCCAGTGTTATAAACAAAATTATCTACAGAAACTGCCAAATGTCCCCTGGAGGACCACAAAACTCCTAGTTGAGAACCACTGTACAAGAGTGATAAGGCCACAGATTATATTGTTTGTGATGATGTCCTGTTCACTAAAAAGGAAAAAAAAAAAAACTAATGAGGCAATAATTTAGTGAGAGGATTCCAGACAGAGAGAAACAAATGTCAAAGCACTAAGTAGGTAATGACCTTGTACTGTCCAAGGTTGTATGGCCAAAGCACATGAATGGAGTGAATTAGACAAGAGAGGAAAAACGATCTGGATTGCATAAGTTTGCTAGACCATGCTAGAAAGTTTTGATTTAAACTTGGTAAGTATGTATTGAAAAGTTTAGAAGAAGAGAGTTGCTGACTGGCTGTGGACTGAGAAATGCTTTGGGCTAGACCTTAAATATGCACAGGGCTGAGCTTTTCTAGCCTGAGAAGAGAAATAGCAGTACTCTGGGTGTGGATAAGCGATCAGAAATGATATATACTGGCTTTCACTGAACCAAGACTGCATAGAACAGGTTTTCTGAACTGTCAGAAATCGAAAGTCTACGGCAAAACTTGGGGAAACAACTCAGAGTAGCCTGCAAGGACAGTATGTTCTAGGTGACACATGGGCAGCAGCTGGGAGCCATGGTACCCACTGTGTGTGTATGGACTCTGGCTCAGCCCCAATCAGGTCTCTTTGAGAAGAAAGGGCTCAAAGCCAAGGGCAGGCCAGGTTACCCAACAGGAGCCAGGCACACAAACCAAGGCCTGGCAGTGATAGCACAAAGATGTCACTGGATTGACTTTGCAATGTTCTTGTTAGAGGTTTACAAAGCCAAGGTCTTTCTCTTAGACAAACAAGACTGAAAGCAGACATTCACTGCTGCATCATTGCATGTGTAAAGTACTGCCCAGTGTACTTCATGCTTAGTCTTCCAAAAACACAGGAAGCCACCTTCTCCTTTCAGCATGCAATTTTAAAAGGTGCTACAGCCTGGAGTTGTTCTACTGCTGGTTGATAGAATATGAAATCTAAGCAGTCCCAAGGCCTAAGTACCTGGTTCTAACATAAGCTTTGCAAACTGTTCAGATAAGGCTGTTGAAAAAGATGAAGTCAAGGGCAGACCTAGCTAATTTCAGCCATTAGAACAGCAACCAGAACTAGCTGTTTTGATAAGCTCTGGAAATGAATGTTTAATATTTAATAATGGTTTAATCTTCACAAAGACCAAAGAAAGGTCTTACTAGCTGTCACATTATATACATAATAAATCTGAGGTTTACGTACCATAAGTATCTTGTCCAAAGTCACATAGCAAGTAAGTGTTAGGAGTGAAATCTGAGTCCAGGCATGTAATGGCACAGCTCTTCAATCCGGAACTGAATCATTGATCTCTTCCAACAAAGAATTATTAACAACTCATATTTTATTGTGTAAAAATAAAGTGTATAATTTAAAATAATGCAACATTATTTAAAGGAATTTCACCAACAAGAACATCTGGTGATATTTTAAGTAGGTAATTCTTTGGAAATCTTCCATCACTGTCTGTTAAAAGAAAAAAATTTAAGGAGAAAACAGCTAGTCCATTCATTTATTTATTTTATTTTCTTCTTAATTTGCAATCAAGTAAGTGGGAAGGAGTTGGTTTGTCAATTTGTTAATCTTTTCTTCACTAATGAGTTCAAGTATTTCCAGAATAACAGGTTAAGATTCATCCAAACCTCATCTGTACCCTCACCTCTAGATCTTCTAAGTCCAGTGATTCTCAACCTTCTTAATACTGTGACTCTTTAATATAATTCCTCATGTTGTGGTGACTCCCAATCATAAAATTATCTTCATTGCTATTTCATAACTATAGTTTCACTACTGTCATTAATCATAATATAAATATTTTGGGATACAGAGGTTTCTCAAAAGGGTCATGAACCATAGGCTGAGAACTACTGTTCTAGCCAACTACAGTTTGGGACATCAAAACAGTCTAGAACCATAGACATCAATGACAGCATTTTAGGACCCATGTGTCTGAGTTCAAGTAGCTGACATGAAGGATGACATAGGTACTTTCTAAATGACAGCATACTTCCTATAGCTCCAGGGTGATATAAGAGAAGGACCCAATCTCCTTGTGCTAACAATGTGCTAAAAAGTGTGTATTCTCTCAAAGAAAATTCTAGCTTTAAGAAGCAACTGTGGAACCATTAAAGAAGTTCAAGACTTGGAAATGGAGGTTTAATGTTAGAACCTTGGACGAACAACTATACTACAAACCATTTGAGATTAGAGACCTTCATTAGACAGGAAGGGGCACTCCCTGGCCCTGGTCATGAGGCAGAGTAGAGTGCAGGTCAAGAAGATAATGTATGAATGAACCATTTATGGACTGTGCAATGTTCTGACAAGAGAGACATATACAGATCTAGATCCTATATCTCAGGCTTGTGAACCAGGGATATGATGCCTCCCTTGTGTCCTCAAGTTTCTTGGAGAGTAGCAGTGTATGCTGGTGCAGAGACAAGACCAGTGTATGAAATGTATTTCTGCTTTCTGTATATGCTCAGGACAGACACAGGAAATTCTCCACATACATAGCCAAGTATAGTGGCTTGGGATGCATTTCAGAGACTCAAGGGCATTTGTCTTAAGAAGTTTTTATATCCAATGATAATTACTATATAATGGGGCCCCTGCTGTCATTTTGCAGAGAGCAACATTTTGTCCTAGCAACAGCCTGGGTTGTTTGGGGTTTCCATGGGATCCTCTTGGCCAACAACTCAATTAAATTCAACCTACTTTGGTCACTGGAAGCCTCACCTGGTTATAAGAAATAGCCAACTGAAACCCAGGTGTGGTGAGATATTGTGTACCCCAAAAAAGCTTACCTGGGAATCAGAGGACAGAGCCAGCCAGTATATTAGACATAGAGGTCGGGCAGTGGTGGCACACACCTTTAATCCCATCACTCAGGAGTCGGTGATCCATGTGGATCTCTGTGAGTTCAAGGCCACACTGGGCTTCATGAGAGAAGCAGAACCAGGCAGTGGTAACACACTCCTTCAATCTCAGGAAATAATATGGCAGGACACAGAAAGGTATATAAGGCATGAGGAAACAGAACTCACTCTCTTTAGACTGAGGGTTTCGTAGAGGTAAGAACTAGTGGCTGGCTGTTCTGCTTCTTTGATCTTTCAGCTTTAACCCTGATATCTGGCTTTGGGTTTTTTATTATAAGACAATTAGAAATTTGAACAACACCCAGGTCCCCATCAAATCCCTCCCCTCAGAGCTCAAAGAATCCCACAGAATAGGAAGTAGAAAGAGTACAAGAGCCAGAGTGGATGGAGGACACCAGAAGAACAAGGCCTTCTGAAAAACAATGTAAGGTGCATATGAGCTCACAGAGACTGAAGCAACAAGCAAAGGGCCTATACAGGTCTACACTAGGTCCTTTGTGTATATATTATAGCTATATGCAGTTTATACTATAAATACTATACTAAAAATACTATAGCTTAGTATTTTATGTGACTCCTGACTGTGAGAATGAGTGGGTATCTGACTCTCATGCCTGCTCTTAGGACTCTTTTCCTCATGCTGTGCTGCTGAGTCCAACTTCGATATGATAGTTTCTGCTTCACCTTATTATATTTTATTTTTCATGTTTGGTTGTTATTTCTTAAAAGCCTGTCCTTTTCTAACAAGAGACAGAAAGGGAGTGGACCTGGAGAAGAAGGGAGGTGGGGAGTAACTGGGAGTAAAGGAAAACTATAATCAGGATATATTTATTTTATGAGAAATGAATCTATTTTCAATAAAAGAAAAGAATATAAAAATAGGTTACAATATGTTGATAGAAATATGTAATTTGAAGAGCAATTTGGGGAAATATAATAATGCAATGGAAAGTTGTAAAAAGGAAACTGAAAAAATAAAACTTTCTTAATTGGAGCTGACACTTGGTTTTTTTCTAGACATCATCTTTGATATATGAGGTTTAAAGTATTTTAATCAGACTTAGTGTAGGCTGCTTGATTAAACCTGAATACATACATGTGTTCATCTATATAAATACAGTTTAGTGAAAAATAATAAATAAACCAACACTTTTTATTACTAAAAACATTGATGATTTTGTATGTGTTATATGCTGGGACATTTGTATATGATACAAATGATGGTCATGACTAATGATGAACACTGAATCTACCTCCAAGAGCTAGTCTGATACTTATATCTTGGAAGGCTACTTCTCTGTCTTTTCCAAAAACTTATCATTATCTTCAAGCTTGTATTACTCTTGCTTTCTAGAACATAGATCAGGTATAACTGTATCAAGAGTTCTACTTGAGCCCCAAATTCTGTTGTCACTTATACAACTTGATTCAACTTTAAACTAGCATACTGAATGAATATATCACAATATATCAGTTATCAATGAATTATTGGATTGCATCTAATGTTTCACTGTGGTAAGTAATGGTCCCATGAACAACAGTGATGCATGAAGATTTCTGTTACAATGAGAGGTGTGACAATATTTCATGTTGTCAGAGTCCTTAACACAGAGATAGTAAAATAAATTTTATCATAACTTTAGTTTTCATTCCCTATTCACTAGACATGCTTAGAGCCTCTTTATAAGAGGATGGGCCATATGCGTTTTCTCTTCTGTAAGCAGCTTATTTGTGATCCTTGCCAATTTTCCCATTGGGTTATTTATCTTCCATACTGATTCACATCAGTTATGTAAATATTTATGCAGCATATTTACATAAACTTTGTCCATTTATATATTATTAATATCCCTTCTTGTTTTGTGGTTTAGCTTTCCATTATCTTTATAAGCAGTGAGGGAATTTGTCAAGCTTTTCCTTAATGATTGTCCTGCATTGGATATATCCATCTCAAGCAGGAAATGTGCTCTCATTTGGAAATAGAAACTTTGAAAATATAAACAATTTTAGCTAAGATTATATTGGATTAGAATGAACTCTCAAAACAACCATTGTTATTCTTACTTAAAAAAATAAAGGAAAATTTAGAAAAGGGATAAAGAAAATAGAGGGAAGAATTCCAAGCAATAAAGGAATTGGACATTGAACGGCACCCCTATAACTTAAGGAACACCAAGGAAGCTTAGCATACATCTATAGTTTATTTTACATTTTTGAAGCATAGAGTAGGGATTCCATCTTGATTGTTTTTCTATTTTTCTTCCATTTATACAAAAAATTATTCTTGTACTGTGTATTAGAAGGTCCATCTTTTCTCCCTACAATTGCAAAGTCTCTGCCATGCAGCAAGGTACCAGCTAAGTGTGGGTTTCGTATTGAGAGCTTGAGCCTGTTCAGTTTGCATATCATGCTAATCTCAGCTAATTATTAACTATTAGAGTTCTCTTCTGGGAGTGCTAGTCCTCTCAGCTCCTTCTATTTGTTCTCTTCAAGAGTCTCTTGGTTATTATTGGGCAATTGAATCTCCACTAAAATTAAAAATTAGGTCATAATTTGCCTCTTAAATATCTTTTGGTGTTTAAATTGGAATTTCATTTAATCCATAGATCAAAACAGGAGAAGTAACATTTTTATGTTATTAAGCTTTTGCATGAATAAAATTATTTTGTTTTTTAATTTTGGTATAAAAGATTCTACTAGTCTTGAACTTCTGGCCCTCCTGTCTGTGGCCCCAAAGTACTAGGGTTATAGGCATATACCACCACACACTGTTCTCTTGTATTTTCTCATAAAGTGCTAAGGTACTCTAATTCTCACTACATAAATTATGTCACTATTAAATGTCTTCCTAAGTACTACAAATACTTGGTGACTAGCTTTTCAAAATTATATTCTAGAAAGTCTTTGTATATAAAGTCTGAATTTGGTTGTTAATGTTACATTTAGTTGCCTCACAAAGCTCTGTTACTACTTTGACTTATTTACAAATATCATTTAGTTTTATATTTGGAGAGATGCATGCCCCCTCTCTAAAAAATGAAGAGAAATCTGTTTTCTTCTCTTCATATATTACTTTTTTTTTGGAGTCCTGGAGACTTAAAGCAAAATGGCTACAGTAAATGATACATACTTGAACCTTGCTGAGAGGATAAATCTTCCATTTTTAAAGTATCTTCCCAACTTTTTATTTTGAAAGATATCAAGCCCTTAGAAGTAGAAATAACAATATATTTTGAAGTACTTGAAATTTAAATTTCCTTCCTCCTTTTTAATTAGTATATACTACTTATGCAAAATAATGGGCTTCAATATAATATTTTCTTACATGTACATAATAGAATTTCATTGCATTCTGCCCCTAATATTACATTTTTGATCCATCTCTCCCTGGTCTCCTTCCCACATCCACATAGTTTCTCCTCCACTTTCATGTCTAGAATTTTACCTAGATTCTGCATGAGATAAAAACATGCTGCATTTGTCTGAGTTTGGCTTACTTCACTTAGCATGATGATCCCCAGCTCTGCCCATTTTTCTGGATATGATATTATTCATCACATTTCACTTCTATCTTTCTGAAACCCCTTTAGCATTACCTGATACACTAATATCAGCACAGCGGTCATTCACGTCTTTTTCGAAGAAACTATTAATTCATTGAAAATTTCATTCATGCATAATCATATTCAGCCTACTCTTTCCCATAATTCTTGCTTAATCCATCCTGCATCCCCTCATCCCCTCCCAACCTCATGTCCTTCTTTTTTTATAACCCACCCAGTCCAATTTGTGAGTTCATGCACTGGATACAGTCAACCTACTAGGAGAAACATCCTTAAATAAACTCTCTCTCCCCCAGGAGTCCTGAACTGTCAATATCTCTTTGGTCAAGGGTGGGAGCTCATGATCCCCTCCCCACTTTCTCTTTCTCTTAGTTCAGTGGTTCCCAACCTTCCTAATGCTGTGACCCTTTAATACAGTTCCTCATGTTGTGGTGACCCCCAATCATAAAATTATTTTTGTTACTACTCCATCACTGTCATTTTTCTATTGCTGTGAATCATAATATAAACATTTTAAGGGAATAAGTTTGCCAAAGGGGTCATGCCCCACAGGTTGAGAACTATTGGTCTTAGTTATTTCTTTTTTCTATAGCCATGATGAGACACCAGGACCAAAGCAACTTACAAAAGAAAATGTTTATTGAAGTTCACAGTTCCAGAGGGTTAGAGTCCATGTTCATCTTGGCAAGGAGCATGGAAGCAGGCAGGCAGGCATAGTGCTGAAGTAGTAAGTGAGAGATTACACTCTGATCCATAGATAGGAAGAAGAGAGAGTAAACTGAAAATGACTTGGACTTTTGAAACCTCAAAGCCCACCTCTAGTGACACACCTCTTCCAACAAGGCCACATCTCTTAATCCTTCGCTTTCATTAACTGGAGACCACGTATTCAGATATACGAGCTTAAGAGGGCTGTTTTCATTCAAATTACCACACTCTTTTATGTCCTAATGTTCACAGCCTTGATTTTGTATAAGCCTTGGGCAGGCAGTCACAGCTGCTGTGAGCTCATGAACATAGCACCCCTGTTGTATCCCAAAGATACTGTTTCACTCTAGTCCTTCCTGACTCCAGCTCTTACAATCTTTTTGTTCAGTCTTCCATAATAGTTTCTGAGTTTTGGAAGAGGGAATATTATATGATGTCCCATTTGTGGCTATACATTCACGGACACTTGTTCTCTGCATTTTGATCAGTTTCTGCATTAATCACTCTCCATTGCACAAAGAAACTGGTCTGATGAGGTCTGAGAGCTGCACTAATCAATAGGGAGAGAGATCCAAATTTAGAAAGCAGTTTGATATTGTGTTCATTTAGCAAAAGAATTTGTTTACTCCTGGGAACTATGCGATATCGAATCATAGGTTCTTGGTCAGATATATAGTAGCAGGTATATGTTTCCTTCTGTTGGAAAAGGCCTTAAATACACTAAGGAAATAATTGGTTTATGTCACTATTGCATTAATGTGTATATCTTGCCATAGTGGTCATTATCGTAGTTCACAGTGATCAGAGCTAGATGACTGCTGAACCCACATGCGTGCGCATGCACACGCATGCGCGCACACATACACACACACCAGAAGTCTGCATAGCCCCTTCCAGTACTAAGACATAAATGAGGAAGGAATCCATAGAAAGCAAGCCATTAAACAGTATAAATTCAGTTCCTGCCTCCAGGTTCCTGCTTGTGGTCCTGCCCCACTTCCCTCAATAATGGACAGTGATATGGAAGTATAAACCAAATAAACCCTTTCCTTCCTAAGTTGCTTTTGGTCATAGTGTTTTATCGTAGCAATAGAACGCTAAACAGCCACCAAGAGCAATAACAAACAATAGCCTGTATTGTTCTGGGGGTGTCCAGTACACCTCTGACCAAAAGCTAGAGGGGAGGTATCCCACACCAGGAACTAGACTTTTTATTTGCCAACCTATGGCTCTAAGAGGAGCATTATTCCGTTTATAGGGTAATGTCAGTTAAATTCTCTTGTATGTATATGAAATTTATAAAGTAGAATTTTGTATGGATATTTCAAACATTCTGAATGTTATTTAGCCTTGCCCTAACCCCATCATACCTAAGCCTCCACCCCTTTCCCAACTTAAACTTCCCTTCCATTATTCTTCCTTTCCCATTCATATAGTCAATGTTCTACTGTCTCCCCACCCCTACAATTATTCTTTCTCCTCCCTACCCATGTTCCCTTTCTAATTTTCTAGATTCTACGTATACTTTAAGCTTAACACACAAATCTAAACATTTGACACTAGGATTGACATATAAACTAGAACACTTTCCATTTTTCTTCCTGGGTATGAGTAAATTCACCCAGTATGTTCTCCAGCTAAATTTATTGGAAGAGTTTGTAATTTCATTTTTCTTTAATGCTCACTAAAATTCCATTGGGAACCATGTTTTTATTATCCATTCATCAATTTATGGACATCTACGCTTTTTTTACATGCCCTAGCTATTGTGGAATAGAGCAGCAATGAACATGGATGAGCAAGTAGTTCTATAGTAAGATATAGAGTCCTGTGGGCATATGCCGAGGAGTGGTACAGCTGAGTCATATGATAGATCTATTTCTAGTTTTTTTGAGCAACAGTCACACTGGTTTCCACAGTGGCTGCACCAGTTTGCACTCCCACCAACAGTGAATAAGTGTTCTCTTTCCCCACATCCAACCTGCATTTAATGTCTTTTGTTTTGTTTTGTTTTGTTTTTTATAGTCTTGGCTAGTCTAACTAGAGTGAAATGAAATCTCAATGTAGTTTTAATTTGCATTTCCTTGATTGCTATGGATGGTAAAAACTTAAAAATATTTTATAGTCATTTGCACTTTTTCATCAGAAAATGCTCTGTTGAGTTTCACAGCCCATTTTTAAGCTGGGTTGTCACTTCTCAGTGTTCTGTTGGGTTTCGTTATTGTTGTTCTTTGTATATTCTAGACACTAATCCTCTCTCAAATGTACAAATGCCAAAGTTTTTTTCCCCGACCTATAGGCTGAATATTCAGCTGATTGACAGTTTCCATTGCAGTACAACTTTTTAATTTCATGAAGTTCTGCTTATTGATGGTTGGTCCTATTTTCTGGGTTACCAGGGTCCTATTCTACAAGTCATTCCCCGAGTCTATATCCTGAAATATACTCCATACTCTCTCATCTAAAAATTCCTAGAGCTGTAAACACTTTCATCAAAGTGGCGGGCTACAAAATTAACAAACCCAATCAGTGCCCTTTCTATATACTAAAGACATGCAGACTGAGAAAGGAATCAGGCAAACAATCCCATTTACAATAGCCTCAAAAACAACCTAACTTGGAATAAACAAAACCAAGGAACTGAAACACAGTGAAAATTTGGAGACAATGGAAAGATAAATGAAGCAGACACCAGAAGACGGAGAGATCTCTCATACACTTAATTAGTAGGATTAATAATGTAAGAATGGCCATGTTACCAAAAGCAACACAGAGATGCAGTGCAATCCCCATGAAAAATTCTAATGCAATTCTTGACTGAACTGAAAAAAAACTTAAATTTCATAGAGAAGCACAAAAGACTCTATATAACCAAAACAATTCTGAAAAAATAAAACCTCTTCTGGAGGTATCACCATTCCTGAGTTCAAGGCACACAGAGCCATTGTAATGAGAACACAATGATACTATGACAAAAATAGACACATTGGTCCATGGAATAGAATTGAGAGTCCAGATGCAATCTGGGGACCCTTGTCTTATTCTTGGTTTTGAGAGAAATGACTCTGCTAAAGAATTATATTTTATGTAAGTAATTTTAGTACTCATTAATAGATTAAAGAATTTTTCTTCTACTTATAATTTGATACATTTTAAGCAAATGGACTTGAAAATAAGTGTTTATTTGATGTTTTGAAATCATGTGGCTTTAAACATATTAATATCAAAAGGTATGCAAATGGACTGAATTTCTAGCAAAATTAAGCAAACTTACTTTTGACGTATTGCTTTTTGTATAATTGTTTTGACTGATACCTTTACATTTATCAGTAAAATTGCTTTATTTGCATTTAGGTTCATAAAATGGAATTAGAGAGCAGATTTCCCATTGAATTCTGTGGATTTTCATGACATTGGAAATATTTTTGTTTCTTAAAATGCTGTAGAATTTGCTGACATAGCATTTGAGCCTCATATTTTCTGGTGTGAAGAAACTTGCAAAATTCTATAAGGTTTAAATAATGCACTTAATACAACTGACTGTGTAGAAGATACATAGTAAAACCCTTCTCAAAACTAGGTAGGCTGGCCTTCTTAAGCCAACATAGAACTCAGAAAAACTTAAAATGCTCTAGTCAAAATACCAAGACTTACTGTCAAAGAAACGTTTGTACATAAGAAAATCGATAAAATAGCCAATTATTAATAGCTAATTAGCTGCATATTTTTTGAAGAAATGAGACAGCTATGCTAGTTTCTAATCTGTAGTTCTGATTATTTTTTGAGATAAGCTCTTATTGTATGTTGAAGCTGCTCTCAGAGGGCCAAGCCTCCTACCCCAGTCTACCAAGTATCTGCATCTCAGGCATCCACCAGCTCACAATTGTATGTCAAGTAGTTTTAACTTGTGTTTTAAGATTGTTTTAGATAATACATACATGTTTAGAATAGCTATGCCTTCCTAATTAGTTGAGACTTCTATTTCTGTTTAAAGAAATTTTTATCCTTAATTTTTTGTTATTTTTATTTAATGACTTTTTAATGTTATTTTACTTATTTTATCTGTAAATATTCATATGCATGAACCACACATCTGTGTTTTATAATGCAAAACTGAGTGTAATGCAAAAACTGCATACTGAGTATAAAAATAGACTTTTGCTTGTCAGTTATCTTTTTAAAAAAAAATTCCTCTGTCTTGCTCATTTTTATTTCTTTATTTATTTCATATATTAATTTTATATCCTGCACCTGTTATTCTTCTATCTAATAATTGGATATTAAGTCTGATGCATTGTTTGTTGGCTTTTGTTATTTCTCACCTCTGGTGGTTTGTGCATTCCTACTAATTTATCTTGAATTGGTAATTTGTGGGGACAGTGCTACTGGCTATGACAGCAGCATTCATCTTTATTACTCTGGTTCTTAGATATAATGTGACCACCCACCTGTGTTCCTGCTGCATCCCTTCCTTGCCATGATAGAGTATATCCCTTAGAACTATAAGCTGAAATCAACACTTTCTAAATAAAGTTTCTTCTTGTTGGGTATTTAGTTACAGTAATTGTAAGATGAATTGCTAAACAGTCTTATTAATAAAAAGCCTGGCGCCAGATATTAGGGTTAAACTGAGAGATCAGAAAAGCAGAAAGAAGCCAGCCACATTTTTTGAAATCCTCAGCCAAAACGACCTACTTCCTGTATACACATGCCTACATGCCTTTCTGTTCTGCATCTCACTTTCTCTCTCTACCCAGCTACATCATTTCCTGTATATCTGTACAGACCTCCAGACCTCTATGGTTAGTGCTGGGATTAAAAGCATGGGTCACCATGCCTGGATATGTTCCCCAGTGTGGCCTTGAACTCACAGAGATCTGGATGGATCTCTGCCTCCTGAATGCTAGGATTAAAGGCATGTGCTACCATTGCCTGGCTTCTATGTTTAATATAGTAGCTGATTTTTTTCTCTGATCCTCAGATAAGCTTTATTAGGGTGCACAATATATTGTGGGACACTATATCACCACAAGCAATGAGTAAAGTAATTAATACACTAGCCATATTTTCCACAATGGAGGATTCATTTTTGCTGAGAGCCAGGAGGTAGTCCTAGTCTGAGACAGCTTTGGACTTTCACCAAGCCACAGGCTTGATCTATTAATTTCATGCTACACTTTTCTAAATTGCTCTCACGGTCATGTGCTCATGAAATCTAGTGATAAGCAGAATGTAGATGTCGAACATTAAGGTGTTCTAATGACCGATGCTCCCTTTAAACTCATATTGAAGGTCTACAACCCCAGTATGACTTTTTGAGAGGAGCTAAGGCATTAGAAGGCCCTTAAGGTGAAAGGAAGTCATAAGAGTGTGTGGATTAGAAAAAGATGGTGCTTAACACACTGTTCTGTTCCCCTCCTCCCTTTGTATTAGAATTATCAGATAGAGCAGTTAGACATATAGAAAGATGTTGACTGCTTGCTGGTCAAGAGACTAGTTCTTGAAATGAAGTCTACCTAGCTAGTCCTTCATCTTGGATATATAAGCCTCCAGGATTGTGAGATATAAGTTTTGCTATTTAAAATAATAAGTCTGTAATATTTTATTGTGGCTGCTCATACTGACTAGGATGTTTTTTGTTTTGTTTTTGTATTCACAGAGAAAAACAAATAACAAAAAACAAACCTCACAGAACCTTCTCAAGCACAAACAATGCTTGCCTCCTGCTGGTTGTCATAAAAGATCCTGACTCAGATCTTCTCTGTATTCTGGCAGATTATTATATCACTTTCAAAATCTGAAACACTTGCAGGATAGCTTTCCATTCCAGTGCCATGAACTGTCTTGCAAGTGTTCTTTCCACTTGAAATTTGCAGATGTCACTTCTCCTCTACATGACCCTGTTTCCCTGGCACCTTCTCTCCCTGTCTATGTTGATAAATTCACCTTCACTGAGTTCCTTGGGATTCACATTCAGGATCTCTCACAGCTTGGACGTTCATACTCCTCTAGAAAGGATTTCCTTTCTAGTTTCATATATATTGTTTGAATTTCACCTCCAGTGTTTTTCCTTTCCATTTCCCTCCTTTACTGTTAGCTTTATTGGCTGAGTGGCTCCTCTGACTATTACCTAGAAAATGGATAATTTTATCCATTTCTATAAAATGTCACTCAGCTCTATCAATGAGAGACAAACGGCAACAGGTTACCTGCACTCCGTTGTCTGCACATACTTTTAATACCAAGCACACTGTGACCAATCACCAAGAGGCTGTGAGAGAAGTGACGCGATTGGTTAATACACAGTTTGCAGCTGTTGTTTATGTCATCACTAACCAGGAAAAAGGATTGGGCTAAATGTGATGACAGCAGCTTTTCTTTGGCTACTGGACTATGGACCATGCTGGTGGAGATGTGATGACAGAAGCTTTTCTGTGGCTACTGGACTATGGACCATGCTGGTGGAGATGTGATGACAGCAGCTCTCCTGTAGCTACTAGACTTATGGATCATGCTGGTAGAGATGTGATTACAGCAGCTTTTCTGTGGCTACTGGACTATGAACCATACTGGTGGAGAGCTGCTGTTATTAGCCAGCATGTGATCACTGATAACTGGAAGTTGGTCACATGCAAAGCAAAGACTACCTGCACTGTAATGTTTTAATCTGTAACATCCAGATAGTCTAAAAGATGGCATTTTCAACCAAGGGGCTGAGGCAGGAGAAATCCAATTTGAGGCCATCCTGGACTATATAGGAGAAGGCTGTCTCATAAGGAGAGAGAAAAGAAGGTATAATTTCTATTACTTTATAGCTTTAAACTGTATTATTAAATTTTGGAAAAACAATTACTTATTCTAACCCTTTCAAATCTCCATGTTATCCTTTATAAATCATAGCTACCAATAGCATTTAATCAAAATTATTGTTTTTGCCTTCTAGCTATCATTGGCTATTACCCTACTCCTATTAATATGCTTTCCTTATCAGCATATAATAAATATCCAGCCAATGATAGTACCAAGAAATGGAAATAACATAAATGTTCCTCAACTGGTGGGTGCATAAAGCTATATATGTATGATATGTACATAACTATATATGCTATATATAACATATATAATGAATACTATTCAGCCATAGGACGAATGAAATTCTGTCATTTACGACAACCTGGATGGAAGTGGAGGATAAGCCGCTCAGTTAAAAAAAAAAAAAAAGGCATAGAAAACCAAACACCCCCTTTATTTCATTCATATGGAAAATTTTAAAAATTGGTATTCTAGAAGCTGTGAACAGAGTGGAAGAGTGGATACTAGAGGGTGGGAAGGTTAGGTGTGGGTAGGGAAAGGTTAGTTAGAAGGTATTACATTGTAAACATGACCAGAAGTTCTGACATGTCACTGTTCAATAGGATCATGACAAATCATCCCACAGTATATTCAAAGGAGATTGAAGAGAAGGTATAAAATATTTCTACCAGAAATATGTGTGACTATGAAGACATTGATACACCTACTGACTTGAAAATTTAATACTGTGTACAGGTATCAAAATACCACACAGTAACCTATAAATATGTATAACTTCATGTGCCAATTGAAAAACTGAAAAGAAAAAGAAAATTTATACTGACTCTTTCCTTTTACTTGGGGATTTTTTTTTCCATATCATTTGGTAAAGGGTTTTTCTGATTTCACCCAAAGATGGCTTACATATTTAACTACGACTCCCACTAGTTGCTGCTATTCACCCATAAAACTGGAATATACTGTTCAGGAAAATTATAACCTGCATATGAATACAATGTCACTTTTCATGTGGCTTATCTTTAATGAGTAATTAAAATAATTAGTGGTTAAACTGCGAATGTCTTAATACTTCTTCAAACCTTCCCCTAAGTTCAACAGAAATGAACCTACCCTTATAATCAAATCAAAATGATTAGTGTTATCCAAAAATGACTCTAGCTTTAATTGACACAGGCTTTGCCTTGTAACACAATACTTACAACTGATGGGAGGCACTATGTTTTAAAGTCACACTGCTGCTGGCATCGTAGCCTTCTAATAACTTCTTACTCTGGCATTCATTTTGTATTAATAATTTAGTTGAACAAATCATTAGAATGCTATTATTGATGGAAAAAAATCATAGTTCCCAAACCAGATACTGATAAAAATTTCAATTGTCCAAAAATTATTCTCTGAACAGACTATAATTTGAGAGAGTTTTCCTATTTTGGAATGGAAAAGAAGTATTTGAATACATAGACTGATTCTTTGAGCCAAGCACTAAGCAAACAAAGCCACAGGTATTTCTTCCACATAAAATTATGTCAGAGGATGGCACACAAGGGTACTTAGGGGAAAAAAGTTCTAACCATAATTGGACCTTGATCATACTTGATAAAGGAAGCCAAGTCACTGGGTACAACAGAAAAAAAAGAAATTGTTTGGCATAAAAACTATTTTTAAGTTAAGGAAGGCACATAGGTTATGCATTTCTAATGCAATATAATAATAAGAGGAAAGGGCCAAAGAATAAACACAAATCACCTGCCATCATTTAATAAGTTACAGTTTCACTCATGAAGTTGAATTTGGAATAACTTTGTTAAGAACAACATTTCCCTATAATCAAAAGGAGTTTATTTTAATAATCATCTCAGTGGGGTTGTTAACCTGAAAGTCTGAAGTTACATATCTTTATCAAAGGAAATTTCAATCTTTGCAATTAATTCAGAAAAGAGAACCGAGTTCACTAAAGTTAAAAGGTGTAAAATACAAAGTAGTAGGAATTTTACTTGTGATGTGAGTTGGTAGCCATTTTTTAACTACAAATATACACAATCCAGCCCTCCAATCTCTATTCTTAGGTATTTTCACAGTAGAAGTGTAGTGTGTGTGTATGAAAACATGTATTAGTGTGTTCATAGCAGAAGTATTGATAAAAGCCTCTCACTGGAAGATTCCTAAAGGCTCATCCCAACAGAATGGACCAATCATGGTACTTACTGGTAAAGAGATCAAACCAATGGCAATGACACATAGTCTCATAGATTAATCTTTTGAATTTCATGCTGAATAAAATATGTCAGACACATAAAAAACAGACTATAAAATCATTCCATTATACTGAAAAAAATGTAGTTCAAAGTAATTTTTACATCCAAATAAGGGTAGAGCAGATGGCTCAATGGATAAAAATACTTGTCTTGCAAGCTTAGCACCCTGAGCTTGACCCCCAGAATCTAAATAGAATGCCACATGCAGTAGCATACATCTGTAATTGCAGAGCTTCCATGGGGAATTAGCCTCTGCCTCAAAAGCAGAGTAGGGCAGCTGGAAAGAGTGCTCAGCACTTAAGAGAAGTAGCTGGCTACTCGTTCAAATGTTCTAAGTTCAGTTCCCAACACTCACATCAAGGCTCACAATTGCCTATAATTCCAGCTTTAGAGGATCTGATGTACTCTTCTGACCTTTGTGTCACACACACACACACACACACACTTTTCTTTACAAAAAAAAAGGAAAGAAAAAAAGATGAAAAGGTGAGGTTGGATTCCTGAAAATTGTTCTTTGACCCCCACAAGTAGATCATAGTAATACATACACACATGTACATACATTATATAGACATTTTGACCCCCAACAAGTAGATCATGATAAACATACACACAAATGTACACACATCATGTAGACAGTCTGACCCCCACAAGTAGATCATGAGTATACAAACATACATATACACACATCATGCAGACATATATATCGTACATACATACCACTCATACACACATATGCATAGATTATACATGCACATATACCATACACATATGAATACCATTAACAAGTGTGTGCATTAACAAATATGTACATACATACACACACACACACACACACACACACACACACACACACACAATATAATTAGTAGTTAGTGTGGGTCCAGAGAGCCTGTGTCTAGAAAGGAAGGACCTTATAAATAAAGTGCTTGCTATGAATGAGTTGGGTCCATTTTGACTCAGAAAGAATAGTTTGAGCTCTCCACTTTGCATACCTAATTCTCCATGTATTATATTTCAATAAAAATTTAACATCAAAATTATATAAAAACACAAAGCAAAGTCCACTCCTACAAAACACCATGGTAGGAATATTGTCATGGTAATGTCACTTTTTCATGTTTAACTAATCCACCTGAAGAGTACAAAATAAATATTTTATATCCCACTTTAGAAATATGTTTTACTACAGACACATTTAAGCCACCAGAGAATACACCATTATTAAATGGATTTGGATCCAAATGTGTTTCTGAGTCAGAATTTGATTCTTAAAATAAAAATTAATGAGAGTCAAATCTATTCACTGCCTGGGTCAAGTTTCTTTCCAGCTCACTGACACTCAGTCTCCTGTTTTCCACAATGGCCCCTCGAGACTGGATCCGACCCTGAAGGTGTGGTCAGGCCAGTGAAATTCCAGTTCCCCACTGATTGCAGCTCTAGTCCTCGGGGTTCTTTTTTTTTTTTTGAGAAGAGTTTCTCTGTGTAGCTTTTCCTGGAACTCGCTCTGTAGCCCAGGCTGGTCTCGAACTCACAAAGATCCACGTGCCTCTGCCTCCTGAGTGGTGGGATTAAAGGCATGCGCCACCACCGCCCAGCCTCAGGGTTCACTTTTAAACAATGGATTCCCTCTCAAGATGACACATAACTACTGCTGTCCATCTAAGTCATACAGAATGGCAAATTGGGATCCCTCTCTCCACTTCTGGACTATCCACCAGCAGAAAAACTGTCTCAGCCAAACCTGAAGCTGGAGTTGTGGGTTCTGAAGGCTGTGAACTTGACCTGAGGGTATAACTGCTGTGGCCACCAGGCTCACCTTTGGGGTGAGGCTTCTGTTTCCCTCTTTCTGCTGTCATCTGCATGGGCGGAACTGGGCTCTATTGGCTATTTCTCTGTCTTTCTTTTCCTGAGTACTTCATCACTATTCCATCTCCTTCTCAAGTTTCTAAAGCTCTTCTTTCTCTCTTTGAAGTAGTCTATTCTTGCTTATACCGACTCTTTCTTGCTCAGGTGTGGTGCTTTGGATGAGAAATGTCCCACATAGGTTTGTGTATTTGAATACTTGATTCCAAGCTGCTGGTGCTGTTTGCCAAAGTTATGGAACCTTTATGAGGGGTGTGTGTGTGTGTGTGTGTGTGTGGAGAGAGAGAGAGAGAGAGAGAGAGAGAGAGAGAGAGAGAGAGAGAACGAATTCGCATAAGCCTAGAGTTGGCTGCATAAAAACGCTTCTGATTGACTCACACTGGGTTTCCCTGTCTTTTATCACAGTTCTCTAATTGAGCTCCAGAATGAAAGAGGTAGTTAAACCCCCATTACCAGCCTATTCTAGTCATTTCTCTGTCGCATCACAAATAATTGCTTAACTAACATCTGTGTAAAAGATTTTGGCCAAAACAATGGAGTAAGTACCTCATTCCAAACTTAGTACATAATTAGACACTTAATTAGCAAACTACCTTAAAATAATAGCATAATACTGTGTATAGTTACACAGGGAGTTCACTTTAATCTCCCTCTTAAATTTAAATATGTAATAATGAACATATACTGACAAATTATCATATCTCAGAGCCTATTCTAAAATCAGTGTCATCGCTAAGACCTTAGCTATACCCCCTCAGGTATGTTATGTTATGCCCTGTATGGACATTGTTCCTGTATGGAAAAACTGAATTTATGGGTAGGCATGTATCTTTACTCCATTTGCTCCTTTCTTTTCATGTGACAGCTGAAGTCCTGTATCAATGTGTGCAGATTTGAAGAAAGAGACCTAACATGAGGTGTTCCCATATCAGGGAACAGAAAGGGTCACGCAGCTGAGTTATTGTGATGGTCAGCCCTCCCACGTCTGCCAGATTTAGAAAGATGAAAAATCTGGATTTTTCTATTCAAGCTTCAATGTTTTTGTGTTTGTTTTTGTTTTCTTTTCACTGGGAAGAGAGAGGCAGTGTCACAACCAAAGGTTGGATTCTTTTGTTTTGACAAACACCTTAGAATCACCTTAGGGGAAAAATGAGTTAGTGTCAGCTTACAGATTATAGGCCATTGTTGAGGAAAGTCATGGGAGGAATACAAGTGGGAACTTGAGCAGAAACCATGGAGGAATGCTGCTTGCTGGCCTAATAACAAGTTCATGCTTAGATATCTTCCTTATATAACCCAGTACCTCCTGCCAGGGAATAGTGATGCCCACAATGAGCTGGGCCTTCCTACATCAAGACAATGCCACCACAGACATGTCCACAGGCCAATCTGATCTAAGCAACCATTCCTTTATCAGGTGACTCCAGGTGAAGTCATGTTGACAATTAAGACTAACAAGGACACAAGGTGGTCTTTAATGTCCCTAGGGAATTAGGGACATTAAAGACCACTCCCCTTTTTTTAATCAACATCTGATGAATCTATACGATGTTGTTAACCTTTCAGTAGAAAATAATTTAAGTCCAAAAATCAGCTCCCAGAGGCTGGAGAGATGATTCAGTGGTTAAGAGCACATGCTGATCTCCCAGAGGATCCAAGTTCCAGTTCTCAGCACCCACATTGGGTGACTCACAACCTCACAACCACCTATAACTCCAGCCCCAAGGAATCCTGCTCCAGGAGATCTGATGCCTTTGGCCTCCATAGTTACCTGGCTCTGCACACATGTACACACACACAGACAAACAGACAGACACACACACACACACACACACACACACACACACACACACACACACAATTTTAAAATAAATTTAAAAAGAAAGCCAGCCCCCAGGACAGAAAGATTGAACTTCAATTTCAATCACAATTTCTAAAAGTCTTAAATCTTTGTTTTTAAAAGTATTTAATTGTATTAGTGATATCAGCCTTTATTTATTTTTGAGAAATACCTTGCAATTGGAATCATTTTACATGTTTAAAAGAAAATTTAGACCCAACAACAAAATGCTGAGAAAAAACACTTATGCCTCCAAATGTCAGAATGTCTGCTTTACAGATGCAAAGCCCAGATAATCTGGTCATTCAGGGATTGATGCTACCAATAGGAGTTGTTTGGTGTTCCAGGACCAGAAGTCAAGTGTATACAACTATGGGCTTGGTGTCCCCCAAAGGAACACTCACAACCTCATGCTGACACCGTGGACCTCCCCAAATCAGCCTTAAAAGAAGTGCATCACAAATGCAGAGAAATCACTTGCAGCATTCAGTACCAAGAAAAAAAATGTCAGAGTGGGATTCTGAAATTCTTGAACCTGATGTCAGTTTATTATGTATTGAACAAATACAGCTTTGGGCTGGTGGTTTTATATTATATTCCAGGTTTCTTCCTCCTCCTTATGACTTCAGCTAAGTCCTCAAGATGTGGCGTCTATACAATTGTAACGAGTTATTATAAGAAATTGAATCTGCAGCTCTCTTTTAAATAATCAGATTAAATTCAGGGTACATTTCCTATCATAAGAATTTCAAAGCGCTTAAAATCTGGGACAGATTTTTTTTTCTGAGCTGTTACAGGAACTAACGTGGGAGGAAGAAAGAGAGGAGGCAGCGGAAGTGAAGGAAGAGGAGGAAAAAGTGGTGAGGGAGGAAGAGGGGGTGGAAGAAGAAAGGGTGGAGGGGTGGAGGGGGCAGTCAAGAAAGCCTGCTCAGAGAAGTCATGTTCCCATGAGGAAGGAATCCTATAAAGGAGTTTGGCTTGCTGAAGAGCTAGATGCATTTTTTTCCTCTGGACTTTAACTTGGAAGATGACAGTGTTTTATCACACATAAAGCAACGAACTTTCTTAGAATACCAACAAGTGGGATTCAAAGAATTATGTTCTGAGGACATAATGATCACTACAAAAATAAACAAAAAACTTCTGGTTTATTTCTCACTGGAAGGGAGCCCACAAAACACGGGGCTTTTTCAAAAGAGAAATCTGATGTAGAAAGAAGCTCCATCTAAGGAAACCATGAGCTTGAACATCCGGGAAGGTGGGAGTAGGAAACTGTTCACGCTATTTTTTTCTCCTCTATTATATTTTCTCTTCCTGATAATTTTGGGAATAGCATCATGTCCCAAATTCCTCCTGCTACTGCCAATGTGCTGAACTTCCTGTTCCTGTGTGGCAGGAATCCATCAATCCTTAATCTTTTCATTATTAATTCTATTCCTCAATATAGGTCACTTGAGTCTAAAGTACTCAGTTACAGATAAAATATAACTCTCCACTAGAGGGACATATTTTTGTCTCCACATTCAAAGAGTTGCCTTTTCCACATGTCAAGTGTTAATGGGGTGACACTCGTAACTCTTCAGGAGGATGCCATAATTTAGAACTCTACTTTCCCTTTGGGAATTAGACAGAAGTCCCATGAACATAAAATGAGAATTATGTGACTTAAAGGAGGCAAGATCAGACCCTTTAGCTTAATATAACGATGTAAATTGTGATTCCTACACAATGTGGAAGTCTCCTCTGAAACCAGATCAACACTTATGGAAATGTCATTATAACCCCCACAGCTGTTCCTACACCCCCAATGAGTGCAGGGTAGATTAGGAAACTCCCCATCCCATCTATATGCTGAGAATCTCAGTGAGCTTCCTTACTCTTCTTTGTATTTATTCCACTTATTTTTTCTGTGGTGCTCTGCCACTGAACCATGCTGTTCCCCTGTTCTTAATTCTAACCAATGGCTTACTCTAGTTTTAATAAGAGAAAATCACTTTATTAGAGTGTCATTGACTATAAGTAATAAACACATTATAATTAAATTTATGGCCACTTGAAGAAGGGTCCTGTAAAGCATCTACCTCAAAACCTGACCTGACTGTAAGTCACCATACATATGGACTATTTCATTTATTTTGCAAGATTGATATATAAAGTTGTGCATCCATTGGGTATTTAGCAAAGACCACAATACTTAAACAGTGCTGATGAAAATTAATTAATATAAATTGCTGAAAAATCCAGTAAAAATCTTACCCAAGTGGCACATTGTAGATATTATTTAAAAAAATTTTTAACTTTTAAAAATTGATGCTTTTCCTAAGATGTTACATAATTTTTTAAAAATCCTATTCTATTATCCATATAGTCTGTGAGAAGAAAATAGCACCAAGCTCAGTCCACAGAGGAGTGTGTAAAGTTGCTTAAATACTTTGTAACAATGGCTCACCAGATGAAGATACTTATCTGGGCTAAGTGATAGATCAATCAGTAAGTGCTTGCCTTGCAGTCATGGAGCCCTTTTTTTGAACTGACATTAGTTTAAAAAAAAACTGGGATACTGGCACACACTTGTAATCCTAGTCCTAATTCCCAACAGGTAGAAACAGGTAGATTATTTGGTCTTACTGGCCTGGTCCATCATCGCAGTCTACTCAAAGAGATCCAGACCAGTCAGGATCTTTAGCAGGGAGGGGGCAGGGGAATGAGAGCTTGAGAGATGACACTGTAGTCTAAAGTGCTTGCTGCTCAGTTACAAAGAGCAGAGTTCAGAGCCCAGTCCGTGGAACAAGTCAAGCATTCCACAAATGCCTCTAACTATAGCTCTAAGGGATTTAGAGATCTGATGCCTTATTCAAGCCTAGTTGAATGCCGCTGTGTATGTCCTCATACAGACATATATGCACATAAATAAAACAAATATTTAAAGACAAAACAAAACAAGATGGCCCAGTGTCTGGGGAACTACTGAACTACAGCCAGGGTTATCCTTGGCCTCTACATGCATGCGTACTTTCACACACACACACACACACACACACACACACACACACACACACACAGAGAGAGAGAGAGGGGGGGGAGAGAGAGAGACAGAGAGACAGAGAGAGAGAGAGAGAGAGAGAGAGACAGAGAGAAAGAGAGACAGAGAGAGACAGACAGAGAGAGTGTAAATCTATATGTGGGCTGCTACTGGGGGGATTAGGTTAAATAAGGCAGCAGATGGTAATCAGAGGCACTGAAATGCGCAAAGGTCACCAATGAATATATTTTCTGCTTAGGACGAATATACACTGATGACTTACTCTTATTTTAGACATTTCTTCAGCAAAGTCATTTCATTTCCTGGAACATTACAGATTATAAAGAGGAGAACAACTGTTGAAGTACACTTTTGGCAAGAAAGAGTATCTGACACTAGAGGGAGGGACCAGACATGATACATCATCCGATGCAAGCATTCAAAGGGCATAGCTCCCTTGATCGGTAAGTACATCTCACCATGTCTTTACTCTCCATGTGGGAGAAACAAAAAAACATGTAACCCTAGCTATCATACACAGCATCAAATTCTATTCAAAATGTTGTTGCCAATGACAATGAAAGCCATTATCTACTATATAAAGGCTTCTGTTGTGACAAAACTTATTATTGCTAAGTTTTTGTCCAAAGAAGAGGCAGTTATAATGTGCTGTGGGATGTATGGCAAATGTGTTGCTAATTAATCAATAAAACACTGATTGGCCGTTGGCTAGGCAGGAAGTATAGGCGGGGCAAGGAGGAGAATAAAGCTGGGAAGTGGAAGGCTGAGTCAGAGAGACACTGCCAGCCGCCACGATGAGAAACAGCTTGTGAAGATGCCGGTAAGCCACGAGCCATGTGGCAAGGTATAGATTAAAGGAAATGGATTAATTTAAGCTATAAGAACAGTTAGCAAGAAGCCTGCCACGGCCATACAGTTTGAAAGCAACATAAGTCTCTGTGTTTACTTGGTCGGGTCTGAGAGGCTGTGGGACTGGCAGGTGAAAGAGATTTGCCCTGACTGTGGGCCAGGCAGGAAAACTCCAGCTACAATAATGAGCTAATTAAGTCCCTGCCCAGCACTTGGAATTCCAGTGTGATAAGGAAAAGCTGGTTACCCTTCATGCTTTACCTATGAACTATCCAAAATTGATCACACTGACTCACACTGGGCCCTAGTCTAGGCAGGACACTACTCAATAAAGATTATGGAGTTAAAATGAATAATCTTATTGTACATGTAAGTGGGCTCTGAGACTGGCCGGACTTGGTGGCGGGAGTTGGAGAGAAATTCTCCAGCAACAATAATTAATGATAAGTACTAGAAATTCTTGATACATAGGTCTCATAGGTCTCACATACTTCTCCTTCCCCATTTCAACACAATTTCAACAGGGAAAGAAGGTGGTAATAATAAGAGCTAAGAGTCAAGTGCTCTCCTGAACCACAATGACATGTTACTTCATTTGGGGCCAGGGGGATGACCCAGTGTTTAAGAGCACTTGATGCTCTGTCATGCAGCCCCAAGTTTGGATCCCAGCACCCATGTCAGACAGCTCACATATGCCTGTAACACCAGCTCCAAGAGATGTGGTTTATCTTCTGGCCTCTTTGGGTATACACATGCACACACCCAGAAACACACATACATAAGTAAAGAATAAAAAATAAAAAATATTACTTCATTTGGTCAATATAGCTACAAAACAGCTACCAGTATCAGTCTTATTTTAGAGAAAACAACTGAGCAGAGTGATTTTGGAATTTGTGCAGGGCTTCCCAGACACTAAGTGGGGGAACTGACTTCCTAGAGGAAATGGATTATCAGCATTCTCACAGATAGGATTGTTTTAAATTTATTTATTTTATGTATATGACTTTTGCCTGCATGCAAGTCTGTGTACCATGTGCGCAGTTCCTGCAGAGACCAGAAGAGGGAGTCTGATCCCTTGGGATTTAAGTTACACACTGTCCTGGGCTGTCACATGGTGCTGAGAATTGAACCCAGGTCCCCTGAAAGAGCAGCCAATGCCCTTAAGCAATGAGCCATCTCTCCAGCCCAGAGATAGACTTTTTAAAACGCCCATAAATGAAATGCTGTCAGCATCATGAGTTCCAGGCACTGAGATTCAGAGCCATCACCACAGTGTGCTTAAATATATTAACTCTCCCCAAACTGTCAGAGTTTGCTTTGCCCTGAGTTCAGATGCAAAGGGATCCAATGGCCCAGATGCCAGAAATGCCTGATCATTGTATGTGCAGTGACCTTAGAATATTTTCTTTTAAAGCTGAGTTTCTCACAATATTCAAAATTGATCATCAGTGTAGCATCAAAATTAAAATTTCAAATAAATAAGAAAATGAAGTCAGCCACCCCTTAAAATAGTTTTGTGCATAAAGAATAGTTGTTGCCTAAAACTAGTGTTTCAAACAGAAAATTTTTGGTCACAAATGGCAGAAACTCCATTCCAACAGTGTCAGGCAAGGGAGATGCTTGTTCAGACGCATGCAAACCTGGGGGCCACCTTTCCCCAGGTGCTCTCAGCTTGGATTTCCTTCCTCTGGCATGAGGGCTTTCCCTGGGCATTTCTGCATTTCCATAAATGCAGAAGACAGCAAGATCTTCAACTTTCACCTTCATTGATAAGCCACTTTCTTGTTCCTCTTCCTTTATTGCTTCAGAATTTCACAGTGTACGTAATAAGTTTTGATTACTTGTACCTGCCATTTCCTTCTCTTCTGATTCCTGCCCTCCATTCTCCACCTCCAATGTTCTCATCCAAGCTTATGTACTCTTTCTGTACTAACTCAGACTCTACTCAGCGCTGCCTACATGTGCATGGCTGTCAGTCTATATAGCATGGGTAGCATCTGTGGAGCCACATCCGTGAAGAAAACTTACTCACCTTTCATAGCAGATATCAACTGCCAATCACTCCTCATCTAGAGTGTGGGACTTTGTGACACCTCCCCTCAACAATTTTGAGGTTTTTGCTGGTTCCATCTTGGGTGGGTCTCATGCATATAGTCATAGCCACTGGGAGTTTACATGTGCAACAGACCTGTCATGTCTGAAAAACAGTGCTTTGGTGCAGTCATACACTGTCTCTGGCTCTTACAATCTTTATGCCCCCTTTTCCATAAGATCCCCATGCTTTGGGAAGGGGGGGAATGTGTGATAGGGCTGAACATTCCATAGTCTTTTAGTCTCTGTCTTTGACCTATTGTAGGGCTCTGTATAATCACCACTAGAGAAAGGAGCTTCTCTGATGAGGACTGAGAGATACACTAATCTATGGGTATAGAGATATGTGCTTGGGAGGGGTAGTTTAATACTAGCAGAATAACAGTGGTAAGATCTGTTCTAGGGTTCAAGACCTACCTAGTCATATGTTCTTGGGTCAGTTAACAGCACCAGGCATGAGTTCTGTCTTGTGGTAGCTCAGATTAGTATCTAATTTCCTTGAACAACCTTGGGCTCAGGACCCCTCACTGACTTAGTCACTTCACCCTCAAGCTCAGATATTGGAGGAGCCCTACTTAAGTGCCCCTTTGTGAGACCAACTGCTTCAGTAGGATGGTGTGACTGGGAAAGAGAGAGCCAGCCAAAGGAATACAGGGTGGTTTGCTTTCTGAGGACAAGCTCCATTAGCCAGGTAGAAATGCCTGACCCCTGGCTTCATGTGCATCCCTCCATAGAAAAGGCTCAGTTTCACACGTGCTAACAAACACTGCCTTCTGTGTGGCAATGTGTGGCAATGCTGTACTAAACAATTCACACATCTCATTTCATTTAATCCGCATAACAATGTCAAGGCAAACACTATTGTGATTTCCAGAAATGAGATATATTTAGATACCATTTCACCTTGGCCAGCTATTTACACTAGGAATTCCAATTATTGAAACTAAAGAAATTCAGACCACAATGAGAGCAGTACGTGATCATGCTTTAGCCAGACTGGGAAGGACAGCAGAATACTGATAATGTAAGGTGTTGGTAAAGATGTAGGAAACAAACGCCTGTTATTTTACATACATTTTCAATCATTCAAGGAACATTTGACAATAAATACCTATTACTATTAAATATGTTCAAAATGTTCCAATCAGTAATTTGGCCAGAAAAATTAACCCTTTATAATAATAATTATAAAGATAAACAAGGTAACACATATGCATTCTGAATAGTGGTTTAAATGAGAAAAATACTCTGAAGATAACTAAATATCCATCAATAGAGAATGAGGCAGATAAACTATGGCACATCACTAAAGTAAAACCCCAAGTTGTCACTTACATGATAAACAGCCATATTCTTGATGTGAACAAAAAAATCTGTATTTGATATGTTCTCAATTAATAGTAAAAATTTAGATGTGAATGCATAAAGAAAAATTCAAGTGGTGCTGGCTGAGCAGTGCTACACTAGGCAATCGCCACTTTACATCACACCAGACTTACTAAAATTTTATCCACATACATGCCACACACAATGAGGAAGAAATGTGCTGGAAGAAAAATTACTTACGAGAAACTAAGGCTTCTCTGAAAGCACGTTGTCTTCTAAACCATTGTGTGTCCTCCTGTGATTGTTGGTAGTCCCACCTCAGCCCCCAGGCAGTTGATGCTTATCTACTTGACCCTGTTCATCCTGGACATGGACTTGAGACTTAACCTTTTTCGGCCTCTTTTTCTCCTAGAAGCATTTCTCAGGTTGCCTTGTTTGCTTCCCATTTGTCTCGTGTATGGGAGGATGGGGTTTAGAGGAGGAGAAGGAAAGCCCTTCATCAACAGTAGGAGCCAAAGGAAAGTACCTGCCCTAACGCCCTTCACAAGCCCCTCCCCACCAAGGCCACATCTTGGTATTTTTAACTCTGTGGTCTCCATTTGCAAATCAGAAAAGGAATTGATTTAGTGTGCTGCTGACAAACTAAAACAGAAAACATCAAAGTGCTTTTGGATCTAGTTAGTGTCCCACAGTTAAAAGGTTGGATGACTACTGGCCAAAGTGTGGAAGTAATTAGGAACAATTCTTATGTCTCGAGAATGACAGTGCAGCCAGAAGACCTAGCTCTTTCTAATTCTGGGATTCTTCCCCAACAAATCCATCAAACCACAACGAATGCAGAAAAGAAGAGCAAGACTGAGACCCCTTAGGGTGAGCCTGGTTCAGATCCTGGAAGAGTTCATAAGGACACCCTGATAGTAAAGCAGGATCACGC
Source organism: Peromyscus eremicus (assembly GCF_949786415.1). Classification (NCBI taxonomy): domain Eukaryota; kingdom Metazoa; phylum Chordata; class Mammalia; order Rodentia; family Cricetidae; genus Peromyscus; species Peromyscus eremicus. The sequence continues at coordinate 107,998,427 of NC_081418.1, read as the reverse complement.
GTATCAACTAATGTTTTGATTTGAATCTGAAAAAGTCTCCCAAACACTCATGTATTGAAGTCACAGCCTCCGGTACAGCATCAGAGATGAGGCCTGGGGACACGATCAGATCAGTTCTTTAACTTCACTGATGAACTAAGACTCTTAATAATTTCTACCTTAATGGGATATTGAGAGGAAACTTTATAAGATCTAATTAGATGAAGCAAGTTATTGGGAATGTAGCTTTGAAAGCTATCTGCTGTCCCCAGTAATTTCCTCATTCTGTCTCTGTCTCTCTCTGTCTCTGTCTCTGTCTGCCTCCCTCCTTCCTGACATGAGTAGAACGGCTCCTACCTCCTCATGCTCCTCTCACCATGATGCTTTGCCTCAGCGTAACCATAGTAATGACACCACCTAGCCATGGGACTTTGTCATGACAACCAAAAGCTTACACATGGAATTTTTACCTGGAAGAAGGGACTTAAAAGATGAAGGATTGATCATGGCTCATGGTTTCAGAGGATACATCCCATGATAGTGAGGAAGACCTGCCAATGGGAAGAGCTTCAACTGTAGCAATGGGAGCCCATGGCAGGAGCCTCCCACACAGCAGTCAGAGCAGGAAGCAAGTTACACTGAAGCTGGAAATGCATATAATCTTTAAAGCAAGCCCAAAGTGGCCAACATTGGTCAGCTAGGCTCCATGCCCCCAAACGTTCTGTAACTTGCCTAAATGCCAACAGCTGGTAGCCATTGTTCAAAACAGGAGCCTGTGGGTGTGGTGTAGCTCCAAGCCACAGCAGTTCCAAATTTCTAGTTCTAAGAATTTTACTTCTATTGGGCATGATAAATTTAATTCAATAGTTATATACATTTTGATTGGCTTTGAAAATTATAAATTTATAAACTCAAGTTCCATTTGCTTTTGGGATACCATCTTACAAGGACTCATTAAGGAAGGGAATGGCTCAGTTGCCTTTAGCCTACTGGCTATGGGTGGGATAGGACCTCTGTTGGTCTTTTCTGTGTCGAACACACAGATTGCAAGCCCAGTGCCTTTGAGATCTTTGGCAGCAGTTAACTCTGCAGCTCACACATGATTGAGCCTGTATGATAATGAGTATACAGAGCCGGGTAATGCTTGGGGGGCACTCACCAACCTAAGACAGAGCACCTGTGTGGCTTGAGCAGGCGTCTTCATGACGGGTAAGGTGACCTGCTGACGTCCCACGCAACCTAAGTCAGAAGCTCATTTTTTAGTAAAAGGGGGACCTGTAGGGTCCTGGCCCCCATTTTGGGTAACTGTTGCCTTGCTTGCTGACCTTGACCTTGATATCCTCTCTATGCTAATTCCCTGCTGGGTTCCACCCTCCTGAATGCTTAAGGGAAGTTCCTTGTCTGTGTATCCTGAATAATGGGCATTAACAGCTTAGATGCAAGATTGTAAAACATTGGTAGCAAACTTCTGCCCTTCAGGGTTCTCCCATTGTGCTGTAAGCCTGTATTTAAGACCTCTTCCCTCCTTCAATAAACAGCATTCGGCATAAATAAATAAATAAATAAATAAAAATTTTACTTGGCATTTTGTTTCTGGTTCAAGTTTTGTGGAGTGTGTGGAATCCATTTCTCTTATTTAGAATAGTTTACCATTAAGGCCTCTTTTGTGTCACTCTCAGTCTAGGAATACTTTTCTCACCTCCAGTACACTGGAGTTCTTTCCTCCTTTTTGTTAAGAATCCCAGGGCATTTGTATTTTCATGAGTTCATAGACATGAACTAGGGAGATGAAATACAACTCTACTTTCACCATGAAGAAGAAAGGAAATAATACACCATCTTTAAAGAGTAGTCTCAGGTAGTGAACCAGGGTATGTGAGTTAGTGTGACTTCTATGATGCATGGTAGGATCAGGCTCTATCCATTATGCAACATCCAGTCATCGAGATCACCATGCAAACACTAGGGACAGTACAGGGACAGGCTTTCTGAACCTCTATGACTTGGACAGAGTAGAAGGGCCAGGTGGATGCACACTTACCCCAACAGTATCTTGAGATCAAAGATGGCCAGTATGGTTAGCTCTGCCTTTGAACTATGCTTGAGTGGGAAAAGACACTTCTCGCATGCCACAGTGACCATCCATACTCCACACTTGTCTTCCAGTCTTTCATCATTTCCTTCCAGGATCCCTGTGTCTTTTTCCTTCAGCTCTTACAAACAATCCAATCTAATATTTGCCTTCCAATATTTATCCCATTTATACTTAGTGTGATTGTTGTGTACCAAGACTCTGATCTGTCATTGTGCTCTGTGTTTTCTATTTGCTCCATCCCCTTTCAATGCCCTTTTCCTCCTTCCATGTCTTCCTTCTTAGCATCTTAGAATGTCAGTTTAACCCCCATGAGCTTTTAACTACACCTTTGAATTTCCTTTTCAGAGGTTGCTTATGGGGTAACAGCATATGTTGCTAACTCAAATGCATGAGAATTTGTTTACATTTAATACTGATTGTTTTAGATTAAATTGTCACAATTGTGAAACAATAGAGTTCTATATTTTCACAATTTATATGATATTTGAATTCTATGATATCTTGTATTTATAATTAAGGAGAAACGTTAATATGTAAGTTTTATATATATATATGTTTATATATATACATGTATTCATCTTTTCAAATGTTTCTCATTTCTGTCTGCATGCCCATGTTACAATATTGTAAGGCTTCCCTGGAACTTAAAGAAATTTCTTCAGCATTTCGTATACTAGTAATCTGCTGGCTACCAATTTTCTAGATATAGAATAGTCTTTTAAGTTTATTTAACTTTCTTTTTAAGATTATGTGTTTATTTTGTGTGTCTGTATTTGTGTGTATCACATGTGTGGGAGTGCCCTTGAGGGTCAAAGAAGGTGTCAAATCCCCTGGAAATAGAGTTCCAGGCAAGTTGTAAGCTGGGTGAGTGGATTCTGAACAATCCTCTGAAAGAGCAGTAAGAACTCCTAAGTGCTCATCCATCTCACTAGCCCATATTTAATTTTATTTGCAAAATAATTGCACTAATTATGGCATGCTTGGCTACCAGGTTTTTTGTTTGTTTTTTAAATTTGATTCTGGTTTTGTTTTTGATTTTTAATTCTTCAGTCTGTTGAATAGGTGAAGCCAGCAATCTGGCAAGATTTTACATTCAAATTTTACTCCTCAGAGTCTGTGTCATTCTATGGTTGTGTCTGTGCATTTTCTTTTATATTTCCAGTCGTGTTTGAGTCTCAAATTCACACCTCTTATAGTTCCAGATGAGCTGGGGTGATTAAGCACATGCTTTTTAAAACTGCAACAAAGTCTTAACCTTACCAGCAGCAGTTCTGAATTTTAGAGTACTTAAAGAGTCCTACTTGACTCCTAGTTTCCAGTTCATTTTGCTCTGGGGCACCTACTCAATGCATATGTAATGTGTGTTCAGCTAGGGATTTGCAGATAGTTCATATTCAGAGTTTTGACTGCAGCATAGCTATTGCTTTCACATTTCCAAACTATCTGTCTAAGGACACCAATTTTCTCCTTCCCTGCATATCTGCTCTTTTAAACTAGTCATGAAGGCTAGAACAATTTACAAAGTAAGCTGTAAACACAATAGCCATCGACACATCGGTTTATCAGTCATCACTGGCACAATTCCCCAATTAAAAAATTATCGAAATCAATATAAATTCCTATGGAGTCACAGAAGTAATAAACAGAGACTCTGCATATATACTTCACTTAATTTTTCCAATGGTGACATTTTGGAAAACAACTTTGCTATATAGCAACCAATAAAATTAAGATCTAATTAACATTTTGCCAGTTCATTTCTGTGCATGTCCATCAGTGTTCATGTATGTGTGTGGTAAAATTTTATCATAAGCATAGACTTACTGTGTCCACCCCTGAATTCAACCCATAGACCCTTCACCATAAGGATGCTTTTGATTGTCCTTCTGTTAATACACCCATCCCCTTTCCTTCCATCATGTTCCTAGCCTCATGTTGACCCATATCCTTAGCCCCTGGAAAGCCATAGTTTCTATTTAATTTCTGTAATTTTGTTATTCCAAAATACTGCATAAGTAGAACTATATTGTATATTATATGCTAGTATTGACCTTTCTCGATATAATCCTTTAGGAATTTATCTAAGTTGTAACATATATAAGTATTATTTCATTCTTAATATTGGATTATATTCTATAAAGTAGGTATACCACATTTGCATGGTCATTCCTTCACTGAAGTGAGCTGTAATACATTTATATACAGTTTGAATTTTTTGTTTGTTTTTCTGTGATTTTGTTTACTTATTTATTGGTAAAGATAGGTTTTTGTTGCTCTGAGATACATACCCAAGAAAACAGTCACTAAGTCATTTGACAGCTGAATACTTGACTTTTAGTTTTAAAAGATTAAACTGTTTTCCCAGGTGACTGTGTTCTTTCCCAGTGTCACCAGCATTACACTTCCTCCTGATTAGAAGCACTATTTACTGTTATTACAACGGTTTTCTAACTGATATCTGATCGTGGGCATTAATCTGCACTTATTTCAAGAGCACATGCTCTAGAGAACACACAAAATACTCCGAAAACAACTTCAAATCCTCACTTAGAAACTGGGCAAGAGGCATGAGGAGACATTTTACTCAACACGCAAGTGCCAATTCTAGACATGAATCTATTTAGGCGGTTGTTTTCAGAATTACAAAACATTCTCAACACTCTCCCATGTTATCTTCTGCTTTTAAAAATTTGTTTTTACTTCCAATTCATGTGCACCTGTGTTTCCCTGTGTGTGCACGTGCACATCTGTGTAGATGCCCTTGGAGAGAAGTGTGCAGAGTCCCCAGGAGCTGGAGTATATTCGTGATTGTGAACTACCCAACGTGTGCTCCTGACTGAACTCAGGTCCTTTGCAAGATCAGCAAGCATTCTTAACTTCTGAGTCTGCTATACAGCCATTTTCTATAGTTATCTTTATTATATATACGAAGACCTTGAAATTATATGAGAAAATACTTATAGCATAAGAATAACGTAAAATTGAATGCTGGGACAAAATCTAATATTGCACTATTAAAAACATCAATTATATGTAAAGACTAGAAACAAATATACCAAAGATAGAATAATTATCTTTGATAACAGTAATGAGTAAACTATGTCTATTTTAGATTTCTTTGTAATGTGGGCGGTTAGAAATTTATCTTCTGATATTACTGTTATTTTGCTAATTTATTGGTTTATAACTTAATTACTATTAAAATGTATTTTTCAAAGATACTAATGAAAATATCAATTTGAATGTTTTAGTTACAGTAATATCTGTCTAGTTTCTCTATTCTACTTTGATAAGTTAATACATTTCCCTAGCTCTCCAAAAATCACAAGATAAGGACAGCGTGTAACTTTTTTATATAAAACAATGTAGGTGATGATTTCTATTATATTTGGCAGTACCATCAACAAATAATATGCATAAAAATACTATAAACTATAGAAGTAACTCATGAATAATTTTGAGCCATATTCTACAATAAAGATTTTGTGGCAGCTGGGCAGTGGTGATGCATGTCTTTAATCCCAGCAGTTGGGAGGCAGAGGCAGGCAGATCTCAGTGAGTTTGAGCCAGTCTGGTCTACAAATTGAGTTCCTGGACAGCCAGGACTATTAAATACAAAGAAACCCTGTCTCAAAAAAATATTTTATAACTAGTCTTCTAAAATTTTAGAATTAGTAACAATTAAGCAAGAAGACATTACAATCCTAAAAATATGGGCAATGAACTCTGACACATGCAATTTAATAAAGAGCATACTACTTGACCAAGACATGGGTCAACCCCACTGAAATAACTCCATGTATCCCATCTAACAATAGTGCAATAAAGTGTGAACTCAATAGCAAAAGAATCTCTGGAAATTGCATGACTTCATAGACATTTAATACTGATTGATGACTGGAAAAATGAAAACGCAACAAAACCTCCAAGACACATTAAAACTCAGTGCTAAGAAGGAAATTTATGGTGCTAAATGGTTACATTAAAAAACCAGAAAGAACACAAATAAATGAACTAATGATGCAACTCAAGAATTTGGAAAACAATTAAAAAAATCCAGTAGATGTGGAGAAATAATAAAAATCAAGGCAGAAATTAACCAAAAGAAAGACAGGAGATGCAAATAAATAAAATCAGATACAACCAGGGAGAGATTATAATATTCAGAATTTCTTTGGTGTCTATTATAAGAGAATACTTTTAAAATGCTAGTTAGAAATTTAAAAGAAATTCCCAAATTTTTAGATTCATCTGAACCACTAAACAGAACTTAGAATAAAACAAATAGATTGAAACAGAAATAAAAAGCAATCTAGCTAAATAAAAATCTCATGTCCAAATGGATTCACAGCAGAATTCAACTTTCAAAGTATTATTGAAACCAACACTTCTTAAATAATTAAAAGTAATAGAAACAGGAGGAGTACTTCTAAACTCCTCTACAAAGCCAGTATCACTCTAACACACACACACACACACACACACACACACACACACACACACACAAAGAAACAAAAAAGGAAAACTATAGGCCAGTATCCTTGATAAACAAAGATAAAAAAGTTTTCAATAAAATACTGGCAAACTGAATATCAGCATATGCTGGGGGATGTCTTTCTGTACACTATGAATATATGTTGTTCCCATTGGTTAATAAGTAAGCTGCTTTGGCCTATAATAAGGCAGTTTTGAGTCAGGTGGGAAATCCAAGGAGGGAGACAGGAAAGAGAAAGGCAGAGTCTGTAGAGATGCCAGCCTGCTGCCCAAGGAGCAACATACCAACAGACCAGTAAAGCCAAAGAACATGTGGCAAAACATAGATTGATAGGAAATGGGCTAATTTAAGATATAAGAGCTAGCTAGCAAGAGGCCTGCCATAGGCCATACAGCTTGTAAATAATATTAAGCCTCTTAGTAATTATTTTATAAGTGGCTACAGGACCGTGAGACTGGAGAAAACTTTCGACTACAAGCATATATCAAAAAGACCATACAGAGGCTACCTCTGCTCCTCTTTTCAGTCCTTCTTTGTTCTTTTCACCCCGAAGTCCTATGGGTACTTTCTAGGGACTGACCCCTCCTGCTCAGCCCACACTATCCCTCTGATATTCCATTTGTCTTATCTGACCTTGAGACTTAGGAACTATCTACACCAAAAGGGGAAAATTCTTCCAAGCTTCTTTCTTGACCAAGCCACTGAAGGCAACAGATTAGAGCAACAGAAAACCATAGATAGAGGCCCCTAACTAGCAGACAAACAGAAGAAATTGATGTTCTACCTTGCTATGAATAAACCAAAAAACTCCAGATGTCAGATGTTAGTTTTTGCAAATTCCAACATAAAGATAACAACATACACACACACACACACACACACACACACACACACACACACAAACCCCACACACGTAGCTGGAATTTTCTTTGGACTGCTAACCAGCTCCCAAATAAGGACATGGACACTTATTAATTATAAATGCTCAACCTTAGCTTAGGCTTGTGCCACTAGCTCTTTTAACTTAACCTGTTTCCATTTATCTATGGTTTGTCTTGGGGCTGTTTACCTTTCTTCCATTCTATATGTTCTACTTTCCTGCTTCCTTTGTATCTGTCTAGTTGGCTGGCTCTTGGTGTTTCCCTGGCATTTCCCTCTCTCCTTCTGTCTCCCTCTGTCTCTGTTGAGCCTAGATTCTTCCTCCTGCCTACTCTCTCTGCCAGAAAGTCCCACCTATGCCTCCTGCTTAGCTACTGGATGTTAAGCTTTTTATTAGACCAAGCAGGTGCCTTAGGCAGGCAAGGTAATCAAATGTAACACACCTTTATGTAGTTAAACTAATATTCCACAACACACACACACACACAAACACACACACACACCTCAAAATAACATGTCTTCTCCCAGAACTACAAATTCCATTGTGATGGCTCCTAATAAATGTTGGAGGGCTCTGGTGCTTAAGGTTGCAGTCCATAATGTCTGGACAGTTTTCTAAGCTCAGCACCAAATGGAAGACTCCCTTCCTCCAGCAGGAATTCCTGTTCTCTGTCTGACCCTACTTGGAAGGTGTCCCTGAGCCTTGATGCCTGACTTAAGTATGACCTTTCACCAAGTTCCCTGCAAATGTCCCCCCCGCAACTGTCCATATAATAATTAGGTATTGTGCTCCAGCTATATGGTACGACTATACTGCCAATCACAAATTATGTGATGCCCCAGATGCTGTCCCCATCCTATATATTCCCCCTATTCTAAAATAAAGTTGAGTTGTCTCACTGAATCAGACTCCCAGAAGTATATTTCCACCATATTCATAGGCCTTACAAAGCCCTGAACATTGCCTCTGCTTCCCTTTGTCCTCTAAAACTGGTAGTCAATGGACCATGAGGAAAAAGGAGACCCCACACATAAAAATGATCCAGAGCAACTACCAATGAACTCAAAAGAATAATTACAAGTATGTTTTTTAAAAGATACAGAAATGAGTGAAATAAAAAAGTACATGAAAACAAAGTTTGAGTTTTTAAAGAAAACCTAAACTGAAATAATGATAGAAATGAAAATCACAAATGAAATAAAAACATGGGGATTATACAGTCTCATCAACAGAACAGATCATGTCAAAAAACAGAAAGACAGGAATGGAAGCAAAGTAGAGGAATCTGGTCACTGAATAAAGGTCAGTGAGAATTCTGTTTAATTATGAATGAAATGTGAGAGAGTTTGGGGACACCATGAAAAGACATAACCTCCAAATTATAGGCATAAAAGAGAGTACCACAGCAAAGGTATATAAATATACTCAGTAAAATCATAGAAGAAAATTCCCCAAGACCATATAGGAAGAGATTCTCATCAAGGTATAAGAAGTCTACAGAACACCAAGCAAATAAGACCAGAAAAGAAATTATTTTTGTTTGTTTTGCTTTGTTTTGTTTTTTCAAAACAGTGTCTCCTTGTATAGCTCTAGCTGTTCTGGAACTTGCTCTATAGACCAGATTGGCCTCAAGCTCACAGAGATCCACCTGCCTCTGCCTCTCCAAGTGCTGGGATTAAAGGCATGTGCCACCACTGCCCAGTTCAAAAAAGAAATTCTTCACAATACAGTATAGCTAAAAAATTTAAAATATAAAATAAATAAAGGATATGGAAAGTTGAATAAATATAGGTATTGAAAGCTGTAGGACAGAAAGGTCAAGTCACTTAGAGGTGAGCCCCTTAGAATAATACCAGATTATTTGACAGGAACATTTAAAGCCAGGAGGGCCTGGAAAGGTGTACTCCAAGTACTGAAATATCACAACTGTCAATTTAGATTATTATACCTAGTTAAAACTAACTATGAAAATTGGCCATCCTATCACCAGAGTAGGTCAGTTCGGGCTGTCTCTCGACCATTGCCAGCAGTCTGTTGTGGGGGTATCTTTGTGGATTTCTGTGGGCCTCTCTAGCACTTTGCTTCTTCCTATTCTCATGTGGTCTTCATTTACCATGGTCTCCTATTCCTTGTTCTCCCTCTCTGTTGTTGATCCAGCTGGGCTCTCCCGCTCCCCCAAGCTCTCTTTCCCTTGACCCTCGCCCTTCACTACCCCCACTCATGTCCAGGCTGTTCATGTAGAGCTCATTCCATTTCTCTGTCATTGGGCGATCCCCGTGTCTTTCTTAGGGTCCTGTTTTCCAGCTAGCCTCCCTGGTGATGTGAGTAGCAGTCCAGTCATCCTTGTTCCACATCTAGTATCCTGCTATGAGTGAGTACATACCATGTTTGTCTTTCTGAGTCTGGGTTACCTCACTCAGGATGATTTTTTCTAGATCCATCCATTTCTCTGCAAACCTCATGATGCCATTGTTTTTCTCTGCTGAGTAGTATTCCATTGTGTATATGTACCACATTTTGTTTATCCATTCTTCAGTTGAAGGGCATCTAGGTTGTTTCCATGTTCTGGCTATTACAAACAATGCTGATATGAACATAGCTGAACAAGTGCTCTTGTGGTGTAGTTGAGCATTCCTTGGGTATATGCCCAAGAGTGGTATAGCTGGATCTTGGGGGAGATGGATTCCCAATTTTCTAAGAAAGTGCCATATTGATTTCCAAAGTGGTTGTACAAGCTTGCATTCCCACCAGCAGTGGAGGAGAGTTCCCCTAGCTCCACATCCTCTCCAGCATAAGGTGTCTTCAGTGTTTTTGATCTTAGCCATTCTAACAGGCGTAAAGTGGTATCTCAGAGTTGTTTTGATTTGCATTTCCCTGATGATTAGGGATGTTGAGCAATTCCTTAAATGTCTTTCAGCCATTTGAGTTTCCTCTGTTGAGAATTCTCTGTTTAGTTCTATAGCCCATTTCTTAATTGGACTGTTGGGCATTTTGATGTCTAATTTCTTGAGTTCCTTATATATTCTGGATATCAGTCCTAGGCCCCGGGTGGATCTCTGGGAGTCCAATTAGCGAGAAAGAGGAGGGTTTATATGAGCGAGAATTGTTGAGACCAAGGTTGGATAAAGCACAGGGACAAATAGCCAAACGAACGGAAACACATGAACTATGAACCAATGGCTGAGGGGTCACCAACTGGATCAGGCCCTCTGGGTGGGTGAGACAGTTGATTGGCCTGATCTGTTTGGGAGGCATCCAGGCAGTGGGACCGGGTCCTGTGCTCATTGCATGAGTCGGCTGTTTGAAACCTGGGGCCTATGCAGGGTCGCTTGACTCAGCCTGGGAGGAGGGGACTGGACCTACCTGGACTGAGTCTACCAGGTTGATCTCAGTCTGCAGGGAAGGCTTTGCCCTGGAGGAGATGGGAATGGGGGGCGGGCTGGGGGGGGAAGGTGAGGGGGGCGGGAGGGGGGAGAACAAGGGAATCTGTGGCTGATATGTAGAACTGAATTGTATTGCAAAATAAAAATTTTAAAAAAAAAACCAAAAAAATAACTATGAAAATTGAAAGAGAAATAAAAACTTTCCGTGATAAAAACAAATTAAAGGAATTGATGCCTATGATGATAGCTCTACAAAAGATACAAGAAGAGATATTTTATTCTGAAAAGAATGATAAACACACCCAAGGGGACACAGAGAACAAATAAACAATGCCAGGACAGGTAGTCAAAAGAGATCTGAGAAAACACTGCAAAACCAACAAAATGACAGGAATTAATACACATCTTTAATAACTCTGATTATCAATGGCCTCAAAACTCCAATAAAAAATACAGACTAACAGACTATATTAAAAAACAGGATCCATCTTTATGCTGTCTCCAAGAAACACACCTCCCCATCAATGATAGAAAACATCTTAGGGTAATAAGAACAAAGTATTTGAATAAATTGGAACTAAGAAAACAGAAAATCTAGCTATTCTAATATCTGACAAAATAGGCTACCAACCAAAACTAGTCAGAAGAGATAAGAAGAGAAACTTCATACTTATTAAAGGTAAAAAATACACCAACAGAATATAACCACTCTAAACATATAGCCACCAAATACAGGGGCACCCAATTTCATAAACAAAACAATATTGTAGGTAAAAACCTAGATTGGCCCCCAACACAGTGATAATGGGTGACTTCGATAGCACATTCTCATTAATAGACAGGCCATCAAGAAAAAAAATAAATAAAGGGAGAAACTCTGGCATTAAATAACACCATAAATCAAAGGGGCCTAATAGATGTTTAGAGAATAGTCCATCAGACACTAATGAGTACAGATTCTTTTCAGTAGCCCATGGAACTTCCTTCAAAATCAACCACTTATTACAACACAAGAAAGTCTCAAAAAATAGAACAAAATTAAAACAATATCCTTGCATTCTATCTGAACTCCATGGGAAAAAGGATGGATATCAATGGTAATAAAAACTATAGGAAATACAGAGTCATAGAAACTAAACAAAACACTATGAATGACAACAATGTCTAGGAAGAAATTAAGAAGAAAAATATAAATTTCTAAAATTGAATGAAATGGGAATACAACATAGTAAAACTGATGGAAAAAAACAAAGGCAATGTTGAGCAGAAAGTTTATACCAATGAGTACCTACACACAAAAAAAAGAAGATCACAAAGTAATAACTTAATGATATACTTGAACTCCTTGGGAAATAAGAACAAACAACACTGGAAGAAGACAGAAAGATATAATCAAATCGTGGACTAAAATTAATGAAATACAAACAATAAAAATTTCAAAAAAGCAATGAAACTAAGAGTTGCTCTTTGAAAAAACTGACAGATCTTTAGCTGAATTAACCAAAAGAGAGAGATACCAATAATGAAATTTGAGATGAAAGGGGGGACATTACAATGCAATGGGGAAATTAAGAGAATCATAAGTACATACGTTAAAAATCTATAGTCTACCAAACCACAAAATCTGAAAGTAATGGATGAATCTATAGATACATGTGGTCTAGCAAAGCTAAATTAAGAAAAAATAATTTAAATAGACTTATATCATCCAATGAGATATGATTTAAAAAAAATCTACTTTCTAAAAACAGTCCAGGGCCAGATGGACCCAACACAGAAACCTACCATATCTTAAAAAAAAAAAAAAAAAAAAAAAAACTAGCACCCATACTCCTCAAATTGTTCAGTAAAATAAAAAAAAAAATCAAGGAATATTTTCAAATAATTTTTACAAAGCTAGCGATCATCCTGATATCAAGAACAAAAGTCCCAATAACAATAACAAGGAAAATCACAGGTCAATATCTCTGATGATCAGAGACATAAAATTTTTCAACAAAATAATTATAAACCAGATTCAAGAACACACCAAAAAGATTATTAACCAAGATGATGTTGCCTTTATCCCAGAGATACAGGGATGGTTCAATATACATAAATCAGTAAATATGATCCCCACATAAAGAGACTAATGGACAGAAACTACATGATCATCTCATTAGATGCTTAAAGGACTTTTGGCAATGTCCAATTTCACTTCATTACAAAAATCTAAAGCATTGGTTCTCAACCTTTGGGCTATGACCCCTTTGGGGTCACATATCAGATATCCTACGTATCAGATATTTACATTATGATTCATAACAGTAACAAAATTACAGTTATGAAGTAGCAATGAAATAATTTCATGGTCAGAGGTCACCACAGCATGAGGAACTGTATTAAAAGGTTGCAGCATTAGGAAGTTTGAGAAGCACTGGTCTGAGAGAATCTAGGGATACAGGGAACATTTCTCAACATAAAAAAGGCAGTACACAGCAAGCCTATAGCCATCTGGCTAAACAGAGAATCACTCAGAGCATGGACAGTAAAACCAGGAGCAAAATGTGTTCAACATGGTATTTGAAGTCTTAGCTAGAGCAAATAAGACAAGTTAAGTAGACACAGGTGCTACCACCAACAGGAAAGGAGGAAGCCAAAGTAACCTTATTTTCAGATGATTTAATTCTACACATAAAAGACCCTAAAGATTCTACTTCGGAAGCTGATTTAAAAAAAAAAATCAGCAAAGTAACTGGATACAAAATTCACACAGAAAACTCAGTAGCCTTCCTACATATAAACAATAAATAAATAAACAAATAAATAAAGGAAGCAGTATCATTCACAGTAGCTTCAAAAATAAATATCTAGGAATAAATCTACCTAAGGAAGTGAAAGACACACACAATAAAAACATTAAGACAATGAGAAAAAAAAAACAGAATGTAGAAAGACCTTTCATGCTCATGACTTGGTAGTATTAATACTGTAAAATTATTCATCCTGCTAAAAACAATCTATAAAATTCAATACAATCCCCACCAAAATTTCAGTTTAATTATTCACAGAAAAAAAATCTTAAATTTCGTATGTAAATGCAAAAGATCCAGGATAACCAAAACAGTTCTTAACAACTGCAACAAAAATGTGCTAAAACCATCCCAGATTTCAAGCTGTGGAACATAACTATAGTAATAAAAAGGGCATCACAGTGACATAAAGATCAGACACATTGATGAAGACCCACATCAAAGGCCACACTCCTACAGCCCTCTGCTTTTTGACAAAGAAGTCAACAATACATATACACTGGAGAGCCAAAATTTCAACAAATGTTGCTCACCAAACTAGACAGCTATATGTCAAAGAATGAAATTGGATCTTATCTCACCCTGTAGAAAACTCAACTTCAAATGGATCAAGAAGTTCCACATAAAGTCTGATAGAGGATAAAGTCAGGAATACACTTGAACTCATTGGCATGGGAAAGAACTTTCTACACAGGCTCTGTAACTCAGATAATAAGACCAAAAAATTAACAATGGGACCTCGTGAAACTATAAAGCTTTTGTACAGAAAAAAAAAAAATCACTAAAGTGTACCTAGAGGAAGCCTATAGAATGGGAAGAAGTCTTTACCAGATATACATCTGGCAGAGTTATTATCTAGGATATACAAAAAAATACAAGGGGGGTGGAGAGAAGGAGGGGATGAGGGAGGGAAGAAGGGAGGGAAAGAAAGTGGGAAAAGAAAAGAAAGAAAAATTGATGTTGGCTATGGACTTGCTATAAACTGACTTTATTATGTTTAGGTATGTCTCTTGTATCCCTAGTCTCTCCGTGACTTTTATCATGAAGGGGTGTTGGATTTTGTCAAAGGCCTTTTCTGTATCTACTGAGATAATCACAATTTTTAAATTTTTTCTTCCAGTTTGTTTATATGGTAGATCATATTTATTAATTTTTGTATATTGAACAATCCCTGCATCTCTGGGATGAAGTCTACTTGATCATGGTGGATGATCTTTTTGATGTGTTCTTGGATTTGGTTTGAAGTATTTTATTGAGTATTTTTATGTCTATGCTCATAAAGGAAATTGATCTGTAATTCTCTTTCTTTGTTGGGTCTTTATGTGGTTTGGGTATCAGGGTAACTGTGGCCTTGGAAAACAAGTTGGGTGATGTTCCTTCTGTTTGTATTTTGTGGAATAATTTGAAGAGTATTAGTGTTAACTTTTCTTTGAAAATCTAGGGAGTAGATCCAGGTGGGAGAGGAGGTGGGGGGAGCCAGGAGGAGGAGAGGAAGGGCAAACTATAATCAAGATATACTGTATGAGAAAAGAGTCCATTTTTAATAAAAGGGGGAAATTTCTTTTATTTATAAAATTATAATTAAGATATTTTAAAGATTTTGCTTTAAAAAAACTAAACATCAAGAAAACAAACTATACATTTTAAAATGGAGTATAGAACTAAACATAGTTCTCAAAAGATAAAATGCAAATAGCTGAGAAATAGTTTTTAATATTCTTAGACATCAAGGAAATGTAATTTAAAATTACTTCAAGATTTCATCTTAGCCCAGTCAGAATGAGTAATACGATTACAAGAACTGGTTTGGATGTGATGAACAGGAGACTCTCACTCACTACTGGTAGAAGTATGTTCTGGTGCAGTCACTACAGAAATCAGTGTTGGAGTTCCCCCAAAAAACTAGAAACAGATCTACCATATCATCAGCTATCACTCTATATCTACCACAGGGATACTTGCTCATTCATGTTCATTGCTGCTTTATTCACAATAGACAGAAAATGAAAACTTTAGTGGAAAGAAATTCACACCTAAGACCTGGAGAGGTCATGGATCTTAGAGGAGAACCTACTACTGTTTCCTAAGCCAATATAATGTCTAACTTGGGATCCTTATGCACAAAGTTTGTAGGAGTCAGAAGACCAGCATGCCTGCTGAGATATTGTGTCTTCTGTATAGGTAGAGAGGCCACACTCATGAAATCTCAACAACACAGTTGCCTGAGGCTTGGAGAATGACACCAATGTTCAACTTGCTGTTGGTGAAATTTCAGACAGCTGAACCCCTAGATGAAGGACACAGGCAATCAACGGCTGCTCAGAGGGAGAATCAATCTCCTTAAAGGCTGAGTGCCCTGATAGATTATCCAATGTCCAGTGATCAGTCCTAAACACATGCACATGTAAACAACACTAAATGCACTCAGTAGGTTTTGTGTGTGTGTGTGCACGTGAATACATAAATGTCACAATAATAATTATAGAAGAGACCATTAATTTTAAAAGAAGTGAGAGTAGACATGTGAGAAATTGGAGAGGGAAGAGGGAAGGGTTGAATGATTTAAATGCAGTACTTATGTAATGGAAGTCTCAAAAAGACAAAATTAAATACATAAAATACTATAATTAATGTATAATTAAGGGAAGTATATCCAAAATACTATCCAAATATGAAGTCAAATATTATGTATTTTGTTATCTTTGTATTGTATATACAATCATGCACACATATATGTATGCATGTATGTGAATGAGGGCACATACATACAGTGGTCAGAAGAAAAGCTGTAGTGTTGATCCTCACCTCCTACCTTGTTTGAATCAGGTTCACAGTTTGTTTTTGGCTGTGTGCACCTAATTAGCCAGCCCACAAGTGTCCCATCTTCCTATGGCCACACTGACATTACAAACCTGTGCTAGAGTGCTTGACTTTACATGGATTGTAGGGATTCGAACTCAAGTCCTCATACTTTCACAGTAAGTAACTTTACCCACTGAGACACAGCCCCAGCACTTGAGTTAAAAATTTTAAGTTTCAAGTGCAATAAATGAAGCCTAAGGTATAAACTAAAACCTGTGTAGACAGTCAGTCGGCATCTCACAGGATAACCTGGGCCCTAGGCAATCTTTCTCATTTGCTGACTCACGCTCTTGAGTCAATTAGTGTGGTCTCTGAATTTGGCTCAGCAATCTGGCTTAAATAAATAAATCCATATAGTCTATTTAAATTTTTAATTTTGGTTCTTTCTTTTTGTACAACCAAGAAGAAAATCTGTCCTCCCTACTCCAAATCATTAAATATAACATATTAAATACAGCCTCAACTTAGTCATCACACACACACACACACACACACACACACACACACACACACACACACACACTATTTCAGGTATTTTTTACTTGAAATTTATGAAACTTCATAAACACCTATAGGTAATTAAGAGAAAAGTGAAAGTGATTTACGACATCATGGAGGCATTTCTATGGCCGGATGCGAAATTCTAAAATCTCCAGGTGGGAAGCATAGACCTTTTGTCTTCACCATAAAGCCATTAACATTTAAAAACTGGCAAGGCTGGTATTTCGCGTAGTAAATAACTCCTGATACAACCATCCACACATCAGTGTCAGAGGCTCACGCTGCTGCAGTCTGACTTAGCCATGTGTCTGGGAAGTGGCCGAATACTAGTTCATAGCATTCTGTTCTGCTGTAATAAGAGCTGGGGAGAAAAGTCCTCAGAGTGCAATATTAATAATTAGCATGCTGATGACTAGTGTGCCTTTAAGAGCTCATAAATTAGAAGTTCATGTCATGAATACTGCAAACACCCCACTAACACATATGCTCCTGAAAACACAGTGGGCCATAATGAGGGAGGTAAAATGGGGTAGCTTTTATAATTTATACATTATTCATTTCCCATCGGTTTTCATAACAAACAACTCCTAGCAGGAAATGAGCTGCCAAAGAAAAGTTACAGCAAAGGAATCTTGGGGCTGGAGCTAAATCAGCTAATAAGGAAAAAAAAATTTTTTATTAGTGTTGAAGAGTCTGTTGCTACCAAATAGAGGGGTCTGAAGGATGTGGGAGAGCCAGCTTTCACCCTTAGTCCACAGGAGATGAGAGTGAAGAGATCTCACTCTCTGCTTTACTCTGTTTCTGAAAGGATTTTAAGTTATTCAACAGGAAGGGAAATTGGCAATGTGGTTACACTATTACCTACCTCAGAAAGTCCTTCAAAGATTCCTCTGCAGCTGATACCCTCCATGCATTTCATCTAGCAGAATGTTAGCTTCTGCTTCAGGGGACTTGTTTTAATTTGCAAACATCCCATTGAGAACTGAGCCTGTGTAAGGAGTTTATGCCCGAGGAGTCTCCCCTTCATGGTACCATTTTCATTTTGGAAAATGCAGCAGAAGAGGTCCACATTAGAGCTTGATGGAAATGCCCAGCTGTTAGCAAGGGGATAGGCCAGTGAGGTGTTTTTTTCTTTCTTTTTTTTTTTTCTCTCTCTCAAAGACTTTCCATTCAGGGAAATGGCAATGTTTGGGTGTTCTGAGGGCTCTCAATCATTACAAACATTTAGCTTGCCCCCCCACCCAGTGGTGATGCTCACTAACCTGAAGTGAACATCTTGTAGCGAACTCTCCTAAGAGATTCCAGACATTCACTCCATCCTCACCCCAGCTGCACTATGACCTTGTAGACAAGTTGATGTCTCCTCTGTTCATTATAGTATCCTGCTAGTTTCACACCAAATCTGCTGTTTTTACAATAGTGCTCCAAGGGTCCTAGGCTACAGAGGGAATGTGCTCCTACAGAATTTATATACCAAAGCCCTGACCTTCAATGGGATGGTATCTGGAGACAGGTCTTTGAAAATTACTTTGATTGAGGTGAGGTCCTGCAAATGGTCTTCCATCACCATGACAGGAGAAGAAAAGATATTCGATTCATTCTTTCTCCCCCACCTCCTCTCTGCTCCCTTCTTTCTTGTCTCCCTCCTCACCCCTTCTGTGTTTCTCATTCTTTGTTTCCTATAAGTAAGCAAGCCCTCTCAAAGAAGCTGATCACCTGGGAGCCTGGACTTGTATTTCTAGCCTGGGGGACTGTAAGAAACAAATACAAGCTGTCTATGTCTCCCAGCTGGTGTCTCTACAACAGCACAAAGAAAGGGCTATAATTTTGAAATTTAGTAGCCAAAATATCAAGTTACCTGTAACATTTTTCCTCTTTTGTTTCCTTCCTTTCTTCTTTCTCTTTCTATAGTACTAGGGAATGAACCCAGGGTCCTTCATATTCTAAGCAAGTGTATTACCATCAACCTATATATCCAGCCCTTTTGATATTTTCTAATTTAGTGGCAGGATTTACTAAGTAGCACAGACTGCTCTTAATCTTGCTTTGTAGACCAATCAATCCTTGAACTTGCAATCCCTCTGCCTCAGTTCCCAAATACCTGTGATTATATATCTGTACCACCAGGCCTAGCTCCATCTATAACTGTTGATTGGCAGGACCCATTTATAAAAAGAAATGTGTTCAGAATATCAATGGTGTTTAAGCCAAGGGACAAAGAGGTGAAGAAGAAAGGGAATTGAGTCAAGGAAGGAGAGCAGTACAGGCAGGGCAGCATGCCTGAGCTGTTCTCAAGTTCCTAAAGAACAGCAACACTGTCAGAAGCCACATGGGAGAACAGTGTCCAAGCACATCCATTGACTGGTTTCCTGGTTTCTATCCTTTCCTTTCACTTACTGGTCAGAGGTCTCCCCTCTTCTCTTTTGGGACGAGGCTCAGGGTAGAAATTGGGAAGCCAGAGCCCTGTGCATCCAGCTCTGAGAGCAGGAACCGCTGTGGCTCCTGCCACAGTGAGCACAAGGAGATTCAGCCACTCATCCAGCTTTTGTCGCCAGGAACAGAAGACTTCAACCTTATACAAGAACTGTAGACCCATAAGAACAGAGGCCAGCATAGAGGCCAGTGAAACAGAAAGTAGGGTGAGCAACTGAGACTAATATGAAGGATGAGATAGACTGATCAGGTAAGCCGCGGGCAACATCGAGATGGGATGGAGCACCTTCTCTGTCCTCCCTCAGTGATGGGAACATTTAAAGAACACATACAATGCAGGAAGGGAAGCCCAGCCAGTAAACTGCTTATTGAAAAAGCATGAGAACCTCAGGCAGATCCCCAGAAAGAGCTAGGCATGATACATGCACTTGTTATCCTCGTGCTGGGGAGGCTCAGACAGGCAGATCCCTGGGGATCACTGACCGGCCATTCTAGACTACTTGGCAAAGCCCCAGGTACCAGTGAGAGACACTGCCTCAAAATATGATAGGCATTGTATAAGGAATGATACACGATACCTCTGGTTGACCTCTGGTCTCCACACTCATTTCCACCACCACCACCTCCCCACAAACATGCACACATATACACACAAAAAGTATATATGATTCATGCTCACAGAAGACTCAGGCCAGAGCAGCATAGGACAACTACATGACCCTAGTCAGTGACAGCCCTCTGCATTACTATTGTCAGGATGGAATTACAGAAAGATGTCAGCAGTCCTCTTGACTGTTAGGGCTCTTGACCCTTTAAACTCCTTCCACAAACGTTATCAGCTCAAGTCAAGCATTTCCACACATTGTGGCTGAGAACAAGGCATGGCTGCTAAGAAGCAGGGGACGCATAGGACGACTTCTGCTACTATTCTATTTTTAAGAAATGTTGCAGACATTGCTATGGAAAGCAACAGGTAACATTCTGTATAAAATATGTTCCGCCAGCTGGCGCCACCAGCCAGTCCTCCTCCTGTGCAGCTGCTTTACTTCCAAGACTCTCCAGGGGCCGATGGGGCAAGTCACTTTTTGTGCTGTGCCTGTGGTCTCTCTTCCAACTCTTCTCCCAATTATGGACTGACCCTCTCAGCCTTCTGCTTGATTGCACTTGCCCTCAGCCTCCTACTGATGAGAACAGCATACTGACTTGGAGACGCGTACCTACATCAGCATGTCTGCCTGACACTTCCTGCTTCCTGACTAAATCAGTCTTTGGTACAGTAAGGAACCTAATTCCTACTTTTGAGCAATGTCAGGGAAGTTGTGGGTGGCCACAAAGAAAATGGTACCTAAAGCATTTGTTCCTTTATGTGCCACAAATTGAAAGGTCTCCCCCAGGGCACAACCATTCCTTGATGGGTTTGGAAGGCTCAGTGTGTGAGCTGGGATCTGCCTTGCCAGGAATAGTTAAGAAATATCTGCTGCCCAGCTCCTGGTGCTGACAGACCTGGGCTGTTCTCAAACTTGTCAGAAAAGCTTCCTTTTTGCAATGGACAACAGTCAATGCATAACTGGTCAAAGCATTGAGAATAAGGGACTGAGTGTTCAACCATAAACAGGGCATCTACATTAACCCCACATACACACCACTCAGGCTCAGCTAACATGGAGGAGGAGAAGGCAGAAAAAATGGAAAAGCCTGAGGATGGAGAGGAGTGCTACAGAGTACTCTCTTCTGGATATGACGTGGCTCTCATTGATAAACTCAGAGCTGCTATGGTTACCTGCACACGACCTACACAAGATTAAGACAGCCATGATCTCAGCCTAGGTGATTCGAGCCTCATCCCTTTGGCAGCAGGTAATGGTTGGAGGAAGGATAATCATTCTTTTTTGAGGTTATGGTACTGGTAGGTTTCCCATGTTTTTGTGGGTGGCCCCAAACCTACGCACATAGGTGCAGAATTTACAAGACTTAGGTTATAAAAAGGGGAGGATGACAAAGTTGGGAAGCATTTATGGAGAATATATAGGGGTTTGGGGGAAATGGGGTAGGTGTGATCACATTTCTTTGTATATATAAATGAAATTCTCAAAAGTAAAGTAAAATTTTTAAAGACATATCTGTCAAACCAAGAGGAAAATGGATAGAACAGGAAATCATCATGTTAAATCAAATAGGCCACACTCAGAAAGACATATGCTGCCTGTTTTTTTCTCATATATGGATCCCATATTTTAGTTTGGGGTGTGTGTGTGTGTGTGTGTGTGTGCGCGCGCGCTTATATGACACTCACCACTAGCTCTGGTCTTGTGTCTTTGCTTCCTGATTGGCCAGGATGTGAGAGGCCTTGCTATATAGCCCTACCATAAGAGAGTCACCCCGCCAGGTCTTCACCACTATGTTAGGCTAAGCCTTCTGAAACTGTGAGCCAAACAAAGTAGATCCTTCCTCCCTTAAGTTGCGTTTGTCAGGTATTTTGTTATCGTCTTGAGAAAAGGAACTAATACAGACATTATGAAGAGGGCTGAGGCCAGCTGGAGCCAGTACATTTTCATCTACCTGGGAACCCGAGAGATGAAATATGCTCAGAAGCCACAGTATCCATGTGTTCTGTTGATATGTAGATGTGTTTGTCTCTTCATTTCAGGAAAATTCTTTAGCATCCTATAGCCGAATATAGCATTTATTTTTTAATCTTTGGGTGGAAAATTCATCTCCTAGATCACTTTTTCTTATCCTAGTTTGTCCTTTTCCTTGTCTTATCTGCTCACTAACATTTACCTTGTTTTGTTCTTATTTGGATTCACAATGATTATATACAGTCATCTCTAGGTTAATAGTAAACATGTAAATATAGATTATTTACTATTACTCTGGATTCTGACTTTTCTTTAATGCCATTGTTTTAGGACTAGATTTTGTGTTCTTGGGTCTTCAAATCACTCTGTTGTTTTGATAACTAATATAGGAAAAAAATGTTAGACTTGACGAGCACAATCGTAAGACAAATTTGACAGACTTCATCCTCCATCTGCCACTGCCTGTCAAGAGATTCTTGCTCTGAAAAGTTGGACAAGCCCTGCAGTTTCTGTGGTCCCTTTCAAGTCACAAGAACAGCCTCATTATGACAGAATCTGATCCTAAGTACATAATCGTCCAAACACTAAGTTTCTCTGCTCACCCATTTCAAACACACTTCAAGCAGAGATGTCAGTCATGTATCCAAGATGTCTGCTTTTCCCCAGTCCTTTCTATAACTTGGTCTAGGCTGGGATTCTGAAGCCTGAAGTCTTTCACTCAGGAAAAGGCCTTGTTCTACTAGCTGAGCCCTCTAGAGAATGGCAGGACCACAGTGCAGAATCCTTCCTTGATAATCCTCAGCAGTTCCCAGGGACCTTCCTATGGTGGCTTCTAACCACTGCTCCCAGAACGCTAGTGATGACCCCTTCCAACTGACCACATTCAAGTTTCCTATCCCCAAAATTTCTGGTCTCCCAGCCCTTTCTGGATCATTCCACCCCACCTAGAAGTCCTTTCTGGTAGATACTCTTTCACATCACATTCGTGAAGCCAGACTTTTTTTTTTTTTCCTTAAGTCTATGAGCCAATCTCAGAAGGTACAGACATCCATTTCCAATGTTTCCTTTGTGTTGAATTCAACTGGGGTCAGGGAGGATGCACAGCTCTCTCCTGCCCCGTGTGGGGAGGGCATAAAGATGAGGGTATAACCCACTGGCACCTTTTCTTCATCATTCCTTTCAACCTCATCTACATTTCAAACCTGGAGGTAGTTATCCATAAAACCTGGCAGGACTACCAAAGAGTGTATTTTGTGTTGGAGGTTTTGTTTATCTTTGTGCAACTGCATTTAGCCTATGATGACACTGAGCACCTATTGAATTTCTAATATGGTACTAATGTGTGTTGTAATAAATAACTTCCAAAATGGCAGTTCTAGCTTTCTCTTGATTTCATAACCATTCTCACAAGCACAATAGTAGCTTAAAACAACACAAATTTATTGCCTCACAACTCTGTAGGGCAAGATTATTACATGGGTCTCTGTGAATTAAAATAAGATTTTGCTTCACAGGGTTTGAATCATTTCTGGAAGTTGGCAGGGGTCTCCAATGTGGGGAACACTCTCTTTATGACATCCTGCATCTCAAAGGACAGTCAGCACTTTCCCTCAGGTATGTGAACATCAATGAATGTAATTCAAAATCAGAATCTACCTTTGGGATTTTATTGCATCTCTCAGTCTGTGTCTCCTAGACCCCAGGGCTTGGCCCCATTTACTGGGCTTTCTCGAGTATACATGTTCATCTCACCTGTAGATTCTATGAGCTATCTCTAACTTGCTTCCCTAGAAGATTTATTTAATTTTGTGTTTATTTTTGTGTTATACCGAATTTGCCACAGTCTATTTTAGTGTCTTCCTGTCAAATAATCTGGGCTAGAACTTGGGGTTAATGTTCCACAGAAGCAAAGATTTCATGAACGTAATTCCGAGCCGTCGATTTCACAGGCAAGGAGTGCTTCTATGTGTCTGTGACGTATTGGATACTAAGACTCAGGGATCAATAATATCTCAGTAAGTACAAT
This sequence comes from Peromyscus eremicus, assembly GCF_949786415.1. Taxonomy (NCBI): domain Eukaryota; kingdom Metazoa; phylum Chordata; class Mammalia; order Rodentia; family Cricetidae; genus Peromyscus; species Peromyscus eremicus. The sequence goes on along the minus strand of NC_081418.1, from coordinate 107,974,402 downwards.
ACTTCATTTTGCCTCGCTCGAGGAAGGATTCATTTTGTTTGGAAGAAGTCAATGAAAGAAGGCTAACTAATAAAAATGCGGTGTTTCCTTACAGTGATTTAGGTTTCTGCTGAATTTGAAATTTTTATGCCAATACTCCATGGGTCACTGATTTAGACAAATTAAAGACATAAATCATATGAGTGCTATAATTGCAGGCATGGTTTGGTTTTCACTTTACATTTATAGAATCTATTTGTTTTGCTCTGTTTTATTGCCCAGATTTACCTGTTTTCGTTGTTATGCTAAGGCAGTGTTCTCCTTAGGATATCCATTTGTCTATGCCTTGCTTATAGAGTCCCACTAGGTGGGTGTTGGGCTTCAGCAGCTTTTTAGATAGTGCAGATCTTTTGCAAAAGCACCAGTTTCCAGCCATCACACTCACAGTATCATCGACCTATGAAAAGTCCTTAGGGAGAGGGTCAGTGGGTAACTAGCCAATATTTTACTGTGTGGAATTAATCCAAATTATTCTTTCACAAATGAGTAATTATAAATAATATTTTATGAATGTACCATATACTAGTTCAAGACATTATTAAATTCATTTTACCTGTAATGTAGGGTTTTCATCCTCGATTTACAGCTTAAAAAACTGTAAATTTTTTAAATCCTAAATGCTTCAGACACATACAGAGACAGGGTAAGAACTGAAACCAGGTCTAACCTACTCAGAGCTCACTCACTGCTGCCAACTACTCTAAAATTTTGACTTCTGCTCAACTTTCCCATTTGCTTCCTAACTAATTCAAACTGTGTTTATGTTCATTTTTGACACTTTTATCAGAATGAAAACACAAATCTTTGTATGAATTATCACAGAGAATTCAGAAAAGTTGGGGGTTGGCTCTTAACACTGGGCCATCCATCTAATTTTAGTCTGGTAATTGACAGTGGCCACTGTAGAGTCCCCTTAAAACATAAAGTGAAGGGAATCGCTGCTTAAAGAGGCCTCTAAGAGCAACGTGGGAAAGTGTATTTTTGCAGGTTCAAATTATGGCCCTCTCATTCTACCCCGTTAGGGCAGGAAGAAAGAGACACCAATAAGCAAGGTTTTCTTTGACTAGATCAAATTTACTGTAGAATAAAAATGAAGTTAAATGACAGAACTTGAGGTCTAGGAAGATTCTCAACACAGCCCATTCTCTTTATTTCCTGTTTGATGATACTGAACAGATATTTAATCTATATTCTTCTTGGCTTTTCACGAGTGTTCGTATTTCTACATAGGTATGCAAATGTGTGCACTAATGCATGTGGCCTAGTGGGGTGTTGTAGATGAATTCCTAAACAGTCTTATTAAATAAAAAACACAGAGCCAGATATATGAGCGAAAGCCTGGAAGAGATCAGGGAAATAGGGAAAGCCACGGCCAGCCTTACCTCACCAATGTGTGGTGATTAGGGGCACTCTCTGGCTCCAAACACGTGGCCCCATTTCTGGTTATGTCTTTTGCTAGTTGTTTTACTAAAAATCAATAGATTTAACTGTTCTGAGCCTTATACTCCTACCTATGAAAAGGATGTTATAATGGAACCAATGTCACAAGGTTGAAGACTCGTCTTAAAAAATATGTGCTTCATAAGTATGTACTTGTATGTGTATGGGAGCTTTGCCTACATGCTCTTATATATGCTTGTGTACTCATGAAGTACATATAAAAAATTTTAAAGACTGGCCTTTGCTATTCCAGGCTGGCCTTGAACTCACTGTATAACTGAGGATGATTTTGAATCCTTAGTCCTCCTGCCTCTGCTTCCTAAGTGTTAGGATTACAGGCATGGGCTGCCTTGCAGAGTTTATATTGTGCTGGGTATTGGTCTTAGAGCCTTATGCCTCTAAACAGTACTCTAGCAACTGAGCTACATCCACAGTCCCTAAAATTTTTTAACATATTATAATATATAATTGACATAGTTGACAAACGTCAATTACTTTTATCTTGTATGTACATTTAGATATTCATCTCCACTTTTATGTTTCTATTTTTAATTTTATTTATTTGGGAGCTTTGTCTTCATGTATGTCTCTGTACCATGCCTGGTACCTGCAGAGGCCAGAAGAAGCAACAGTATTAGACACCTGTGAACTGACATGTGGGTGTTGAGAATAGAGCCTTGGTCCTCTAGAACAGCAAGTACTCTTAACTACTGGGTTGCCTAACCAGCCCCTGTATCTTCAATTTTTAAGAGCACACTTGATATTAAAAAGTATGCCTTCAAAAATAACCTACAACTAGTCACATGCAGAAAATGAGAGACTATGGAGTTATGAGCCCTAAGTGGAAGGTCTACAGCACACTCCTTCCATCGGGGCTCCAGGAATCTTCCAGGAAGAGGCTGTAGAAAGACTGGGAGAGCCAGGGGTAATAGATGACTTCTGGGAAATGGTGTTTCCCATACACAGCAGGGCAGTTGCACATCTGAACTCCCAGCAGTTGGAACAGCACGCACAAGGCCTACACAAGTCACAGGCAGACAAAAATCCCAGCATGGAGAAGGTAGATGGGCACAAAGTCCACCACCTCTAGCTGAGAAGCTGTTAGCATTTGATAGCTGCTAGTACAGGAAGAGTCAATACTCATTAATTGTGTGGCCACAGATAGGTTGACCATATCCCCACTGTAGTCTCCATACCCACGATCAGTTAGCCAATACAAACTGGACTTTGTGGGTTTAAGAGTGTTGGGAGGGGTGAATGCAATCAAAATGCGTTGTATGAAAGTCTCAAAGAAGTAATAAAAACACTATTTTGACTAAAAAATGACTCTTGGTGGCAAGAAAAACGTGGGGAATAAAAATGAGTCACTATATACCCCCTATTAAGGTTGTGCGTCACTTAGCTTACAGTAATTTTTATGATTTTTTTAAAATCCTACTATCTCCTAATATCTCATTAACTTGCCCCAAAGTTTTATTTGTTGGTTACATTTTACATCTTTGCCTTATAACTAAAAGCTGAACTGTAAGTCACTCTCACATACATCCTGTCTAATGTAGCAGGCCACGCTTGGTCCTTTTGGGCATCATAGCAGAGAGGAAGGAAAGAGTTGAGGAGCCAGCCAGTGACACCAAAGATCCCAGTGACAGTAGAGTTTTGTCTCTTTGTCACTTCCTTTTGCATTTCATTTGCCCAATCCAACCACACGGCCCAGCTAACTTCCCAAGGCCCAGAGTTTGTAATGACTTGCACACGTTTCAGTAGGGACATTTTGAAGTATAAAACTTTTTCTACTCTCTCTAATAAGATCTATTGTTTGGGGAGGCTAAGGAGAGGGTTCGGTCAGTAAAGAGCTTGCCACATAAGCGTGAAGACTTGAATTCAGATCCCCAGCAGCCACATAAAAAGCCAGGGATGGGTAGTACTTAGCTGTATTCCTAGTGCTAAGCAGGCAGAGACACAGGATCCTTGGAGATCTCAGCCAGGTAGTGTGAACAAATCAGTAAGCTCTAGATTCAGTGAGATAGCCTGTCTCCAAAATAAAGTGGAGAACTGAGGAAGTCAGATGTCAACCTCCAATTTCTATATGTACACACACAAATATACATGTGCACTTATACACAAACACAAACAGCACACACACAAATCCTATTTATTAAGCAGCGTTATATATATATCATACATGTGTATATATACATTATATGTATATGTATGTATATATGTGTGTGTATATATGTATATATGGAACTAGGTTGTACATGCTGATAGACACACTTTTTCTCTCATCACAAAATCCCTCTAAGTCACATGTTGTCCATGTCTCTGAGAAAGTTTATACACTTTCTCATAAAAAGTCTTATTGTGATGAATTCTCAAGAGAGGTACAATGATGATAGACAGCCATGAACTCTGTCTGAACGGAACTTGAGATTAGAAGGGAAGAATATTTAACATGTAATGACTGGACTGTAACTGTGATGCTCAAAGACAGGTAGAGGGTGCCTCAAGAGAACAAGGACCGAGGGTCAAGGACAGTTTCTTTGAAGGTGCTGTGATATGGCTCACTGGTTCAAGTGCTTCCCACACAAGTGTGAGGGTCTATGTTTGGATCTCCAGGATCCACATACAATGTTAGCATAGCAACTTACACTTGAAATCCCAGCACTTGGTAGGTGGAGACAGGGGGATCCCTAAAGCTTACTGGGCACTCAGCCTAGTCAGCTGGTGAGCCTGAGGTTCAGTGAGAGACCCTACATCAAAAAAGAAAAAAAAAAAAAAGGTGGATAGCAAGTGAGAAAGATACTCTCTGGCCTCTACCCAAATGCATGCACACACATTACAGGTACATGCCATGCACACAAAAGAACACGAAAGGAAAGGAAAGATGATCTTTGATCTGGAATATGACTAGTGGACTACACAGTGGTACAAATGTAGACGGGACTAGTATGCAGAGGGCTGAAAAGGGAAACGACAGTGCTGATTTTTAGTGCACAGTTGGGTGATGGAAGGGACTATGTCAGAAGCCACAGGGGAAGAAGACCAGGTTGCTTAAGGAAAGCAAAGAAGTTATGCTGCCTCCTGGAGTGGGGAAACACAGAGTTGGGGCCTTTGTTGTCTGAGTTTTGAATCTTTCTTTTCCCACTTCTCTGTGAAATACCAAACAAGTTATTTACCCTTCTGTTTTAGTTGTTCAATTACAAAAAGGGAATAGGGGTGGTGCCTACCTTAGAATTTTGTTAACTGGATACTTTTTTGCAAAGCATTTAGAACAGTCTAGTGTAGGATTTTCTCCATGCTTATTCCCAAAGCATGGAGAGCAAGAAACAGTGGCACAGTGGCTGAGCCGTCATGTATCAAGGCAGTCCAGTCAGGACAGCAAGGCTGACCAACAATAACCAACCAACCTTTACACACTTACTGTATGATGACATGAAGGAGCAAAGGAGCCATGTGAACTTCCCAGGTTTCCATTTAACCCCACAGGACAGTGGTGGGTCATGGTCAGGAAGGAACTGGGGGAACCTCTCCCTGCCGTGAGCCAGGAACACGATGCTCCTGCCTCATTTTGGGTCATGGACCAAGGAAGGGAGGAGAGAACAGGAAACAGCAGCAAAGCAAAGTGGAGACAATTCCTCAGCCACAACTGAGAAGGAGGATTCAGAGACAGTGGCCAGAAAGCAGCTCAGCTGAGGTATGTGGTGAGGAGGTCTCCAAGGGAGGCACCTGGTGACCAATGAAGACGCACCTGGTGACCAATGAAGATGCACCTGGTGACCAATGAAGATGCACCTGGTGACCAATGAAGATGCGCCTGTGGGCTTGGTGGTCTCAGGTGGGGCTGATCCTTAACTGTAACACACCTCAGAAAACTGAACCCCACTTATTAGACTGCTTGAGTTTAGGGAAAACAGCATCCCCAGAGCCAATAGGCACAGCCTGTTCATGACTGCCTGATGAAGCTAGGGGGTCACATATACGGTTTGGTTTGGAACAGATTCCTTAGTATCCTGTCAGGAATATAGAGAGAGATATAGATATATGTGCATATATATGTATACATATATAAATTTACATATACATATTTGTTTATATGTATACATATAGGTATATATATGTTTACGTATATGTGTGTGTCCCTGTGTATACATACACACACACACACACACACACACACACACACACACGTGTATGTATATATACATACTCACCACATACACACACACATTCATTAGCCTAAATGGCTCTCTGTGAAGTTCCTCAGCCACTGATAAGACAGTTTGGAGTGAGAACAGCAGTGGGCACCCTGGAAAGAACTCTACTTGCCAGTCTCCATAGGCCCTTTTTAAAGTGCTTGCTGCCCCCTCAGAAGTTTGTAGACTAACATCTGCAGCTTCCAGCTTGTGGCCATTCAAGATAATTTCCCAGATGTCTCTACCCCTCAGCATTCCAAACAAGTCATGTGGCTCATTTCAGTAAACAAACCAAAAGATCAGTGTGACTGAGCGTGTGGCCCCTCAAGACAAAGCGGAGTGACAGAAAGGGACCAGTGTAAAATGTAAGGGGCTGGGCCAGCGAGATGGCTCAGCCAGTAAAGCGTGCTTACTGTGCAAGCATGATTACCTTTGTTGAAAAGACAGAGGAGGCTATAGGAGTCTGTAAACTAGCAGCGAGGAGGCGGGGACAAGGGGATCCCTGGAACTCACTGACAGGAGAGGAGCCTAGCTGAATCAGTGAGCACCAGGATCAAGGAGAGACCCTGTTGCAAGAAAGAAAGAAAAGCCAAAGAGTGACTAAGGACTGGAGAAAACAAGTGACATTGACCTGTGACCTACACACAGAGACAGACGGACAGACAGACAGACACACACACAGAGAGCATTGTAAGGGACTACTCTAATGGTCATAGAGCTAAAGGAACCCACCCATCAGGGTCAAAAACCTCACAGTCATACATACCTACTACTTTTCTGCTCCCACTAAGCTAGATCAGAAGGGGGAAAGATCATTTGAAAATGATGATGACCAAGGCATTTTTTTTTTTTTTTTGCTATTTTATACTGTACCCGAGGAAAGCAGTAACAGTAATCATACTTCACTGTTATTTGCTTGGGATCCTAGAAAGCAATTTTGATCTTTTGGTTGTAACAAGAGAGACAGGAGCTCATCTGGATGGGTGACTTGAATCCGAGAGTCTATCGATACAGATGTGTAATATCCTCTCCAGCATTTAGCTTTTCCATGTAACATAATGAGGGGTAAAGGAAACCTGAGTCAATGATACATCTGCTCATAAACTTCCATTTGTTAAATGTGAAGCAAAATCTTGACAGCCATAAAACAGGGTGAACAGTTGTGTGTTTGTATTAAAATATCATCAAGATAAGCAATAACCAGCTATCCGAGCAAAGGAACATCTGCGATATTATCTCGCTATTTCTGGCTGAGTCATCTCATGCTGGGAGGAAACACAGGGAAATGGAGTTATCACTTGTGGTGTTCTTAATTGAGTTAAGGAAGGGTTCTGCTTTGTAGCTTCCTAGGGTCTGTCCCTATAGATGCAACAGGTTTCTTTTAAAAATAATTTTTTAGCTGATTGCTTCAGGTCATGGAGATCCGGAACTGTAGACAATTTTAAAATAAAGAAATAAAATTCTGGCCGGGCGGTGGTGGCGCACGCCTTTAATCCCAGCACTCGGGAGGCAGAGCCAGGTGGATCTCTGTGAGTTCGAGGCCAGCCTGGACTACCAAGTGAGTCCCAGGAAAGGCGCAAAGCTACACAGAGAAACCCTGTCTCGAAAAACCAAAAAAAAAAAAAAAAAAAAAAAAAAAAAAAAAAAAAAAAAGAAATAAAATTCTGTTCTGATAATTCTTAGAATAAAATGAAAGCATTCATAGCCTTACAATGAATAAGTCTGCCTCTGCTCTATGGTTTTTATTTGTGTGTGTGTGTGTGTGTGTGTGTGTGTGTGTGTGTGTGTGTGTGTGCGCGTGCACATGCATGTGCATGCATATATTTCCACCTGCGTGTGGAGGTCAGAGGACAACTCCAGGTGTTGCTCCCTATGAGCACCACCTACAGGTTTTCATTGCTTGTTTTAACATGTGGTTTGGGGTTTGAGACAGCATTCTCGGTGTGCAATTTGCCAAACACTTAGGCTGGGTGGCCAGTGAGCCCCAGGGATCCTCCTGTCTCTGGCTCCCCAGCACTGAGGTTATGAGCACATGCCAGGACACCAACCTTTTTGACATGGGTTCTAGGTGTCAAACTCAGGTCCTCGTGCATTTTATTTCCTGAGCTATCTCCCCAACACGCTTGCCTTTGTGGAGGGGCTTTTTGTTTGACCTCTGGAAAGGGAGCTAGCTCATCCGAAGCATTTGAAAGTGCTATCTCCCAGGCTCTTACTAAGAGAAAGCCAAGGCAAAACTTTCTCCTTAATAGATCTTCTTTAAAATGCTTAGTAATTTATGAACTAAATATTTTGGGTAGAGGTAAAGTCAAAAAGACACCAGAGAAATACTGAAATAATGGGATCAAGATCTGGTATTCTTGAAGGCAACTCCTGAAGCAGTTTGCTGCTAACCTCTCATTACAGAGGTGGTAAACGTGTACCTACAGCACTGCATGTGTGTGATTGGCAGGTAGAGGCCATCAGTTATAGTGAAGGACCAATGCGCTTGGATTTGATATTGGATTTTATGTCTTGAGCAAACCACTTAACCATCCTGAGCTGTGGGTTAAATTTCTCTCTAAAAAGGAAGAGCATTATACAGGCTTGTCCTGTAGGCTTCCAGCAAAAGTGAAACATGATATTTAAACTGCTCCTTAAAGATGCCCGATTGGTGGTTTTTATTACTTTGAGTAGAGTGGAAATAGTGGATTCCAGATAACCTGTTCATTACATTAGAAAGCAAATAGGTTCATTATGAAGAGAGTGAGAAAGTCAACGAATTCTACCTGTCAATGTTCCCAGATAGGTCTGGCACATTTATGAAAAGCATATCAGTACACATGAGACCATCCACAATTGAACCACGGGCTTTAACTAGACCTGTGACAATCCGGGCAATGCAAACACAAGGCAGTCTTAGCCTGGAGGCTGACTGAGAACAAAGAACTAATGTAGAGAGTCTTCCAATGTAAAGCTCCATGTGACAGACAAATGCAGGTATTTTCACTCTAGTTCCAGACAAGGTAGCTCCTGCCAACTGGTATTTGATTTGGGTACAGTCATCTTTTGTACTCACAAAGTCTGATTCATACATGTCCCCAGTCCCCTGCACACAATCACCAGAAACAAACATCCAATTCTCAGTGAGCCTAGAAGTCATTTCTAGAGGCCAATTCGGAGCGAGCCATGCAAATAGGATACAGTCTGAATTTTAAAGACAATGATCTCTGTGGGCATCCATTAGATATGAAGATCCCTTTGAAAACTTCCTTCAAACAGAAAAATATAAAATCAACAGCTGGTAACTCCGAAGAGAAATTTACTTTAGTACAAACCACAGTCATCAACCTAAATTTGTGTTATTTCATAGCGTAAGCTATAGCTTTGTAGAATGCTTTTTATCTGTACTTTATTGATCACAGAGCACATCACAAACATAAAGCATTAAATAACTCATTAGAAATGCTGAGTGCTTAAAGGGATTATTTTACTTCTAGTGCACAGTTCCTATCTAAATAGAAACGGCCTGACACAAAGATGTAATAAATGCATACCTTTCTTCCAAATGTTCAGCCCCTTTACAAACAAATTGATCTTTATGAAAGCTTCATAAAATGCGAATATGGCGTGTGTTACTTTCATTTTTATACTGTATAGGATGGGACTAGGGCAGTTAACGCCCCCTGAAGGTGTGTGGCATAACTGCTGTTTGCGTTCCAACAAAGCTGCCTTCGTGTTAGACATGCCATTCTAAATCATTCTCTGATTTTACTGTTGGAATTTCCACCCTACAAAGGTTGCTCTGAAATATACAGCAGTTATGTCATCGCTCTGTGTGAATTCTTAAGACATTGACTTCAAGTCCGTTGATAATGTCAGAGAGATGCCTATCAGTCCTCCAAGTTCTAAGATCCATACACATCAGGGAACTACCTGCCCATGCATCCCACAGGGATGTCTCAGAACCCGGCGACCCTATCCACACAGCAACTAAACTCACATCAAGAGCTGGCTAAAATGAATCGTCTGTACGAGGGAACTCAGGGTACCTTTAAAATATCACCCTAAGGCTTTGGGGTCACTTACAGATGTCCATCAAAGTTTGTAGTGAACAGCAAGAGTGTCTCCAGCAGGCATCTCTCTGATACCAATGCCTTGGCGTGTGTGACTTTTGATTTCTATTTTTACAAATGCATTATTTAACACCATTCAAGAACCTATTTGTCAACCTTAATTATGGCTTACATTAGAGTTTATATTGATTGGTTTTTGATTGGCTCTGAACTCTTTGTCCAGGGACAAAAAAAAGTAATTTCCATGAGAAATTGCCATTAGTTTCCTTCTGGGCTGCTTAAAATACACTGTTTAAAAATGCATGATTTTAGGATGACTTGGGCAACAATCATTTTTAAATACATATAACCTCTTGTTATTGAATTGTATGAGCAAAGTAATATAAGGTTTAGATGCAATCTAAAATAATTTAAGATCCATAGCTCCCGGTTTGCATTAATCTTTTACAAAGTCTAATTATTTTTCCTAATAATGTAATCACTTTATACTCTCTCAAAATGTTAGGTTTTATATTTATGATAAATAAAAAACATTAGGCAGCATGCCACTTCTATTTTTCTACACATAGTTTGGGATCTCTGGGGGTGGGGGGTGTTTGTTATAATGTCTGGCCCTTTCTGTTGTTGTAAGGAATCAAACACTATGTTGGTTACTATGGTGGAGTAGTTGTTGGTTGCAACACCATAGTAAATATTGTTTCTATTTGCTGACATTATTATTTGTGTCTTAAAACTGAGAAAGCTGAAATGCATGTTAGGACAACAGGACCAGGATTTAAAGTCATGTGTATCCAATACCAAAATCTATATCCTTAATACAGGGCTTCAAGATTATAGCGATTTTAATGAAATTTATAAAAGTGTATATGAAAGATCTGCATAGTAAAGAGGTAAGATAAACAAAAGAGAAAGTGTGAAAATACTGGACAATGAAGTTTTCTGAGGAGATTTAGGAAAAGCTGGTACTGCCCTTCTGCTCTAGGGAGCTCTTCCATATCAAGAAGCAATTGAACATATCATAAAGGAAAATGCTGGTGAGCAACACAGCGTTCCAATCTGAGAATTTCTCTTGACTCTCCCAGTTCAAGCCACCATCACCTCACCAGGATATCATGGCCACTTTCTAAGTCATCGCTCTGACCTTGGTCTGTCTGTCATATAGTGTTCACTTGTTCCATAGTGAAAAATGTCATTAAATCTTCCTGAAATCCATTTTGATTCCCCATTACCCTCAGAATAATGGACTCGGAAGGTGTAACACAACCTTTTCAAGTCAGGTCCAAGCACATCTGACTACCTCTTCCCTATTGATCTGATGTCCCCATATCCACCAGGGCTTCCCACACACCCAATGCACATGATGCCAGACTACATAACATTCTTTCATCTCAGGACCAGACCAGGAGCTTTCCTACAGTGTGATCGTCACACTTCCAACCCCTGCTGCACAGAACTTTTAAATACTATCATTCTGATAGTGTTTAAATCACTATGTTGGTTACTGTGGTGGAGTAGTTGTTGGTCGCAACACCATAGTAAACATTGTTTTATTTACTGTAGAAGCTGCTGATTCTAGCTTCCCCTTCATTTGGACCTCTCTGTCTATACCCATGGTACCATCACTAACCAACCAACCCAGGCCCGCTGTATATCACTGCCATGATTTATTCTGGCATTTGCCTCTTCATATCATAACAAGTTTTATGCTTTTCTAGAAACCTTCTTAGGGGACAGTACCTCTTAGGGTGAACTTGAATCCTATTTTACTAAAGAAAGAGTCTCTAACTACTGTCGATCAGTCATTGCTCAGCAAATATATTTTTTTTCAAATAAAAGACAGATGAACAAATGAATGGTGGGAGGTATATGATAGAACAGCTAAGAAAAGATGAGAAAGGATAGATGTGAAGAATATAACAGTAATGTAGTCACCTTGAATACAATAAAAAAGAATAATATACTTAATATCACAGTGTATCAAAGCATACTTTTACAGTGAAAAATAATATCAATTTCTTTAAATTATCTCTACAGGGTATCCATAAAGTCTAGAAACACAAATGGTATCTTTTTTCACTAGTTGTTTCTTTGATGGCATTATTTAATAAAACTAAAAAGGTATATATTTGCCTGAGTTTTCTAGAATTGGGGGCACCCACGGATACAAGTACCTCTGTAAATGACTTCCACAATCCCTGTCTCAATCTCCACCTGATCTGTGAAATCTTGCTTTTTTTCCCCTCATGGAAAAGGGAGAATGATGGGAACAGGCCAAGCAGAAACCTCCTGTCAATGTGGAGTTTGAAACCCATTGGGATGCCTTGCCCATCCTTTAGGACAAGCATGCTCGCCCTGAAACCTGCAGGTGGCAAGTGCCCCGGGATAACATGAATGTGGCCTGATACCTTGTAGATACCATCATGGCATTACCAGAAGTTTGGACAATCCTGCTCTAGGGGCTTCATGTGACAATAGAGTCTTCTGGTCCATAGAATGGCCTTTAGTGATACATATATCTGGACTTCATGTGACAATTGAGTCTTCTGGTCCATATGATGTCCTTCAGTGATACGTATATCTGGATTCAAAGTCCTCAGAACTTGTGCTACCTTTAGGTCTGTCTCTTGATTTGGAATATGAAATAAGCAGGTATTTTTAGGAAAGAGGGATAATTATCTTGATATTTTTAAGTTGGTTTCAATTGACTTTCCTTAATTCTTCCATCAGTCTTACCTCTCAAGGTAGTGAGAACCAAAACTCAGCTAGATCTATCCCTCTTCTTCGTGTTCCAGACCCCTGTTGTGAGGCCTGGTTCTGACTTAGGGTTTCCAAGTTTTCCTCTAAAAAAATTTAATTGCATTTTAATTCGATATATTTTGTGTGTGAGCATGCGTGTGCTCATATTCCACAGTGTACACACGGAGATCAGAAGACAGCTGGGAAATCAGTTCTCTCCTCCCAGGTTATCAGGCTTAATGACAGGCTTCTTTACCTAATGAAGTATCTTGCTGACCCAAGGTCACCAACTGTTTTCTTTTGGGAACTTTGTTGCTCCCAACTTATGCTTAATGTTGGAATCCAGTACCTTCCATCTTGCATATCCAGCTGCTTGTTCTAAAGCAACAACTTCCTGATACCCAAACCTCACACAGCCTTTCATATTCAAGCCACATTTTCTCAACACCCTCGCCCTGAAAAGTGGTCCATTCCTTGATGATAAGCACCATCCCAACCCTTCCACTCACTTCCATTCCCATACAAAGACCATGAGAAAAATGTGACTTTTCCCCAATAAAGCCCCATATTGTACTGTAAAAAAATCATAATCAATGAAACTCCAAACTATCTCCAGGATATAGGAATAATAGGAGCAAAAGCAAATGGAAGAAAGGACTAGAAATCAAGAGAAAAGGAAAATGACCAGTTGTAGATCAGGGACAAAAAGGAAACAAGGATCTAGATTTTTTCACAGTGAATTAGAAAATAGGACATATCAAGAAAAATGCCCCTGTGTGCAACCACCAATGTTACATATGCATACAAGCATCTAAAATGACAGTCACATCTCTGTTAACTGGTGGTCTCCTGGTGAGAGAACAATGTTCCCATTAACACCCTGTGATCCATATTAAGGTTAGTGTTTTCATTGTGTGTTAGTGTTATTGAAAGCAAATAAAGGGCCAGAGTATGACTGTGCTTGAGCGTTTGTCTGGCATGCAGAAGGCCCAGGTTGGAGCCTGGGCACTGCAGTAATGGAAAAAAAAAAGAAAGAAAAGCACCGTGGCAACATGTAGGGGCCATGTTCTATTCTTCGGCCTTGCAGTTCAGGCCTGAAATTCTTCCCATTGACTCTAGTTCCATATTTTGAGGGGCAAGCACTTTGAGACATTCTGCTATGTCTCATTTTCTTTAAAAATAACCTTTCTGTATCAAATATTAAATTCTTGGGCTTTTTGTTAATGCTTTGAATATTTCAGAACTGTGGGTCATGCTTCACTGTATCAAAGGAAGATCACTCTTTGCCTCTGCTGCAGTTAAAGCAAGGAATGTACTTCTCCTCCAAATTGCCTTTTTTATTTTTACCGTTGTGTTACAGCACAACCTTCTGTGTGTAGCATACAAATGATAGTTGGTAAAGAGATTGTGGGCTTGCATGCATAATAAATACGGTTCTATTTGAGTAGTTGGTGAGTATTTCATAACACACAAGTAGGAAATGGGACAATTTAAATATTTTGGGAGGCTTCACTATATATTCACTATGCATGCATGTACATATTTACATACCATTTTCAACACTCTTATTTATAAGCAAATAGCCAAACAGGCAATTATTTGTATGTGGGCCAATATGACACAGTCAATGGTCTGGAAAATATAGGGTAGTTAACGAACTCATTATTGTAGAATGGGAAATGCCAGGAAGGTATACCAGCTATTTGAAACATAAGCCACTGAAGAGAGAGCAATTCCCTTCAAACAAAATTTAGGAGAAATAACTAGATATAAGCCCTCTCATTTTTGTAATATGTAAAAGAGCATAGAAATATGAAACATCTAAAAAGCCGTTTTAGTCAAAAATGTGGTTCAATACCTTTCTGTAAAAGGGCTGGAAATCAAAACCAACATATTCTTTGTAACTTATATTTCAATTCTGTGAAATGCTGTGTTCTGTGGGCTATGGCTTCCCTTGCAGCAGCTACTTGGTTCTTAAATAGAAATACCTGTAGAGGGTGGTCAACTAGCCCAATGAGCTTTTCTACTAAGGACAGAGACTCTGTGGAAGTATTTGAGATTTACTCAGAAGAGGCAAAAAAAGGAGACAGGCATGCTCCAGGCTGGGTCGTTTGGGTGAGGGAAGGTATCACAGGAGAGTGAAGGATGCAGCC